>NW_017805153.1:2864465-2896435 GCF_001891065.2 Hippocampus comes | reverse complement strand
GGCGGCGGCGGCGGCGGCGGCGGGCTCAGCGTGGAGGAGCGCTTCTCGGACGACCAGCTGGTGTCCATGTCGGTGCGGGAGCTCAACAGACACCTGCGCGGCTTCACCAAGGACGAGGTCATCCGCCTCAAACAAAAGCGCAGGACCCTGAAGAATCGCGGCTACGCGCAGTCGTGCAGGTTCAAGCGGGTGCAGCAGAAGCACGTGCTGGAGAACGAGAAGACGCAGCTGATGAACCAGGTGGAGCAGCTCAAGGCAGAAATCAGCCGCCTGGCCAGGGAGAGGGACGCCTACAAACTCAAGTGCGAGAAACTCGCCGGCTCTGGATCGGGGCCCAGCGGCGGCTTCCGCGAGGCGGGCTCGACCAGCGACAACCCCTCCTCGCCAGAGTTCTTCATGTGAGTTGTTTTCCCAGGACCACGGACGACCGAGAGACAGCATTCACCCCGAACACAAATTGACTGATGACAACACTGACAAGAAACCGATTAGGACTCCGGGGCGACAAATAGATCCACATGTAATCACGTGTCCATCCAGGCGTCCACCGAGGTGTCGTGGCAGCGTCTTTGTAAACTAGACTTGCTCGTTGATGAGACTTTTCAATTCTCTCCTCCGAGAAAATAATCGCCAGATGAACTGTGGCCCTCCTTGAGGCTTTTACCACATAATCTTGCTGTTAAATGGTGGAGCACGCAGGCTCAGCAAGGAGGCCTGGCGTCGAGAATCCCCCCCCCCCCAAAAAAATAAAAACAAAACAAAACAAACAAAAACAAGCAAGACTCCACTTTATGCAAATCTGTCGACTAGCCAGACACCGGGGAGGACATTTTATGCAACATCTCATTGATTTCTTGCCTGCTTGGTTATTATATTCCAATATATAGAGAAACAAACGAAAACATGCATTAAATATTAATCCTGCATGCTGGACATGTATGGTAATAATTTCTATTTTGTACTTTCATTATCTCCTGTATATTAATAAGAGCATGTTGTTGATCTGCGCTTCTCCATATAGTTTTTGGGGAGGGATCGAGAAAAGCAGCGGGGACAGAACAGCAGGACTGCCTGTGCAGCATCGTATAGCGTCATATGCTCGCGGCCGGCGGGGAAGGCTGGGGGAATTATTTGGGCTTGTAAATATTACGCAACCGCAAAACTGCACAAGATCGAGGAGGCTGGTTTGAACTTCTTTCTTTCTTTGTGTTACGTTTCTCATTTATATTTTTTACGTTCAATTATCATTTCTCATTTGCGGGACTGACTGAGAGAGGAGTGCACTTTTGTTCCATGTTTGGCTGTTGAATTGGAGACGACAACAACAACAAACTTTGCGGCGAGTGCACTTTTGGATGATGATTTTTTTGGGGAGCAAGTTTTCATTTTGACATTTGCACAGACCCCCCCTCCGGGAAAACAATTCGATGCTTTAAGATTGAAGTGCAAAAATAAATATTGACGGGAGTTTATGACGACGTTATCTTTTCGGGGGACGCAGATTACACGATTGTCTATTGACTCATTAACATACACACTCAGGGTGAGAATTTGGACAGGCAATAATATTTAAAAATGACGTGATATTTCTACCCCCTTTACCTTGTGATTTGGTTGATTGTGAACAGAAATAATCAAAATAATTTCGATTGACAGCCACTTGTAGCATCATTAGCGCAGCAAAGATTTATAGATTGTATTGCAGCGTATTTCTTATTTAGGTATGTCGTGATGCAAAGTTTGTCATTCTTGTTGTGTTTTCCTGATTTTTTTTCTGCAGGCCAGGGAAAAAAGGGGATTCGGGTGGTGCAAATGCTCAAAATGAAAATATTTTATATGTTATTACGTGCTGATTTGATTTGTTTGTATTATTATTTTATGATTCTGGTTCTGCTGGCCAGATGCATAGTTACATAAAGTTTTTATTTTAATGATTTAAATTAACAGATTGTCAGATCATATCGAATAAGCATGGTGCTTGCATTTGAAAGTATTGTTGAAAAGTCATGCATTTATCAATCTTTGGTTTTCTTGATTCAACTGTGTTGAAATCGAACTGAAACTGCAGCAGCGGGTTGTTGTTTTGTTTTCAGCATTGCCATGTACTTTGTCATGTTGGGGATCAATTTTCAATCCTGTTTATATGAATAATATAGTTAAACACTTAAATTTGAACTGTTCCATTCAGGCTGGTTTCTGTTTTGTCTTATTTTGGGGTTGTTTTTGGAAGAAATTGTTTCCTATTTTGCTTATTAAAGTCATCGAAATGGCAATATTCCATCTCAGACTTTGTACTATAGCAAGTCATTTATTTAATTCGATTTTTTTGCACATCGTCATCATTGCGCCATTTTAATATCCTAAGGCATTCACGTTACAATAAACTGCAGTTATAGCGGTGATGATTCGGTAGTCACAAACAAGAAATTTTGAATATTCTACACTTGATTTTCCACAGCTATCGCACATAACTTGCACGTGGTGTGTTTCTGGATGTGTCGGGCCGGGTGGGGGTCGGGGGTGCGGGGCGCCGTTTGTGGTGCGTGCTACTGGCCTCTGCTGACTTGTGCACAAACCTCCGCGAGATCTTGACCTTGCAACAGAGGAAAAATAAAATCAACCCCCTGGATTTACATTGAGGTGAGGAATCATTTTGGGGGTTGTGCATGGCTTTGAATACACTTAGAAGCTCAACCTGGTGTGTTGGAGGGGAAAAAAAAACCAAGGTCCTATTTCTCATCGCCTGCTGAGATGATACGAATGCGATCATATGTGGCCCATTTTTATTGTTAAAACTGATGACAATTATAAGTGACGTGAGGCCATACACACATTATTCGCGCATTGCTGAGTGCATTTTTTTTGTCGTGAATGTGTGGTGATTCAACTGCATGAAATTCTCAACACGCGCACAACCAGCGCACATAACGTAGATAAAAAGCAGCAAAAGTAGCAAGTTTTGATGTGATATCCTGGTGTCGGAGTATTATCTGACCCGTGTCTGCACATTCGCTAGGACGACGAGAAGGGAAGTCGGAGAGGCTGTAGTTTTACATTCTCCGTCCCGGTTCTGCAGTCTGAGGGCAGTGGTGCAGCTGTATGGGCTGAACCAGGACAAACGGGTTCCCACACTCTTCCACGTAGTGTTGAGTGATCAACACTGAAGGAAAAAGGGGAAGGTTTGTTGTCCTTTCTGAATATGCACCTTATATATATATATATATATATATATATGAGTGTGTGCGTGTGTGTGTGTGTGTGTGTGTTTCCGTTTTTTTGGTTTGCTATGTGCTGATGCTGATGCTGACAACACTCAATTTAGTCTTGCAGTTAAAAGTGAAAGCTGAAATTATGATTATTATTATTATTATTATTTCCATTTTTATTTTTATTTTTCCATCTATGCCAGTGACATAATAGTGGCAGGCATAATAAATATATTTCTTTTCATTTGGATGACCAAACCGTATATCCCACTGTTGCCATTCATCCAACCTAATAAGTCATTGTTCCCTGCAAGTAAATCAGCTTTGTGTTGTTCAACTATACAAGCCTAGATTTCACACTGAGTAAGTACATTTGTGACAAAACCGAGACAAGGTCGCTCATTCGGTATGCAGACTTTTTTTTTTTTTTTTTAGTAGTTTATTCGTCGAATGGTTAGCACGTCGCCCTTATACAGAGTCGACTCCGGCCTTCCTGTGTGGTGTTTGCACGTTCTCCCTGTGCCTGCGTGGATTATCTCCGGGTACTCTGGCTTCCTCCCAAATTCCCAAAACATGCATGGCAGGTTAATAGAACACTACATTATCTCCAGGTGTAATTATGAGCAGAAATGATTGTTTGTCTCTGTGTGTCCTGCGATTGTCTGGCCACCAGTTCAGGGTGTCCCCAGCCTACTGCCCAAAGACAGCTGGGATAGGCTCAAGAACGACTCTTGTGAGGATAAGCGGATTAGAAAATATATTGATGTATGTTTTTTGGTTTACCATGAGGTTTTTCTTCCTCAAAATACTTGCCTTGATTCCACAGGTTAGCAAACATCGATTCTATAGTTACTCGAATCAATAACAGCTCAATTTGTTAACTAAGTCTATCATGTATGATGCACATAAACTAAGACTATTACTCTCTACTTAAAGATAGTTATGTGTGAGTTAGCTCACCTCAAGCATAAAGTACATTAACTTTTTCAGGAACATCAACACACCCAATTGTCATCTTTTTGACTCTCAACACCACCGCACTGGATTTCAAAAGAAACGAGCAAGATGTTCCTTTCATCTTCCATTTGAGGAGATTTACAGTACACCCAAATCGGGTAACTGCTTTAGGAATTGGAACCGTTAGTCGGGCTATATTTCTCCCAGTTTTTATGACGGGGGCGGGCTAACTCCATGCGAGCATCAAATATCCTCAGATTAAACCAAGTCCATGAGAAACAAAGCACTTCAGTCATGAACATAGTCATTTCCAGCTACTTGTAATTCCAGTGTTCGTTTTATGGACCAGAGATCTTGCGTTGGATGTACTATATAAGGACTCAGTAGCGATGGCATACGATGCTGATGCTAGCATCATTATGGGCACGCCATCAGACATCAACATGATGGGTATAGATGTCATGATGCGCCGCCGTAACTATGCATTCCGCCATCTTGGGTTAGCGCTCATGATGGGGGAAAAACAGTTGCACGAAAGGAACGAACATAATCAATTCGCACCAAACCAAAACAGTTGAACAACTGGATTTGATTGTTTTCAATTCATATATATATATATATATATATATATATGTGTATATATGTGTGTATATATATATATATATATATTCTCCACACAGTCACATATATTATGACAACACCTCCGACTCATTTGTATTATGTATTGTAATATCTCAACTTGGTAACAGTATCACTGACGCGCACGACCTGGTTTTGCAATTTTCGTCATAAAAGCGAACGATCCAGCAGAAGAGTTTCGCTCCATGTTGTGAAACTGTAGAAGAAGAGCAAAGATGAACAAAGGTGACAGGGGAGAGTAGACAAGAGCACAAGTCTCAGCTCAGCGGAAGAGCCAAGGACACGGTGACCAGGCGTTCGTAATGATTTTAGTCTCCGATCACACATTCATGCCCCCCTGCAGAGATCCTATCTGCATTCAGGCTCCTCATCCTCTCCTCAGCAGCAGCAGCGGCAGCCGCACCGCTAACGGGAGCCCAGACTCTTCAGACCAGTTTTCAAAACGTGAGGTCGTCCACTCCCCAAGTCTTGGCTGTGCTAATGTTTGCGTATTTCACCCTGTTTGACCCCTGTCTCCAAACAGCATGAGCTCATTTGGCGCTTGCATAATTAGCAAGATGCTCATCGTACAATATGCATTCCCAGAGTCCACGTGTGGTTAGTTTAATTGCTGGTTCTAATTTTTTCTGTAAACACTCACAAAGAGAACCAGTCCAGGTCCCCACCACAAGAACGGTCTAAGTGAGCTTTCTGCTTGCAAATCGAAATGATTCCTTTGGAGATTAACATGAGTGGGCAGAGTAACAAAAAATTCTAATACGGTAGGTTTGGAGTTTTCATTATACTTCAGTTTCTATGTTGTTTAGATTTTTTTCCCCCTGAATTCAGTTAGTTTTAATTAGAGTTTTAAAAATGTTTTTTTATTTTTTATTTTTTTTTTTTAGTTTTTGGTAAAAATGCTTAGTTGCAGTTTTTTTTTTGTTTTGGTTTTGGTTTTTTGCAATATGATGTATTTGTCAGGTGGGAGTTTAAATAGAGTCACAGTAAGTTTTGTTCATTAAAAACTCAAAAAAGATAAAGACAACATAACAAGATGAAAAGGATATTAACTTACTAACATTAAATTATAATCATCAATAAAGTCTGTTTCGTTACATAAAAAAATGAGACCAAGAGAAATAATTTCAAATATTACTCCATTATTAATGTGACCTATAGTGTACAACTCCATTGAAAAAAGGAAACCTTTTTGAGCTGGGTCGCAAAATTAAACTGACATGAGGTGATGATTTTCACAAGTGTGCAAACAATCTTATAATTGGGGATATGGTCATGTTCATATTTACCACAGTTTAACTCATGACATGCGAGTCAACACACACCTATCACCATTCAAAGTTTCCCTGCTTAACCCTACAACAGTTCAGTTGTTCTCGCGGGCTTTTCCTGACTTTTTTCCTGGCAGAAGCCTGAAGATTAAGTGATAAAACTTACTGCTATTTGACACTGTTTATAATTCCCTCTACATGGCCTATAAGGTTCCAATCGCAGCAAAAGAAAAACAGCCCCAAAGCATGATGCTGCCACCACTATGCTTCACTCTAGGTGTGTTCTTTTGGTGAGGAGCAGTCTTGTGTGTGTGCCCAACATACCTTTTGGAAATATGGCCACAAAGTTCAACCTCGGTTTCATCGGACCATAACCAGCTAACCAGTGCGTTCTCCAGTTGATGGTATTTCTGCATGTTTAATCACCAGTCACAGTGACCTGCTTCCATGACTAGGCATTTGCTTTTGTCCGAGATGTAATCATAATCAAAAAACCCAAATTGGCCTCTGCCGTTTTCTCGCCACTTTCGTCACTATAGGGGTGTTCACACGGCAAGATTTGCTCCAGCGCTACGCCGGGGCTGCGCCAGTCGAGCGTTCACACGTGCAAATTTGCTCTGGCTGCGAGGGGGGAGTAGCCTCGCTACGCATGAGAAGAGTTGATTACGTACGGCGAGAATGCGTTGCTTTTGTGCTCTGTCGGACTTCCGTCATGTGTTTGTTTAATAACGACACAAGACGAGGCTGGTAACGGTAGCAAAGCACCTCTTGGGTTATACCATCTCAACTAGAACGCGGGGGGGATAGTCTCCAAATGTCATCTTTCCTTTTGTAAGAGACTGGACTGTCTCGGAGTTGTTTGTGTAGTTTGTTCCTTTGTTGTGTGTTCACAACCCCCCCGTGCCCCATAGAATTTATTTTGTGATTTCCTCTCTTGATTTTGCTGTTTGGCGCATTACATTTTTGCTTTTCTGAGTGTCATTGAAGTCATCGTTGATTTACGTTTTCGGGGGCGGTCAGTCTCGAGCAGAAGGCACGGAGACCGAGAAGGAGAAGGACGTGCCTGTACAGTCGTTGCTTGAGTTGTGGATACGTTTTAAAAAGAACCCACACGACAGCTCATTGGTTTTCTGTCGTTTTGCTCCGCTGCAGAAACTGCCGTGTGAACGCAAGTGGAGCTGCACCGACGCTGCGCCGGTGCTAATACGCTCAGGGGCTTTGTACGTGTGAACGCTCCACAAAATTTGCTCCGGTGTAAAATATATCGCAACAAAATACATCGGTGCAGCCCCGGAGCAAATGTGTGCCATGTGAACACCCCTTATGCTGTTATACTTTAGGCCTCATTGTCAATGGGTTATGTCAATTTTCGACATCGAGGTGCAACTGTACAACTGTCAGAAAACCGACAGCTGAGTGTTTTTCATTTGAAATAATCACAAAAAAGCTTACCAAGACAAAAACAAAAAACATTTTTGCGACAGTCATTAGTCATTTAGGTAGTTCTGTGACCATAAATTGTACAATGCCGTTTTAATTAGTTTTTTTCCCCCCCTAAAGCATTTTTGTGTTCATTTTATATCATCAATGAAAAATATTTTTTTAGTTTTATTTTTCGTTATTTGGTTGGTTTTCATTTTCATGATGATAACCTTGGTGCAGAGCATCCATGTGTAGGGCTGCGGCCTTCCATTGGGGCGTTTGCATATTTGCCTTTCCCTCCCACATTCCAAGGTCATGCATGTTAGGTTCTTTGAAACCTCTTAATTGCCCTTCAGGACTCGCTTTTTGTTGACAGTGCACCTGCGTTGTGGCACAAATGCCAGTGGATCCAAATTTTCTAGGAGTGCAAGGCTTGCTGCACACGTATGCTAATTTGCCGACCGCTCTCTGCCAAACTAGGCGGACCGGCATAGCAGAGACAATTTGATGGCAGAGAGTCAACCTAAACCTGATGCCTGCTCTGACTACATCTACCACTGGCCCTGGGTGGACAGCTGATCTCACACAACATATTTCATTCATAAATATGTGAAGAGTAGGGTTCAAATTACCCTCTGAATCATTGTATTATTATTTTTTAAATCATCGCATTAGCGGCACCGTTATGGGTGGGTGGGCACCAAACGATCGGGGTGGGGTGCCGTCTCTAAGTGCCCACTTCACGGAGCAGATGTTTTTTTCCGCCACGTTGAGACTCTAGTGCACAATCAGTGCACGTCATTGGCCATGATTGAAGCCTGCAATGTCCACTCCCACAACGGTGCAGGCTTCCTTCTCCCAGATCTTCCGGCCTGCACTGAACCGCGGAATTCATAATCATCTTTCTTCAGTTTGTGGTAACTTTCAACTCCCCTGCACCCCTTCAGCGGGGACTCGTGCACCAGTGGGAGGTCGTAGTGGCTTTACTGCAAACACAAAATGACCAAAGTGCTTGTGAACACCAAGTTCAATTTAGCTTGGACTTTTATATGAAGGCATTTCCAACTGTATACTTAACGTTCATGCACTGAATATTATGTTTGAATTAAACTGAAACTAAATCCTCGCACTGATGCACTCCAAAAATGTCACATCAAACGCATTCAGACTCTTCCCAAAACAACATAAATGTTTCGTGCTCACGTTTTACTTGATGCATGATGTCAAAAGATTTCTATCTCTCCTCATTTGAGCCACTGCAGTCCCTCTTTTGCAATGCATTTGTACTTTCTTGGTCGTAACAACACCATAGTAGCTATGATAGACACATATGGCCACAGCAAGTCGATAAAAGTGACCCTCCCATACACCTCTGCTTCCGGGATGTGAAACATTATTCCGGGTGGGATTAATCCTCATCTGGCCGCCGTGTGGTTGAGGCCAGCAGGGGAAGATAAGAGAAGACACCACGTGGTCAATAATATGCTTGAACAGAAAAGACACTTCACTTGAAAATGAAGTGGTCACAGTGCATCAATTCAGGCCACACGCAAAGTCCATGGTGGTGGTTAACACTGTCCTCAATACAAAGAAATTTACAGAACATCGCAAATAATTAGCTTTTGGATTTGAACGTGATCATGGGTCATTTATTTTAACATGATTTGTGATGTTGTTAAAGTACAGTAAGTGTTTGAGATTTGGATGACCTTATGTAGGAGTGGTACCAAAAATTCAAAATGTTATAGAACAAGATCCTTAATTTTACGACACATTTCTCATCTCTTACTCATCCGTTCCAAACACAGAACACATGGCTCATGTGAACACAGTGTGTTCTGCGTGCATGTGTGCCAACCTCTGCCCTGTCGAACGTCCCTCGCCTGGGAGGTAAATAATTGAATGGATCCATTAATAAATAAAGTGCAGGGGGGAGACGGGAGCAGGCGCTAGAAGGGTCAGTCATTTTTACAGTCACCAAGCGGCGAGTGGGGCGTTAGCGAACGCGCTTCCACTCCCTCCTTGCTCACTCCCACACAGGCTTTAGCCGCAGTAGACCCCGGGCTCAGAGCAGGACATGCCATTTCAACACACATCCTCCCCTTATCCATCAGGACAAGGCAACTTCCTGTTAGGATAGTGGAGGGTGATATCTGGCGGACTTTATACCTTCGACCCGACCAATAGTTTTACAGTAAGGGCCTTGGTAATGTTCAGTTGGCGGGTGTTATTCTCACATGACATTGCCTGCTATTTTCATAGAAAAACTTGCCAAGGGCCCACTGAGTGGAGAAGAGAAAAGGAAGTGGTGGTCTTTAAGCATGCATGTTGAATTTTAATACAATTCATTATCAACCTTTGAAAAGCTTCAGTAGTTGTCTAAAGATTACCCAGACTCCTGCTAACAGGCAACTCTTCAGATATGGGGACGCTTCTTTCAAGTTAAAACCGTCCATCAACGCCATTTGAATTTATTTGTCAGCTTTTTGGAATTGTGATTTGAAACGAAATGAAAAAAAAAAATATATTGCCTACTGCCCAAAGACGGCTAGGATAGACTCCAGCGCGACACTTGTGAGGATAAGCAGATCAGAAAATGGATGGATGGATGGATGGATATATCAAAGTCCAACAACTAAAATGAAAACATGCTGCCCTGAAATTCCAGCTCTGAATGCAAACATGCACCCCTTTCTCGACATCAATTCTCTATTAATGCTCAGCTTTCTTTCTGACTCTTTCAAATCTGCTCCTCTTGTTTTCTCTTTCTGTGGGCCTTCTATATTTTACAGCCTGATCTCTATTTAGATTTCCTCGTTTGGAGTTGCCACAACGCTCCCTGCTGCCAACATCTGTAAGTGGTTTGGAGGCAAGAGACACGATGGAAAAACATAAAAAAAAAAAAAAGAGAGCAGGACTCTGTTCTACAACTGCACCGTGATGGAATGGAGGCTGTGAAAGGGATCGAAACTGCTCTGGGATCAGAGGCCTGCTCGGGAGCCAGGCCAGGCTCAAATTAAAAAGGTTGGCAGTGATGCGTGTTATATCTGCGAGGAAATACATGTTAGTAGAAGATTGCTGATAACATTTACTCTTGAGGCAGTCTTCAGATTCCTGCACAGTATTTAACAGAAACATTCAAGCCACATGAGACGATACTTCAGACTGACGGCGGGAGAATGGCGTTGTTGGGACGCAGTCGTTTAAGGTTTACTGGGGATTGACCTTCATCACGTGTCAGGTTTTAGGCAGATTGGACTTGAGCTGCAGCACTTTTAAAGAGATTATGTTATTGTAAGAGATTAGAGGAAGTAGATACATTGAAGGGAGCTAATGAGGGAGCTCTCCCCTCCCTAGCAGCATGCCGGCTTAATGCATTGCTCACTGTCCTGTTGATAATGCACACTACAATGCTATTATTGTGCTATTAGAGGTCTTACAGTGTCGTATTATTTAATTTTTTTTTCTCCCAGCAAGCTATACTGTTGATAGTTTGCTACATACTAAGTTTCAGAGTTGTTCATTTATTTGAGGGCGTGTGGGTGCCATTTACTGTGTCGGTAAAATGAGTGAAATGGCGAAGGGGAGAGTCAGGGGATGTGTGTGCACAGTAGGGTCTCATTAGGTAATGAGGGTGATTACGCTGCATTAGGTAGCGGAGACGCGAGGCAACAGCCACAGGGCGGGAGGAGAGAGGAGAAACATGTGTCTGTGATTTGCGGCATAAGCACATACCATTTAATTGAGACAAGCTGTCTCTGCGTCCTGATTGGTGCAAAGCTGTCCTCTGCGTGTCTGCTTGGCCCTAACTGTCCTTAACTCAGAGGGCAGAAAGACAGATGTGGTGCGAAAGGGTGGAACGGGAGCATGGAAAGGTACTGGACTCAAGAGGTAGCCGCAGTTCAAGTTGGAGAGCGGAACACCGCCCGTCTTGACTTTTCTAGGTCAGACCATTGCATGTCGAAGAAGTCGAAGGTGGAAATGTTTTGTCTGCGACTCAAGAAGCCGACTGATCGTGGTGCAAAGCTTTATTTCAGATCAAAGACAGCACATTTACCAGCAGCGATGAGCGCTTGAGCACGAAAGGTGCCACAGGATTCCCTCTGCAAGGCACAGTGCTGTCTCCTACACGTAGGGAAGTATTTTTACCCTGGATAAAGTGCTGACCCAGTCTCAGGTAATTACACCCCTGCTGGGCTTTGGCACAGACATGTCAGAGCAGTGCTGAGTGCACCTTACACCCCAGCGACGGGTAAACCACACTCATCTCACTCATTTAGTGAACACAGAGCCTGGCTGCAAATGAGAGTGGGGAAGTGGGGGCCTACCTTGGCAAAGTCGAGAAACCTCTCTCTTCGGCATCCTGTCAACAGTCAAAATGTGCGCGAGAGGCAAAAAGAACGTTGACAGATATGCAGTGAGTGGAAAAAAGGGCAAAGACATATCAAAGTGCCAAACAGTGGGATTATGGTCAAGTGCTGCCTGTATGTGGTGCATTTCCTGGCTCTGGATTCAAGCCAGTAATCCCTAAGAGGGTTAGGCATGTTCTAATCACTTCTAACACAATAATGTTGCACGAGCGTGATCGAGATACATCTTTCATGGGTTTGTAGTCATGTATAGAAATAAAACAAAGGTTTTACTGACAAGCCTGTATGCGGTGATGCCTCAATACCATTGGGAGATGGTTCTTACTTTGGTTTGAGACATTTAGCATGTTTTCGATGAGTGTAATATTGATACACTTCTGAATCTACTCATGAAGGTATGTGCAATCTGCAAGCTGGCAAATGTCCAACATGTCTTTAGGGCATTTGGGTTGAGTTCAGCCCGGTTCACTCCCTTCTGCTGGTGCACTTCGGATGCTGTAAATCTTTTCTTTTCACATCAAACATGCAATGAGAATGCTGCACGCTGATCATCTGGACTCCTTCTCATGTCAGAAATAAAATTCGGCAGCTGACCAACTTGCTGGAACTAATCGTCTTGAGAAGTGTGAGGAATCAAGTACAGGATTTGAAATGTGTGTCTGAACAATTCTGTATTTATTTTGGCCATTATGTTCATCAGACATCATTTTTTAAAAGTTCATTGTTCTTATTCCGATTGATCAATCAGCGGTCATTTAAAACCGTGGATGACAGGACCAGCACAAAAAAACAACAAAAAAAAGATTTACATTTTTAGCTTTGCTCCTTAGGATGTTGAAGCTAGTTTGCGTTGGGGCCTTGAGGTTTTCTTGATGATTGTTTTTGTTTTGTAAAAGTTTTGAAGGGCGTATAGGCACAATAAGAGTTCGTTTCAACCTAGCTTTCGTTTTTGTGATGATTTTGAAATGACTGCTTGGTTGAAAAGATAAGTGAATCAAACCTACCTACCGACAAATACAACCTTTGTCATCTGACAGATAGGCCATGACAATACCAATGCATCAGCCTTCGCTCATGTGACTTTGACAGCATTATTTCTTTGGTGTTACCGAGACAAGTTTCTAAATAAAGCCCAGTATTGGAATGGTCTTCAATGAGACGGTTTAAAGAGTCGAGCCAGTGAACATGTGCTTTTCAGACTTTGTGAGCAGAACAGGAAACCTTGAGTCTGTGTTGTCTTTACTTCACTGTCCAGAATCTATGTATCGTCTCTCCCGTTAAATGCATGTTTGATGGAAACTATGCGCTGTGTGTTGCGCGTCAAAGGGAAATGGTTGCGGTCAGACCATAGTCCTTGACAGAGGAGGGAGGAAAGCAAAGAGAAGACAGTGAAGGGGTAAAAAACAAAAAGTGCTTGAATTTAAAGGATGATTCTACATACAGTCGGTATTTTATCCACATGTGCACCGGCGCATAGGGATTCGTGCAGGAAGGTTCCAGCTGAGGTGCAGTGTGTGTTCTATGCTGGTGGGAATGTGCCACTGCACGTTAATTCTCCCTTCACGCTTGCGTTGAGGAACACAGAGCCTCTAATTGATGCTAAACAAACTGCTGACCCACACTCAGGATGAAAGTCTGTCTCTAATGCGCACGCAGTGTCACAAGCTTCAAAAGTTCTGCCCTCAAACTCACTATCAAAAGTTAAGACGCGGCAAGTACATGAAATTTTATTTATGTTGGTTTTTAGCATTCAAGCGCAAGTTGAAATGTACATACAAGTGACACGCCGGGAGTGGATGATTTGCAATTGTCCCTTGGAAGTTTGAGGGGCATTTTGGAGAGTGACTGTGCATGCCTTCGCAGACACTGGAAGGTGAGGGGTGTCCTACTCAAACTTGCCCCCCACCCCCCACCCCTCCACACACACACACACACACACACACACACACACACACACACACACACACACACACACACACACACACACACACACACACACACACACACACACACACACACACACACACACACACACACACACACACACACACACACGCGCGCACACACACTGGCCTACATGCACACAGGGCCACAACTAAGAAGCACAACGATGCCTTTGTACAGGCCACATTTGCTTGTGTCTCCTCGCAGATGGATCATCTCCATAGCCTGCTGCATGGAGGGCAAGTGCATGCACGCCACGGAGCGGGAAACAGAGGGAGGGTGGAAAGGAGTGGGCGAGAAGTTATAACCTGAATCATTTTCCACAGATTCCCCTCGTCTCTTGTCTTCTGAGTCTCCCGTCACTCCCTCCCCCTTTTCCCCCCACTCCCCCCCACAGAGGAATCCAGTCCCTCCGTTGGGATCGGAGCCCTTTGAAGGTGATCCAGAATTGTGTTGCTGCGCCTGCTCGGCTGTTCCCCTCATGCCACCTCCACTCCCTCCGCACCAGCCCTCAGGGGGCTGGATCCCGCTTAACCTGAGAGCAGCCATGCTCCAAATCCGGGCCCGTACGCAACACCGCTGCAGGCCTCACAGAGCGCCACGCTGTACCCCGGAGAGAACGCAGGCGGCCCGCAAAGACAGAGGAGAAAGGGAGACGCACGCACGGTCACGTGCGGTGATTAAATGCAAAGGATTGCCTCTCCACCTTCATCGCTTTGCTTTTTATTTTCATCCTTACACCTCCTCCCTCATTCCAAGCCACTTCCCCTCTGCTTTGCCTTCGCTTCCTCCCTCGGTCCCAAGGGCAAACTCATCAAACTGGTTCCTTTGGCACACTAGGAACACACAAATACACACTGGGATGCCAACACTACCTCTTTAGTCAACAGAGGCCCTTTCACTTGCGAGGCTTCAGAACCGAGCAGCAGAAGACAGCGATTGACAAACAGACTCAGAGAGGAAACAAAAAAAGAGAAAAAAGGCAGATAAAGAGAGAAGTGATCCAGAGGGATGTGCATTCCTTTGGCTCGCCTGGCTCGAGAGCATGCACAGGAGACGTGTTGCTGGCTGTTCCCTTTACTATCCCCGAGCCACATGGGCTGGCACACCTTTGTGTGTGCTCGGGTGTGTGCGCATGTGCGTGTGTGTGTGTGTGTGTGTGTGTGTGTGTGTGTGTGTGTGTGTGTGTCAAACTAAGACCGACATTGCAATTTCACTTACTACTTTTATCACCTATACTGTACGTGTGTGTTCTCAACCATAATAACCAGAGGAACACACACTTCCAGTGTACTGCTTTCAATTAAAACTAAAGAGCTTCCAGAACCACTGGGTCCTCTTGCCAAAACGTGCTGCACGTTTACACACAAGCAAATTTACACAAGATGGTAATTTATCTTTTGTGACACAGCACAACTTAATTGCAATCACATGACTTTTGGGGCCACAATGGTTTGGCGCTCAAGGGCAATTCAGGTTTATTGCCATATTTTATATTTTGGTTAAATTAAAAAAAAAACAATCTGAACAGGAAATCCCAAGAAAGTCTCAGTACAATAAACATTAATTTGTTTTGTCTGACCATACTCAAAACAGTCGTATGTAGCATCATCTATTTCAATTGAAAATGAATGAAAATGCCATTAATCCGTTTAACTTTCGTATCGCTAAAAACCGTCCAAGTCGTTCGTAACTCAAGGCACCACAGTATTTGTATTGTAATAGAATATACTGGGTCTTGCAATATTATAGATTTACTACTACTCAACATTTCACTATTTGTGAAACATTTTGCCACCATTGCTTCATCCTTATTGCTTTTGAAGGATACATCGGCATAGTCTGCACTTTATAAAAACATGGAATCCAATTTAATACTAAACTGCATGTGCATCATGATTCACCTACTGCGACTCCTCTGAGGGCGCAGTATATGTTAAGTGTCCGGAATAATCCGGATAGGAGTGGAGCCCACAAACATAGACAAAGAATAAGATCTAGGTACAAAAACGTTTATTAACAAAACACAAGACTGACAAAGTACAACTCAAGACACTGTTAAAGATCCAGGAGAATGCGAAACAGACCAAAAGCGCTTGCCAAAGGCGAAGGAACGAGAAAATGTAAATTGCTTGTCAAATAAAAGGACAAGAGGATCCAAAACACGAGAATACAAACCAAGGCTACCCAGTAATGAAAACATACTAACGAGAGAAACAATGAACTATGTGGCAAAACTATGAGGCAAAAATCAAGAATGGCTAGAAAATCGAAGCACTTGGGAACACAGTCGTGAGCAAGGCTTAATAATCCAATAGTTAATTGTCTGTGAAGTGTACAGAGGTAGCTGGTAAAGAGGCCTGTTTAGTGTCAGGTGCGGCTCATGAGGGAACGCCCTCCACTCCTCTGCCAGACACTGAAAAACAAACAGGACAGGATCATGACAGTATTATACACACACATAAACGACACAAACTAAAAAGACTCTCAAATTACTGTATGCTGTAAGCTGTGGTAAAATCATCATTACATAAAGAATACTGTCGCTGACTTTGAGGATTGTCATATGGTCGAGTTGCAATGTTTGTGTGCAAATATCTGGTGCCTAAAGTTTTATGGCACTACCATGGCGGAACTTTTCGTTAGCCCATCTGTGGTAATTTTTGCATTGAGGTGATTTGATTGCCACAACCAACTTTTGTTCATAGGTCAATGCAAAAGGAGCTTGGAAAATTGACTTATTTCAAAGTCAAGTCAAATGTTTCGGAAGACGTCACTGTATTTGGTTACATGACTACATTGTCATTGCTCATGAGAGTGATGGCTAAATTGAAATTAAAATTATTTGTAACCGATGTTGCGCATAAACACGATTTACCATATCTTCCTTTCTTCCATTGAAACCCTTCATCATCATCACCTTCGAGTGACATTTCTGTGTTCCAGCCCTGTGACGTCACAAGGGTCAGCATTGGGAGTGTTCGCTGTGAAGAAGAGCATTCGGTGTGTGTGCGAGCTATCTATAGCCAGTGTAGCCCTGGGGATTTGTGTTTTAAACTCCATATTCATGACACATCACTTTGAGGATTAGAAGGGCATCATCAGATAGAGGGCCTTACAGCAGCGCGTACACACGTACGCACACACACACACACACACACACACACACACACACACACACACACACACACACACACACACACATACACACACACACACACACACACACACACTCAAACAAAAGAGAGACACTCAGTAAGGTTTTTTTTTTTCCGGCTAAGCATAGAATACACACTCTTGAAGAAGTTGTTTATCTATTTTGAATAAAGTGTGTGGCCTTGTTTTCTTTATTACAGTTGAGATGTTTTTGTTTATTTTGTTTTTGTTTTCCAGAGCAGGATTGCTTTGTATCACTAACCCACCACCCGTTGGGTGTTAATTTGAGCAGTGATTATTTGCTTACTTAGCCCTGTCAGCCACCAATATTCGTCTCACACTGACAGTTCAAACACTTTGCGTTGGACTTGTGAGTGTCAATTAAGACACGAAGGTATCCAAATCGTGTGAGGCGGAGGTGTATTGAGGCCACAGGAATCTGATCTGGTAGTTGTGGTGGTGGGGGTTGTAAAGGGAGATGGGGGTGTTAGTGCCGACAGTGAGTCTCTGCGCTGTGATTGTATAGTTTGTGGCTGTGTGTGCATCCATGCATGCATGTGTGTTCTTATCTCTCCGGGTCGACAGCAGCAGGAGCATCAGAGGAAGCGCAGACTTTCCTTCCTGTGCCTTTCACACTGTCACAACACACCCTGGCCATGAAACTCTCTGGCTTCATCCAATTTACACAGCAACCGAGTGAGCTCATGAGTTGAGAATGTACAGTATGTGTGTGATAAGCAGAAGAGTGTACATACGTTTATTTGAAATGACGGGACAAATTAGGCAGGTGTTTGGTGAAGCAGCTGAGGTGAAAGGGTTAGGAAAGTATGCCGCGGCCTTGTAGTTTCCGAAGGAACAGTAGTTAGAGCTGTGACCTTGGGAAGGAACACCTCTCTTAACGATGTTTTGCACCTGCAGCTAGCCACTGGCGGACAGACATTCCTTCCTGTTTCAGTCTGTGTCGTCCCCAATAACAGCACCGGCCCTCATTCGATGACTGTGAATGTGGGAACCTGTGGAGTGCACTTTAAGAGCAGGTGTTAGTTATTCCCCTTTACGTTATTAAAGGGCTTAAGTAAATGTCTATTGCTGTTTTAAATGCAGACTTCGCAATGTATACAGTCAAACCTCGGTTTTCGAACGTCTCGGTTCTCGACCAATTCGGTTTTCGACCAAAAATTTCGAGTTTTTCTGCCTCGGATGACAAACAAATTTCGGTTCTCGAACAAACTGAGCGCACTTGAATGCACCACTTGACTCCTTTCGCCTTCCTTACATGAGGAAATGACGCTTCCTCGGGTAGACGAGGAAGTGACGCTTCCTCGTGTCGCTTTCCATTGTGAGCAGACGTGTTCAATAAACTTTTTTTTTTTTAAAAAGAGCGTGGTTTCGGTTTTCGAACAGCCTTCTGGAACGGATTATGGATGAAAACTGAGGTTTGACTGTATATGAAAAAAAATCTATACTTTTTGGGTGATATTTGTTAACACTGTCAGTATGACCTGACGGCAGGAGCAAAACAATCTGTGAAAAAAAAACCCAGCCCACTCTCGTTGCATCTTGAAGAATAACTCTGATTTGAGTTTTAAGAAACCAACCAATCAAGAAAAACAGCCAATCAGAAGAAGAAGGTGTAACTGATGAGATCAATCAATCAATCAATCAATCAATCATTTTATCTAAAAAAAAAACTTTTTTTCCTTTCAATTGAGTTCTACAGGAATAAAGTCGCATTAATGCTGGGGGTAAGTAGAAATGATTTATCTTAGTCTTGTTTTGCCACATCACAAAAACTTGGATTTGAAAAAAGGTGTTTTCGAGGAATTTTATAAACAATGTATGCAGTCTAGACAACTCAAATGTGCAGTATGCAGCGCAGCACATGGATACATACAAAAACATACAGACACTGTAATGCTCTGAGATGGGAGCTGTGCCAAACCAACACTTCATTTCCATTTCAAATCCAAGGCCCGACTTTGACTTTTTAAACACTTAACTAGTTAAGATGTCACTTTCCCTCTTCGTCTGTTATGTTGCTTGTCAACGCAGTTTGCGTTACTATGACAACTTCAAATGTATTATGTTAAGTTGACAAGTCAAACCCATCTACAAGCAAGTTGTGATTACATTTCAATAACCAAGCAGTTATGAACCCACCTATATTACTGGCTCTTTGCCCACTATGTCATTTAAAAAAAGAGGTTGTTATTATTGTATCTCATTTGCAAGCATTGAGTTAAGAGGTCTGAATTCTCTACTTTTCATGTGATTGTCATAAACCCGATGTTGGTAATTTTGCAGACAAGGACAGGGGGGTTGATCTGCGAGCGGGAGGACTGGGAGTGGTCACAGTCAACTTCAATCATGGCATATCAAATTGGCTCCTTTCATTCCACTGCCCTCACGCTGCAACGCGTCTTCACACTGGCGTTTTATGGAGTTACAAACCAACAAGAAGGAGAAAGCTGGAGATGAAGTTTTTGAAGCGATCGGCGCTGGTGAGGAGAGCTGTTGTTGGTGAGTGCGACCGCTTCCCCTTCAAGCTGCGTCAAAGCAGGAGGTGAAGGGCCAATGTGGCTTTGTGGCGACTGTGATTGCGAAGTGAACATAACAAACAGCTCCATGACTAAGTGAACACACTTCCATGTCTCTTAGGGTCCGTACATTTTTTTTAATCACTGGAGGGACAGCAACAAACTGGCAAACAAGGAAAAGGCCTTAAAATGCCAACGAGTGAGGAGGACTTGGAGGGCATCATAAGTTACATATCCGATAAACTCAGTCAAGTGGTCAAACAACAAAGCAGGCTGCAAAACTTGATGAATGACATTAAACAAATGAAAAACACGGATTAAAAAATAGACATTTTGTAACAGTCAACTGAGGACTTGGAACAATATTCAAGGATGGATGATATTATAAATGCGAACAGTAGAGATAAAGACACTTGAGCAACAAGTTTCAACATTTCCCTCTGCAAGTCACGTCAACGATATTTCCAGTTGCCATATGTGTTGTCCTGTGAGTTGTAACACCAAGATCAAATTGCTAAAAGAGTATTTGCACGCTATCCATCCATCCTGAGAAAACAAAACAAGATAAAGAAAACGTAAGGTCATGATACGACCAAACGCCGCACCTGAAGAAGCAAAAGTTGTGACGTTAAAATAACTCAAAAACCTCAAACATCTATTCATCCTTCCGTCAATCCATTCGTTATCTGAGCCGCTTATCCTTTCAAAGGGTGTGGGGGGTGCTGGAGTCTATCCCAGCTGTCTTGGGGCAGTAGGCGGGCGACACCCGAAACTGGTTGCCAGCCAATCGCAGAGACCTCAAACACTGTAAATAAAATATGGCTTCAATGACTCAGTATGATGAGTGGACTGCGTGAAGACCGGGTATAGACCAAGCAACTATTGTGGCTCTTTGTGATCTGTGATATATTGAAACAACAAAGAAAAGGATAATATGTTGCCATTCAGAGACCTTGAGGAGCTCCAACTTGCAGATAGTGAAATACACTGCCCAAGTCGACCTTCTGGTCGATGTGTAGACAAACCGGATTATAGAATCTTTGAAAATGCGGAACATAAATTCTGAAATCCGCAAAACAATCTGGACCCACACAATAATTTCTTAAAAAATCATTTTCACTAGCTGTCATGTTTAATAACAATGTAAATAGCAACAAAATGCAAATAATTCAATATACTGTGTTCGTCCAGCTTTCTACCCTGCACGTGCTTTTGATGTGAGCAAGCATACAGTTAAGTTCAACTTTCTGCCATTGAATTGTTACCCCTCCTGGCGCATCTCCAAGGCACGCCTTCTGCTGCGCCGGGCCGCCAGGCTTGGTGGAAACTCGTCTGCCAAATTGGACAAAATATGCGCATTGAGTCTTGCAGCTTATGCAATAGTCGGGATCCGACGGTAGTTACGCCACGGCGCAGGTGCACTGTCTAGGAAAATAGAGCCTATAAGTTATGTGGAATTTAATAAATAATGACAGGGGACACAAACACATCTGTCTTTTGGAAAGCAGGTGGCATTTTCCCTGGTCTTAAACTGTCTACAGGGTGTGGAAAAAAGAGACCACAAAGATGAGCATGACCAAAAAGCTTGCAGGTGGGAAGAACAACCACTCAGCGTTCATTGTCATAGAGAGCCAAATATTATTATTGTTTTGTCGCCATTTATTTTTGGGACATAAATTGATCATTCCTGCCCTAGAATGAAGACTACGGTCATTAATCGAAGCCCTTTTCTCCAAAAGATTCTGTGATGGCCAAAATGGCTGTTACAAAACACTCATACTGGGAGGAACGCTGTTGCTTCAAGCTAAAGGAAGGGTGTGTGAGTGTAAAATAACACCAAAAACTAAACTAAAGGAAGAGTGCAGATGGAGAAAGAGAGTTGGAAGAAAGCGGGATATGGAGAAGGAGTACCCGGGCGGGTGTTCCAAAAACCTGTCAAGGTATTTCCTTTTGCAAACACAAAATTTGCGGCACTTTGGAGAGCGGCGTGCCAACACTCACACATGCAGACCCTCCAACACATAACAGCTGCAACTTTGATTTAACGCATACTTTGATTGGGTAGGTCTCAGGTTGACTCCCTCATCCCTTTGCAGTCGTGACTGTGGCCGCCATGCACAGCTGCGAGCGCGCCGCGCGCACACACAAGCACGGCCAAACTTAATGAGCCATTCAATACGCTCCGAGCTCCAATGTCCCCCGACCCCTGCCGCCAGTACCGTATGCGCACAATTCCGCTTTCCCCTCGCTTGATATGCGTCTCATCATTCCTGATTCTACCATGCATGTGCCTGCTTGCTCTCACATAAATATGCACACACACACACACAGGCACCCATTATGTCCCGTCGTTCTCTCTCTATGCCAGCTCTAGTCCACGCAGTGTGTTTACGTAGCCTGCTGAACCGAGATGAAGAAAGAGCATTGGAGGCATGGGCCAGTGCCGTTTGTCTACAGGGGGATTTCTCGGGACTCACAGGAAATGGACCAAAAAAAAAAAAATGGGAAAAGAAGGATGAAAATAAGCAACCAAAACCTCAGTCATAAGTGAGGAGACAGACAGAGAAGCCATATGTCCCAGGGGTCCACATAACCTGGGACGAAACGTGGGAATCTCCTCACAGCTCCACCACCAGTTTGTTCCCTAGAAATGAATGCTGGGCCAACAGCAATAAAAACGTTGCGATTTGACTCCGGGAAAAGCTACATGTAGATTTGGGGCTCTCGACGGCTTTTTTTTTCCCACCATTTATTGGATATCACGGCAAAACAGCTTAGTCTGTGTGTGTACTCAAGTTGTTGTGAAACATTTTGCTGAGTTGTGGGAATGCAAAGTGAGTCTGTGGTTCGCATTGTGCCCCTTGGCCATGGGCAACGTTTGAACTGTCTGGCCTTTGTGCTCAAAATGAGCAAGCGTGAATCATTAAATATTGATTTAAAACTGCTAATTACTCCCGAGCCTCCTCAGGTGAAGAGTGTAAAAGCAGCTTCTCCGATGGTTTTGTAAATACTTGTCATGCATTCATCGATTCATTTTCCATTATTTCCTCAAGAGCAGCATATGGTGTTGCACATAAGGCTTTGAGTGCTTTATTCACAACTGAACAGAACAGAACAGAACAATAGATAGATAGATCCATCCTTCCATTTTCTAATCCACTTATCCTCACAAGGGTCTTGGGCATGCTGGAGCCTATCCCAGCCGTCATCGGGCAGTAGGCGTGGTACACCCTGAACTGCTTGCCAGCCAATCGAAGGGCACACACAGATGAGCAACCATCCGCGCTCACGCTCACACCTAGGGGCAATTTAGAGTGTTCCAATCAGCCTGCCACGCATGTTTTTGGAATGTGGGAGGAAACCGGACCACCCGAGGAAACCCACGAGAACATATAAACTTCACACAGCACTGCACTGTGAGGCAGACGTGCAACCAGTTGACCAACAGCCAATGCACCTTAAATATAGTCAGGAGTAAAAAATTATATATATATATATATACACATATATATATATATATGCCTGCTTACTTCAAACGTCAAAAATCTTCTATTAGAAAGGATCACATGTGTTGAAAGGTTAAGTGATGTGTGTTTTTTGTTGTTTGGATTATAGTATGTTTAGTTTGGTTGCATGTTATGTCTTATTTTCCACTGTTCCATATTCAGGTCTTCTCAATTCATTAGTTTTTTTTTTTGTTTTTTTTTGTTTCCACCTGTTCTCGTCAACTCTGTCCCTTGCATCATCCAGTCAGCTCCCTCCAGCCACTCATGTCCTTTCCAGGTGTGCCTTGTTTTCTCATCAGTTTGATTGTAAACTGCTCAAAAAAATCAAGGGAACACTTGGAGTTAACGTTGTCAAGTTCCCTCCATTTTTAGTCCTGGTCAGTTCATTGTTGTTGATGCAGTTGCTGTTGCTGTTGAGCAACCTCCAACTGGGTCCCTAAGCGGCTCCTAAAGCCGCAGCGACCCGAGTACCTGCAGACCCAGTTGTCGGCTGTTGACTGGGAACTGTTGGTAGTCCGAAGGCACGCCCAACACCGCTTGGAGGTCGTTCCCGAGTTAGGTTGTTGTTGATGCTGCTGTGCTCAGTCATGTGATGCAATGTTTTTCTATTTTTCTGCCTGGTGAGCCCGTTCCCTCTATTAATTGAGGAATTGTTTAATTTATTATTTTGATTCCTGCGATTGACTGGCAACCAGGTTCAGGGTCTCCACCGCCTACTTCCCGAAGATAGCTGGGATCGGCTCCAGCACCCCCCTCAACCCTTGTGAGGATAAAGCGGATCGGAAAATGAACAAATGAATCAATTATTTACAGCGCCTTGTTTGCCTTTTTGTTTTTGAAATAAATTCTTCTTTAGATCCATACTTTGCTTCTCTGCATTTTGATCCTCCATGTTTTGGCACAGCGCCACACACATTAAAAAAAATCTGCTTTTGTGAGAAATTTGTGGACAAATTGGTCCCTTTGGAAGCCCTGTCTCTTGATCATTTATTGAAAAATTAGGACATAAGAGGACCTGATTAGCCATTATCCAAGTTGTACAGAATTAAAAGGACACTTATGTTTGTTGGTTTATTTCCTGTTTTGCTTTTTACTGCATGAGCATTGTACAAAATTCAGTTTTGCACTCAGCGGCTAATAATGAAATCCAACAGCAAATGCTCACTTGTCTTTTTACGCTCCATGGTGGTCCCAATCATGCTGATTTACAGCTAGGTTCTCTTCTTTTTCTGCACTGGTTGAGAGAAAGGACCAGGTGCCATTTGCTCCTGTGTCGTTTGTCTTAAGAGCAGACCCCCTGAATTACTTTCTCTCGTGCACTTTTCCTCTGGACCCGCCCACCTAAATATTGAGCTCATTTGTCTGGAAAAAGGACGGCAAATAACAGAGCTGCGTGTTTCGGTGTGACTGTGTTACTTCATATTTGAAGCAGGTGTGTGTCCAAACAGTGAGCGTGTGTGGGAATGTGACTTGAGGTTTGCATTTAACTAACAGAGGGGGACTTCTAGCCAAAGAATCTGGCCACAAAAACCAAAACCAGCTAACCTCAGTGTCTGGGTGGCAGCTCTGAACCTCGCCACTTAATCAACCAAGGCATTATACAACTTTGCGGCCCCAGCCCATAGGAGAAAGTTCAAGACGGGACAGATCTTGGGTTAACATATGTGTTTACTTTTGCGACTTTCTCACACATCCTCCGTTTTTGTCCTCCACTTGTGCTGTTCAGGAGAAAAGACAGGTGAGAGAAGATATCATGACCCTTAACCTTGCATCAACTCCTGGGCTGCTTTGTGCAGCCAACTGGGTTGACCTGACCTCAACCCTCAGAGTGAACCTGGGGTCACTGCCAGTTGCTGCTGTTTGGCAACAGTCCACAACAGGTCCAGGGAAGCAACACTCCAGAAGAGAGCTGTGACCGCCTTTCTGTGAATATGAGGCGAGAGGAATATGCGATATCCCTCCTGTAAATTTATAATTGCATGTTTTGCTGCACAAAGCTACAATTATACGCAGTCTAGCGCTTGTTTCACCCTCCGTAGCAACACACATGCTAACCATAATGAAGGCGGGATTTAATGACTTACAACTGCTTAGCGTGAGCAGAAACTGCATCAGCCACACTGACGCTACTACTAAGATACGACAGTATAATCAAGACAATTCAAAGTGAAGACCTGTTTCTCATTCCAAGTCAGCGGCTCTTGCCCACCGGCGTCCCAAATCAGGACGAGTGCTATTGAAAATGGATGGATGGAAGAAATAAGGTGTTTTCGGCAACCAACCAGTTTAATTCGTTTCACTTTGTTTATTTTAAATGTGCACGTCTTCATCAGTTGCTGTTACCGAAATCTACAAAGTATTTATTTAAAAAAAAAAAAAAAAAGTTTCAAATATCACAGCTGCTTGATTATGGAGGTCGCTGATTTTCGAGCTTTTCCACTCTCAGGAGGGTGCAAATTCATGAGAATGTGACATCTGTTTGTTAGTTCCGGCTTACTAAGCAGCTTTATTTACTAAGAAATACAAACAGAGTTAGTAAATTTCAAATAAAGAGCATCTTGTTTGCTTCAAGTTGGTGTTATACCTTATATTGCTACTGCAAATTTAATCAGCTGTTAAAAAAAAGGCTAATTTATCATACTTTCACTGACTAAATTGGCATAAAGAGGCACCAACTGCTTGTAACGGGCATATTATTGATCATATGATTTAATTTTTTTTTCTATGCTGGTCCATCAAAATAAGACTTTACGTGAAACCTGTCTGGAACACAATAAACGCCGGGGCCGGCCGTACTGTGCTAAACAAATGTAGATTAATCAACTTTTATCACATTATGGTCGACTACAAAAAAATCTGTAGCCCTCCATCCCCTATTAGGTACCAAAGCTACATTGTCAAATGTTATTTCTTGAATTTATTTACATTTGTGCCCACTGACTGACTAAAGTAAACCCCTCTCAAGGAAATAACTTTTTACAAGAGAATGTGTGCTCAAGTTGACTCATTTGCCTAAGTAGGCCATTGGTTCTGAATGGAGAGGTTTTGTTCTGACGCTAACAAGGTGTATCGCAGGGGCTCTCTTTCATTCGCGCCTTCCTGTCGTCCGCTGACTCTGGCGTCCGGGCAATCAGCGTCGCGTTTGGGCGCTCTCTTTCTGTGATTTACGAGCTCCCAGATTCATTTAAAAGCCATTGTTCTACTCTGACGGATACCACGGGCCCCTCCACGTTCTCACTTGTGGACAGCACACACGGGCTTGCACAGCTGCCGTTTACTTACTCTGTCTCACACACACACACACACACACACACACACACACACACACACACACACACACACACACATGCACACACACACACACGCACACACACACACTCATGGCCCATCTATCATGAAGCGATGAGGGAGTAGATTATTTTCTCAGTTGCAAGAATAACTCAGAGATGACCAACAATGTTCAATTCAGATGTGAATTAGAAACCAACAAATGAGAGAAACGCGAAGAGGAGTGGAAACCTTTGGCTTTGCAAAAGCAACTTCATTGTGAATGAAAAAAACAAGCCTTACTGTCAGACGAAAACTGATTCAATGCTTTGTTCAATGAAAAACACGTGTTGCTTGAATCATACGGATGAAAACACCTTCAGCCTTCTAAATTGAGCTCACAGAGCTCCGTCTTCTGTCAATTAAAGTCAGACTTGTAAGGTCACGGAACAATATTAGAAATGTGAAACTATAATTCAGTCACAGAATACAGTCGCCCACATCGAAAAAAAAAAAAAGACAACACATAACCACAACATCATGTCACCATATGTGAATGCCATTTTCAAATGTGCTGTTATGAAACTGAAAGAGAAATGAAACCATCGTCAGTCAAGAAAGCCAAAAGCTCCTCTCTATGCGTTTTGCTGAACACGAGCAAGGTGTCTGTAAATTCATCAAGGCACACCTGTGCTTGATTAAGTGTGTTTAGACTGCAAATTGAAGGCAGTGGAGGAGGCAAAAAAAGAGGGGGTGGTAATTTAGAGAGCAGAGGCTTTATGAGAGCAATCATCTCCAATAAGCGCTGCTCGGGAATCGCGAGCCCACCACCACGCGCACTCCAACAAACACAGTTGCACTTTATCTTGATACACGTGCACCTATGTGTTAATTCTGGGACTTATATTGGAAGCTAAACAATGTTTAATCCCAAAGCTCATCAGTGGGCAACTTACTTTAATTTTGGGAGATGAGGAAAAGGCGGCCTCCCACAAAGTGGGCTGTATTGAGTTACAGCCTCTGCTCCGCCTTTGAACGGGAGATTAACTTCTCTCTCTGAGTTCATATTTTCATTTGGGACTGCCTGTGGTCAGACGGAGGCTGGCGGGGAAAGAAAACACAGCACAAGAGGGAGGGAAGGCTTGGTGAAGATATAATGTTGGGATAATAAATCATATGCACACACAATAAAAGGCAAGAAGAGTTGCATTGGCGACCGAGTTATCGAGCTGTTGCAAGTTCACACACTCCGTTAGTCTCTGATGAAGTTGTGATGAGCATATTGTGGACTCTTCTGTAGCGTGCCACATTGCCACATCACTGGGAATAGTGAGTGAGGCCTTTTTTGGAGCAAAGGTCACATTTAGTCGGACTGTAAGAAACCTAACCAGATTTTTCGACGATTCGTCACGTTAACAAGGAAAAAAAAAAAAATATATATATATATATATCCGAAGAGCTGAGGAGGTGACTTTGGGGACGTTAAAGGGCTGATTTTAAAATGAAACAACCTCTCAAACTGTATTGTTTTCATCAAGGATGACAATGGTGAAATGACTTTGATGGCGCCCCTTTTCTTCATGACCATAATGATACGATGACGAGCTTAACGTGGCACCTTGTTGACTAAAACATCACGAGGCATGTAAGTCTCCAGTGACGAAAAGGAACTGGGCAAAAGCTTTGGTCTGTCAGACGTTCAAATGCATTTTCACCACATCGATATTTGTGGCCGCTAGCTAGAGTCAGGCTCATGTTAGCTTGGTTGTGCTTACGTCAATTCATGAGTTCATGTTCTGTGTGTCTGACTGTAATGTGTAGAACGTGCAGATGTTTTTGGCCCGGCAGCGAGTGTGTTTCCATGTTTGAATGACTAAAACGTGGAGGGAATATTGCCTTTACTCCCGTTTGCTGTTCCCCGTGCATGTAAATGAACAGCTCATTTGGCTTCTAACTTTAGCACACAAAGAGTCCAGATACATCAGAATTTGGGCCAATGCTCAGAAAGAACGTTCAGAAAGTGCAGGGTGGGTACAAGTCATATGTTTAGTAAGCTCTCAAAACGTATTTCTTTCTTTAACTTGTTGGATGATTAAGGCCATTTAGAGAAGTACTTTGTTCAAATTATGTGACTAAATCCAAACCAAAATTTTTGGGAGTTTCTCTCGACTAAAACTGTTCTAAAATGATCACATATCGAAATGATGAAATTGTGTTAAAATCTAAAATCTACTCAGCATTTGTGTCCAAAGAATAAAACTACAAGTAAAACTATACTTGTAAAATGGCTGCCAAAAACATCTTGCGATGAACCGAACACGGGTTGGCTACTACGACTTCTGCAGCACCTCAGTTGAAGGGCACATTGATGACCTGAAAATATTGCTGTTACAAAATGGTCAAGCATGTGCGGTATAAAATGAGACAATAAGTGATACCTTTGATTTCGCCAAATCGGGGGAATGCTGCTGCTATGCAGAAACATATTTGGCATTATCATATAATGATAATGACATCAATGATATCATGTATTATTTATTTCATTCCATCACCAGATGAGAATTGATTAAAGCATCGATAAGTAATCGAACGGGTAAGCAGTCTCAATGCTGGAATTCAGTTCCCATCCCAAGCGGTCGAAGTGGTGACCCTCTTTTCCTCCTCAGCAATCTGAAGTCCTTGAATAAAAAGTACAAGTGTTCGACAATCAAGGTTGAATCAAAAAAGGGTCATCAAAGTCCATTGTAACAATTTCTTTGAAGTCGAGACTTTGAGGGTGCAGACTTCCACCAAGGCCTCGTTTTTGCTTTACATGCAAATGAAACTCATCCTATTGGAATTGGTAAATCTCCATTAAGGTACATCTGAATCTGAATCATCTTTATTGGCCAAGTATGAAGAACACACAAGGAATTTGTCTCCGGTAGTACAGGCTATATGAGTATCATTATAAACAATGACATAATAAATAAGTATGGAAGGACATTCCATAATGTTAGGGTACCGTTGTGCGCTGGTACCACCCAATGACAGCTGTGAGACAATGTGCAAAGTATCAAGCAGAGCTAAAGTGATCAGTGGTAGACTACAATCCTGTAACAGTTATGCAGTTGGTGCAGAAAATCATTGCACCATTTCATGCACCATTGCATCATACATGTACAATTGCAGTTGCAGCGTATTGAAATGATATCAGGAGAGGAAAAATATTGTGACTCGAGGAGCAGTAACCAGTGTGTCAGCGTATCCACGAAACTGCCGGCAAAGATCTCGGAAGCGCTGTCCTGCTGGTTCGAGAGTAAGTGGGATGCTGACAGCTTTTTGGAGCACTTGTTCTCTGCTCTAACGGGCCAACTGTTGTTATCAGACCTGAGACAGCCCATTGGCATTGAGTTTCACTTTCGTGTGTGTGTGTGTGTGTGTGTGTGTGTGTGTGTGTGTGTGTGTGATTGTATGCATGGTAGGATAAGAAGGGCAGAGAGAGACTCATCGGTTAGATAAGCTGCAGGACAGCAGCGGTGTTTGTGCGCATCGGCCAGAAGTTTTTACTTGTCAGTCACGTGTACAGTACACTCCTCTCATGTTCCTCTCCTGTAAATGTCAGAGCAAAGTCAGTCTCGTCTTGTTTAAGAGAACTCACCTGGAGGAACACATCCACGCATGCATTCCGTACAATCAATGTTTTTTTAAACAATTGTCTTATAGTTTCACCCTGCCCAAATCTTATGGGACAGTTGGTTTTGCGCTGTAAAATTGGGACCACAACACATCAAATGCATCACTTGGAGCAAATAATGTCAGTCGGAGCAGAGTGAGGATCACTGGGCCATTTGTTAACAAAAATGGCTTGAGTGGCTTGAGTCTGTCTGAAATCTGCGCAAAAGTTATCCTGCTGCAATGAGAAGAACTTTCTTTTGGTTAAATGTTTCCAATGTTAGAACATTCATAAAAATAATAAGCAACGTTCCCAAACTCGTTTGACGGCAACGTAGTATTTTCATACTTTTGGGACGCAATCCTACTAAATTCTGAGAACATGCTCATCTCAAGCACTTTATATGCGCTCTCCACATGTATTCAAACTCGGTTTGGATGACGGGGTGGAGGAACTCACTTAGCTTGGAATTCTTTTGTGGTTTTGGGGTTGTGGAAAACGGGAGAGTGAGCATTACACTGAATGCACGCCGAACTCGAAACTTATCTATCTGTGCAGGATGGGCTGAAATAATGGAATAACATAACGTTACCACGAGATGAACCAGCCCACCTGAATCGCCATATGGGTCCCAACTGCCTTCAGCAACTTCTACACCGGCATCTCTCCACCACTGGCTCGACAGCAGGGGGTCACTGATCTTTTTGAAACTGACAGCAAGTTCTTGGCTTCATTTCAACGGCTCCAAGTTTGATACACACTTACGGAATAACACATTTGCACAAATTCTCTTAAACAATCAGTTATTATTAATAACTAAGTAATGATGCAGCGTGGAAAGACGTTTACCTAAACTCTCAGAATGTAACAGTGAAGAAATTATTTGGCAACAAACTACATAGCACTGGAACATTAAATGAATTAAAACTGGTTAACAAGTTTTTGCAACATCTTTAAATCAGAGATACAAGTAAGCAGTCTTCCACGTGATTTTTTTCTTTTTGCACTGAATCTGATTCCTCCTCCTCCTCCTCCTCCTCCTGGGCAATTGGCCCCTATCAGGGACTTGCCCCCCCTCCCGGGTCCCACATCCAGTACGACTCTCGCAGGTGCCATGCGATGTTCACACCCAGTGCGGGCCCCGGAAGGGCCCTCGCCTGATTATCGTTTAAGGAGGGTTGTGGGGCGACTACTCCCACTCCCCTCCGTTCCGGCAGGGCGAGCGCTGGGCATCTCACCTTCCGGTGAGACCCCACCTCCTTCCCCGCCGGCTGGTGGGCATTTAGCCGCATCAGGGGCCCAAGAGCCCCGGGGTATCCCCCCTCGCGCCACTCAGAGGCATCCCACCACGCGAGGGACTGAATCCGAATATGGTTTTCATCTTCATCATCATCATCATCATTGAATTCGTAGTAGTAATTTATTTAATAATATTTAGACATGAAGGGTTGGGTCCAGCAACAGGTGGAATTTTATTCCGAAGCGGTGACGTGATAAATTCGCATCGCATGGCAAAATCCGGATTGTTCAAGGTTTTAAAGGACAAACTTAGAAACAAAAATGAAAATATCTAAAAAATTTGGTGAACTACAAAAAAGTAAAGACACTTTAAAATAAGGTTAGCAATACATTTTGGGACAAATAAAGCCATCTCTGATTAAAATTAGTTTTTGTCTTGCTAATTGATGCACATACAATATTACACTTTACATACACTTCAATCTGTGTGTGTGTGTGTGTGTGTGTGTGTGTGTGTGTGTGTGTGCGTGTGTGTGTGTGTGTGTGGGTGTGTGTGTGTTTTGCTCGGCAAACCTCTGCACAAATGTTGGTCAGAGTGTCATGGTCCACAAGTTGCGTGATGGACGCAGTCTGTCAGAGAGAGACAGCAGAGGAGAGGGGAGAAAGTGGGGGGAAGTCATTGACTGTTTCTTGCCTGAGTTCCGTGTTAAATAGAAACACAATAAATAAATAAAATCTCTCTCTCTCTCTCTCTCTCTCTCTCTCTCTCTCTCTCTCTCTCTCTCTCTCTCTCTCTCTATATAT
>NW_017805153.1:2842881-2860570 GCF_001891065.2 Hippocampus comes | reverse complement strand
TATATATATATATATGTATATATATATTGCGTGGATTTTCTCCGGGTGCTCTGGTTTCCTGTAAATGGCTTTGATCCAGCCATGTGTGAAAAAAAAAATCTAATTTGCAATGCTGATCTGGTTACAGAACAAGCAAAATGAAGGCAAATCCAAAGACATAGGCAACAAACTTTACGTATGACAAGGTTTTTCTTGCTTGACTCTGACTGAAAAATATGCTTTCGACTGAGTGTGAAAAAGAAAGTGAGGGATGGGACAAGAGGGAGAAGTAGGCCATGACTGAATGGTGGCAGTGTCGTGTGTTTGACGTTCATTTGTGGCCATATCACATCCGCCTGATTGGACGGCTCCAAACAAACTGAAGTGCCGCTCGATACTTTAGGCACGCAAAGTCATAAAAACAAACAAAAAAAATGTGTGTGTTCGGGGGGGCTTCGGTATTTTTTTCCTTTTCATTCGGTGACAAGTCCCTTAAGTCCTATTAATTGAGAGGTATTTCGGAGTGTTAAAGTAGTTCCCTCTCCACTATTTGGTATATTTTACCAAAGCTTCTGAATTTATTTCCCAAGCTTTTAGCTTGAGGGAAGTGACAACACACACAACATGCACATGCATGACTTGTAGATGATGTTACACAGAAAAACACACTGAGTGAAAGGCTCCTCTTGAGATTTCTTGTTCAAATGTGTAAAGAAAAATACACACGCACACACGATGCAGGCCTCTCCAGGCATGATGTTTACAAATACTGCTCCCCAATGGCCCGGCTCGCTGGGGCTAATAAACAGCCGTCCACGGGGATATTCCGCAAATACATATACCGAGCCGTATTAAAATGTGTGTGTGGGAGTAAGCTAAGAGTGAAAAAGATGAGCATCGGAGCTCAGGTAAATGTCTTGGACCATCATGCGCAAGCCATTTCAGTTTGACTCACCAGAGAATTGGAATGCGGAACACTCTTTATTGTGTGATTGTTAATATCCCTTGTCTAGTGTTTATGTTTTTACATTTGCATGATGATTTCCAAGGACGGGGTTCAGCTGACTTCACAATGTATGTATGGAAAACAGTGAACAATCTTCAACAAAAAGAACTTTCAAGCTGTTTGCACTCCCAGTTTAAGTTCACTGTCAAACTAAACAGAAAATTAAAAAATGATTAACTGAGAGAGGTGTCGAGATGTCCCAATGAACAATATAGCCTGTCTTATATACTGTCCACAGGTGGCCACGATGACCATTCAGTTGATGAAGTGTGATGAAATGATTTTTAAAAATTGTTTACAATTATATATGACCAACTTTCCTCCAATTATGATCAACTTCATCAACCTAGGTTGAAAAAGCATTTCTGGATAAACTAATCACATGAGCCAACACATTTTTACTATTTTTTTTTTTAAATCAGCAATGCAATAAAGTTTTCTTGATTCATTTTTTTACATGCATTTCTTAACTTTTTTTTTCCTCTAGCACCACAGGTTTAAAAAAAAGGGAAAACAATTCATAAATTTGGTAATATTTATAATTTTTTTAATGCTTGTTTTTTTCTGAAATGTCATCGCTATAAGTTACAAGACATTGTAAAATCCATATTGTGCAAGCTTTTCTATGTCAAACTGGAAAACAAAAAAACAAAAACAACTCATAAACCTGATGGGCGAGAATAAACGGAAAGAAAAGTTTGAAATTGGTCCAAAATTATGCTTGGGGACACATAAAGCCACCTCTGATTAAAATTTGCTGTTGAGCAGTATAATTTACTAAGTAATTATATGATTTTGAGGAATTCTGCTTGAGCGTGACCAAACCATGATCTTGCACTCAGTGGAGAAGTGTGCTGAACAAAAGTTGTTGCTGTGAATGATTCTCGCATTAGAGCAAACGCGGCTGTGCACTTGGTCACAAAATGCAACAGTGAAAATTGCCCACTGAGTCTTTTATGCTGAGGCCTGAAGATGAGGTCTACAAATGACAAAGTTACCTCTGATCCACATAACAATGACAGCGATGGTGTGGGTATGAATACCTCCTTATGTACAGTCGAGAATTGAAAAACATCTGCACATTTACAGGTACTTGCTGGGGCAACAAGGTGAATTTTAAGCGATACTACTTGCAGAGAGTGCTTATGCAGCATAGCACAACACAGCACATTTTCGACGTTAGCGATGTTGGTGAAAATGGGATTTATGGACGGGTGTGGAACAAGGTGAGGCCCAGAACAACCGTTCTTGTTGTTTTATTGGCAGTGTTAATGCTCTACCTCTTATTAAGAAAGCTCAAGAAACGCATGGAAGTGCACACACATGCGTGCGCTTGCAAGACCCACAAGAAAGGGCACGCACGTACTCTGACACAGATCCCAATTAAATGAACATGTCCACATGTGCACTTTTGAAGATGCGATAAACTGGGAGACATGTTTCACATTGACTTGCATTTTGAATCAGAATAAAAGGCTTCAAGCTGTTTAATTCCCCTAATAGTCGAAATACACTGTCAAACTAAACATAAAACAAAGATTATTACACCTTGTGTATTGAAAGCAACCACATAGCTTTGCCGTAGGGAAGTCAGTAAATGACGAATAACACCAACGGCATCCAAACGGTTAGCATTGATAGTTGTGGTTTAAAAGCAAAATATATTTGAACACAAATGACAGTGCAACACAAGTAGACACATAATCGAACAATATGCACAATGAGCAATTTTTATCCTCGACTAAAAATGACTAATGCTGCAGCATTCACTGAGTCACTTGCAGGAGTAGTAGACAGGAGGACGATTCTTTGTTTGTGTCTGCAAGCCTGTATTATACGGCTTCCAGATGGTCAAGGTGGACACAACAGAAGGAATAGCACAATGAATTAATGATGCTCAAACTGACTAGTTCAGGGGTCGGTAATCCAAAGTGTTGAAAGAGCCATATTGGACCAAAAAAAAAAAAACAAAAAACATGTCTGGAGCTGCAAAAAATTAAAAGCCTTATAATGAAGGCAACGCATGCTGTATGTATCTATATGAGCTATATTAGCCTATTATCAACATGACGAAGTTGGCTACAAATACAGAACCAGCATTCATGATTAAAAGGTTTTTGTTTTTTTTCCCCTGCAGTTCATGCTGTAGTGCAGGTGTGCCCAAACTTTTTTGACGGAAGATCTACTTTTCGATCAACCAACCTCCCGCGATCGACCCGTTACCGCACACTCACGCATACGCACACACTTACACACTCATGCCGTAATGAGCAACAGCCATAACGGCCGCTAAGATGAACGAGTCACGGGACGCACTTTCGCAGCGTGCTATCGTAGCTCACGTGTTCCGTTTAAAAATGCTTGTGGGCCGCCCAGATTCCCATTCTTTGCAAGTACCCTCGGTGAATTGTACATGAAAGGCTATATATATATATTTTTTTTTTTTTACAACAGCCCCCTGCCTGACATCCCCACCCTGCTAATAGAAACGTGTGTCGCAGGCTGTGACGCAAATCCTTGTTGACGAAATATTGAAATTTAATATTTATTTGACACATTTTTACAGCATTGTAAAATGTTAATAATGTTTGTGTCATGTTTTTCCTCTTATAGAAACCATATTAAATATATATATATATATATATTTCCCTCCCCCATCTTTTATCATTTTCAAACATTTTTGAAAAAGCTCCAGGGAGCCACTAGGGGGGCGCTAAATAGCCGCATGCGGCTCTTGAGCCGCGGGTTTCCGACCCCCGGACTAGTTCTTTACATTTTATCTAGTGATGTTAATACTCTGGTTTATACCTTTTTTTAGCCTGTAGGGCCACGACAAACCCCATGCACATGAATGATAAAAGTGATATCACTCATTCATAATCAGTTCTGACTAGGCAAAACATAATTACAGATACATCTCTCTATCTGTTGTTTTGACTGTCACATTGCAAATATCCTGAAGGATTATTCAAACTGTACTTATGATTCGACAGAAAGATTTGGATGTTCACAATTTTTGACTACAACTCGAAATCCGGATAGTCAAACTGAATTTTTAAATATAATCATTTTGACTGGTCACAACTACCTTGCAGAAACCCTGAATGAAAATTCTAAATCAGGCGTGCCCATTACATCGATAGCAATCGACCAGTAGATCAGGGACTGGTCCCAAGTCAATCGCGAGGAGTGTAGTGTTTGTAAAAAACAAACAACCATTTGTGTGCATGTTAGTAATATATTTTTTGTGTTCATGCACACAACACCCTAAACATTCTATCAGTCTCACTTTCACAAAAAAGTATTTAAAAAATAAAATAAAATAAAGCAAGTCATCTTTAACCTGCGGTGGCGTGCGACCTGCGTCACCGGAAGTTGTCTGCAATTGCAGCTTGTGATCAGAGCTGTTGTGCTATATATTTTATCGTTATCATTATCCTCATTCAGAGTTTGTTACATGTACAATTCACCGAGGGCACGGGCAAAGAATGGGAATCTAGAGGGCTGACAGAAGCATTTTAAAACGGTACGTGTGAGCTACGATAGTTAACAGGCTTGCAAAAAGGCGTGACACGCCTCCACGTCATGCTGTTGCTCATCATGTGTAAGTGCGCTGTAACAGGTCAATCACGGGACGTTGGTTGATCAAAAGTAGATCTTTGGTCAAAAAAGTTTGGGCACCCCCTGTTCTAAATATTCAACATACTGGTAGATTCATGACTACCGTGATTTCCGGACTACAAAGAAAAAATAAGTATGTCATGGGTCGACATATGAGACATGGGATATTTGCAAAGAAAATACACAGATGCATTTAAAAAAACAAAACAAAAAAAAACTTTTTATCACTGGCAAACGCTTTTTTTCCAAACAATGCGCAAGTGGCTAATTCTACAGTAGCCTCCCATAAAAGTCACTCATCGCTATCTTCATCATCCTTCTCCTGCACACTAAACCCACCGAAGCCCTCTTCTTCACTTTTGGAAAGGAAAAGTCACACAACTTTTTCGTTATACACTTTCTAAGTCTCTGTTTGTCGCTGTCAGTGTCACTTTTGTTTTGAGGCCAATTTGCCTATAAGATTAAGCTGTTTGTATGTGGCTAGTTTTGATCACCGATTTCCTCATCCAAGGCTGCTTCATTCTGACTCTACCGACTTTAAGCGCTCCAACTCGGGGACAGACTTAAAGTGAAACAGTTCAAGCACGAGCTGCTGATTCGTTTATAACATAGGCTGCATTAGGAAATTAATGGGAGGGGAGCATGCTCTGCCACTCGAAACACACACTCTTAGGATCGTGTTAGGGCATTTACACATTTATAAACGCACCCCAAGCCTCCCACTGAACTAGAATGCCACTTTTTAATTCACTGTTCACACTGGTGTCATGTGGCTGCAAATACTTTATTTTAATTCACTGTGTCACATTGAAATAAATCCACAGGGTTTGGGCCCGTAGTCCGGAAATTACGGTAGTCAGAAAGATGTTGTTGATATCCACATTCATTTGGGACAGTCAAAGTTAGCTTTCAACACTAATTCTACTTCTACTGTACATGTTTTTTTTTCTTCCTTTGAAACGGATACATTTTCAAAATCAGCCATTCCCACCACCTCCTCCAAAGAACGCATTGTTATCGTAAACAATTGTTGAATCAAAACTAACCCAAACAAACCATTCATAGTGTTTTCATTGTAATTTGAATTAAGCGTCGAACCTGAACACGTTGCCCCTGCTGACACTTTTGAGCACACTGACACAATTACCGACTAGGAGGCAAAGGGAACGACAGACAGGCTCCAGAGCATAATTGAACATGTAGCTGCACAACCACAGGGAGTTGGCAGGCGCCCGGGGAGAAGACTTAGCTCTCAGGGAGAAGCCTGGAGGCCAAGCAGGCCGAGCTGTGCCAGGCCCACAGCGCCCCCCTTTTTCCTTTTCTCATTTGAAATACCCCTCTGCCATCAACGGTTTTTCTCTACGACACGTATCACAATACCATTCCTTTAAGTTGTTTGAGTCATTTGTCAAAGCCACACTGGAAAGATGAAAGCACTGTCCAGCAATAAAAACTTGCTGTGTCTATAAACACGCATACAATGTACACACAATTAAACCAGCATGCACGGATGCAGTGGCATCTATGCAAAAATAAATATGCGCAGAATGCACTGGCAAGCTTTTCCTGTCAAGTTGTGGTCAGTTTGCAAGAAAAAGGAGGGTCAATCTAATTTTGGAAACAGTGTTCAACCCATAAGCACAAGTCAAACAACATCACATCTATGGCAAAACACTCAAAGAATTTGAACGCTCATGACTACATCTTTGAGAGCAATCGTGGAACAACAAACGGCACAGATCTTTGTTTTGTCGGCCTCTATGTTAAGATGCGTAAGAGCGACGTGGATATTTGTAAGGTTTTGTGCAAGCCGCATGTAACTGATGTGTGGTGCCAGCATGAGTTATGCTAACACCCGTCCGGTATTTACACATCCCTTCCCTTGTACAGTACGCTCTTTCACTGACTCGCTTTGAAGAGGCTTACCTAAACAAGCCTCCATGGCATTGACCCAACTTAACTTGGGGCCTGACCACACCAGAGGCCGTGAGTTTACAGGGGAAGAGGATGGTGACGTCTCTGCTGGTGTGTAGGATAGATATTGGGAGGCCGAGTGTGCGAGAGAGAGAGAGGGAGAGAGAGAGATAGAGAGAGAGACAGACAGACAGACGGAAAGAAATGGAAGCACAGAGCAACTGAAAATGACACTCTGACACATTGGCGCCTCCACTGCTAAAAGAATCAAGTCAACTTGTGCTGCCTGAAATACTCAATCAAAGCTTTTAGGGTGCTGACCTTCCGCCAAGGCAAGATACATTTCATTGTTTACGTCAATTTCACCCCACATTTAGGAAAGAGAGGCTGTGATGAAACCATAGAATGTGACTACAAATAAAATCTGCTCTTTGCTGCTCCCCCTCTCTCTGTCGAAATCTGAATATAATGTTGTTTGGCAGCTTATCGGTAGCACCTTATTAATATTAACACAGGCACAGGACACAACTGCTCGCTTCTCTCATTCCAATTCAAAAGGAGAGGACAGTTGAACCCTCTCTGACCACCTGAATCGTATCCTGCCTCTGTCATCTACCTCCTTGCTAACTTATCACAATTCATCCATTCATTTTCTGAACCGCTTAGGGTCGCGGGGCGCACACTCACACCGAGGGACAATCTTAGAGTGTTCCATTAACCTGCCATGCATGTTTTTGGAATGTGGAAATACTCAATCAAAGCTTTTAGGGTGCTGACCTTCCGCCAAGGCAAGATACATTTCATTGTTTACGTCAATTTCACCCCACATTTAGGAAAGAGAGGCTGTGATGAAACCATAGAATGTGACTACAAATAAAATCTGCTCTTTGCTGCTCCCCCTCTCTCTGTCGAAATCTGAATATAATGTTGTTTGGCAGCTTATCGGTAGCACCTTATTAATATTAACACAGGCACAGGACACAACTGCTCGCTTCTCTCATTCCAATTCAAAAGGAGAGGACAGTTGAACCCTCTCTGACCACCTGAATCGTATCCTGCCTCTGTCATCTACCTCCTTGCTAACATATCACAATTCATCCATTCATTTTCTGAACCGCTTAGGGTCGCGGGGCGCACACTCACACCGAGGGACAATCTTAGAGTGTTCCATTAACCTGCCATGCATGTTTTTGGAATGTGGGAGGAAACCGGAGAACCCGGAGAAAACCCACGCAATCATGGGGAGAACATGCAAAAACCACACAGGGCCTGGAATTGAACCCTGCCCCTCCGCACTGTGAGATGGATGTGCTAACCAGTCGACCACCGGGCCGCCCTGACATTATGAACATATATTGCGAAGAAAAATAAATTGTAACCAAGTTCTGTATGGTTACACACTTTGCTAGCTTGTTTAAAAAAGACACACACTAACAAAAACGAAATTAAAATGAATAATATTCTCTGTAATTTTAGATGAACTGATATTCGATTCATAAGGTGCGCTTGAGCACCTCCCCAAAACTGGCAAGAAACCCTCTGTCCTTCCTTCTCTCTGGTGTTTTATTTCAGTCTTGCGACGCTATATAATGAAGCTCAGACTGTAATTGGGCCAGCGGCGTTATTTTAGGGCTTGAGCACAAAGTAATTACTAAGGCTGTACCCGACTCATAGCATGCTGTGCATCTACTTGGGACCCAACGACAAACATGCATGCACTATAATACTGTACTCAAATACTCAAAAACAATAACCAGTAGAGACCATACGTTACACAAAAATTGCATCTAGAGCCGCTAAGATGGGCCCATTTCGCCAGAAAAGAGGGGAGATTTTCCATTGAACTTCATATCCGTTTTATTTGATAGATGTTATGCTGTTAGAAATGCAGATTGTTCAACCTCCCACACTTTATTATAAATTAACTGCAAGCAGCATGCAAACAGCAAGATGCCTTTGCTGACAGGTTGGACAGTGCCAGAGTGGTTTTCTTTTTATAAGCACATGGTGGACCTTCACTTAGCAACATGATTCATTTGGAAGTCAAAGTTTTGATGAAGAAACAAAAGGCACTTTTTAGTATGTTGACCTTTTATTTTAAGTGTTTTGTGAACCATTCCATGCAAAATTGGGTCCCAAATGACCCGGAGAGGTCATTATCTTGCAATGTATTTGTCAAAAATGTTTGGTTTTATATTCAACATTCGAGGTATTCCTCAAAAAAGGTATTCCTAAATTTGCATAGATTTGATACATTTGTAGTTTTTGTATGACTTTCCCAGACTTCCATAAGTGGGTCAAAACTAAGCCTCACTCATCGGATTTGATGGAACCCTATTTTTATGAACTGTGACTGTCAACACACAGACTGTTTCAGAAGTGACACATCTCACACGTCCTCGTTTACCCAAACTTTTGTTTTGACAGAAATAATGTGTGAGCATATTCATTTGTGACAACTGTGTGGAAGAGTGTGTTGCTATCATCAACAAATTAGGCTACTTTACAGTAAAATAAAATAGCTACCTTACCAACATACTACTACATACTGTGCATAGATGGATGTAATTAATGACTTGTGTTATTATGATGTATCAACAAATTAGTCAATGGCGGGGGTGTGTGCGTGTGCGTGCATGTGCGTGTGTGTGTGTGTGTGTGTGTGTGTGTGTGTGCATGCGTGTGTTCTGTTTGCTGACATTTTTCATTGACGTTCAAAATGAAAGCATGTGTTTGTTACAAATGTTTAAAAATTTATATTTTTCCTCTCTCTCTCTATATATATCGTCCCAAACGGAAAAGGACAGGTAGTATAACTGCCACCTGCTTCATCCACAGGCTGCTCTGTAAACAAGTTCAGTGCAACTCAGCCCCTGGCGAGCAGACTCAAGATATGAAATGCAAACCGAAAAGTGACCTTATAGTTATTTACTGAATGACGATTTTTGCCATTGGACCTCTTGTCATGTTTCTGTTTGTGACCGACAGGTGGCGCTGTCGAGCTCCTCCTGCAACTGCACACCCGTTAGTCATTATGTGATTATTACTATAAAGGGATTCCCAGCGTGACCACTCAGGGTTTGTTTGCTCCTGTCATGTCTCGTTCATGTTCTCGCTCTTCTTCTCGCTCTTGTTCTCGATCATGTTACGGTCAAAGTTAGTTTTTAGCTTCAGCCATGGTTTTTGTTTGTTACTTTGGATTTTTGCTTTCTTCATGTCTAAGTTCTGGATTTAAGTTTTTGTCTTTGTTTAAAATACAATTCGTCAAATAAACTCTGGTCCTCCCACTCGCCTGCTTTTTTTGGGGTCCACCACCACAAACGTGACATCTCTAATGCCAACAGTATGTTTATACTGTATTATGAATAACACATTTTGTTTAGTCTTCACAATGTCCGTTCTGTGTCAAAATGATTCCCCAGCTCAACACAGAAATTATGCAATTACCCATGAAATGCTACATCCAATTGCTTATCCAAATGGGAATTATGAACAAAAGTTGGGGGTTTTTTTTTTTGGTTGTTTGTTTTGGTTTTTATTGTATATGTGAGTTTCAAATTTGACGTGCTTATACTGGGAACTGTAGCGCATGTATGCTCCATTTTGGAGCTCCAAAACATTGAGGCCAAAACAGTACAATTTTTAAAAATCAATATTCAGTCTCAGAGTTGCAGGGTTCGATCCCGTCTCCGGCCTTCCTGTGTGGAGTTTGCATGTTCTCCCCATGCCTGCGTGGGTTTTCTCCAGGTACTCTGGTTTCCTCCCACATTCCACAAACATAAGATAAGATACGATAACAAAACCTTTATTTGTCTCACAATGAAGAAATTCCCAATTCACAGCAGCAAAAATAATGAAAGGGAGAAGGAGAAGAACAAAAAGTAGATGCATAGCATAGTAGACTGCCTGAAGACAGCTGCAGGCTCCAGCACCCCCCGCGACCCTTGTGACGATAATGCGGATCCAAAAACGAATGAATGAATGAATGAATATTCAGTCTTCGGTTGAAGAACGAATCACCACCACCGGCCAATTTGTAACGCTCTCGTTTCACCACTGTAATCAACACTAGCACATGGCAGCCAACAGAAGCAAGTTGAGCAGCGCTGCCTGTCTGTTGCCATCATTATTCTGCATTGAGTTGCTTTTATGACAAGACTGTGCAAACACTTCTCTGCCTTTTATGCAGCCATTTTACATTAGTGTGAGTGCACTGATGCAGCCAAAGCAACAGCGATTTCACTGACAAATTGCAAGTTTGCTTTGACAGACAGATGAAATGCAAGTCGAGGCAGTTGCTGGGACGATAATGATTAAAATCATCGTGCGTTTGCGTCATGCATGGACACAACCCGCCCTCTCTTAAGTTGAGAGAGAGTTATGGGAGGAGAATGTACTGAACAGATCTGCATTCAGCATTTGCCAAGCCACCACAGCGCTTGGTTTGTGAGACTATCTGAACATTTGTCTTGCGCTCAGATGGGAAGTTGCCCAGCACTCCAGCAATCTGGAGGGTTGTGAAACACAGCTCCTTTTTGACTTCTGCATCGGCTGCATCCTGTTGATGGGTCAACCCGAATAACGTGACTGTGACTTGTGCTGAGTTAACCCCGAAATAAGAGAGAGGAAAAAAAAGGGAAAGTCTGGATGTGCAACTCTTAAGATCGGAAGGATTCAGCATGTTTGAATGGTTACAGAGTTGAGAGGCTACTGTACATGTGCACTTATCGTGACTAAGCTAAAATCCAGGAGGCTGCTGTGCTGGAGATCAGCACAATGCAGTGCTTGTGTTCGCTGATCTCCTCGTACAGAACTGGAGAGAACCTTTTGAAAAGGTGTTTCGGCAAAGAACTTCATTTCGTAACAGCACCAGTGAAGAAAAACAACAGTTTGATGATGCATCATTACGTGCGATCACCTCCTGCCCGAAGACAGCTGGGATAGGCGCCAGCACGCCCCGCGACCCTTGCGAGGATAAGCGGATCAGAAAATGGATGGATGGATGCATCATTAGAATGATACAAATGCGTACAATGCACCATTACATAATACTGTCATGAAAAAAATTGAACCATTTTTGCAGTAAGCTGCAATAATGGTCAATGGTTGATTTTTATTTTTTCCGAGTTATTCATAAAACTCCCTGGTCACTGAGTCTTTGTAAGGTCTAACACCAAATCTCTTGTGTGAGTGCTTCCTTAGAAGTCGTATTTCTTTCTTTCTTTCTTTTTTTCCTGACCCATCAAGGAATAGCCAGAAAAAATCTGATTTTTGGGAACTGAGATGTTCATTAAAACCCTTATAACAAAATCTACAAAAATATTTTTGCCATATCATGTTGTTTTAGATATTTGTCGTGTCATATTTATAAGCATTACATAGATTACATCTGAAAATGATAATTTGGGGGAAATCATATTTTAAACCTGCAGTATCAATTTTGATACAGATGATTTAATGTAATCTAAAGAATGAGTTACATATTGAAAATGCATGTATCAAATAGGGTGTTATGCAAATTTTTGTTTTTGCATTGCAGCTCATTTAAAAAAAGAAAATCCAATTTTATTGTACTTAAATCCCGATAAAGTGAAAAGGAATGTTGTCTGAATTTAACACACCCCAGAGTAGTTAACAAGCCTGCCAAATTTGAGTAATGAACAAAAACCCCAAACAAAACAAATATATTTGATCAGGCTTCAAAAGGGTGCAAAATGCAAGTTCCTCTCTTACATGCCATCGACATGAAACCAGGCCCCTCTGAATAGGGAGGATACTTTCTCCAGCAACTTTATGAAATGTATCTTTCTTCCCATCCCTGTTCGAGCCATGAAAATATATCGACAAGAGGTGCTAACCACCCACTAGCTTGCAAACTAACAGTCTTCTAGGGCTCCTTTCAGCTGCCGGATGGGCCACATCAACCCCTTGCTTGAGAATTCAAATATATCATATTTTGTAAATGATGGCATCAAGGGAAAACGCTCTTTGGGCTGTAGGCATAGCTAGCTAGCTAACCACAGGTAGTGGTAGATATGTACCTAGTAACAAGTGAGTGACACACTTGTGTCGGATGACCACTGATGTGAACGAATACGCTCTAGTTTTAATGGGCGACTCATGTTATACGTCTGAGTGCCTTCATCACTTTTGTGTAACGAAAATGATCAATTGGAACAACAATAAGTTACGGTGCAGAAAGGCTCCACCCAGGGTAGTTGGATCTTTGCTGTGTGCTAACTAAAGTGTCAGTCGGAGTGAACATATGACGTGAGTCATCACATAAAAAAAATAAAACAGACTTTTACCTTTTAAAACGTGTTTTAGAAGGTAATATTTTATATTTATATGTATGTGTATACTTTTTTTTGTAAATTGGGATTTTCTCCATTGTGAGACAAATCAAGGTTTTCTTATCTTTCTTATCTTTACTTTTTACTTGACTATCCATTTGTGCTCTCCTTTTGGGAATACATTATGATCCAAGAATTGCAAGGCTTTTTTGAAGTTGCTATAAATGATGTGAGTTTAGGCAGTCTATAAATTCAGATGATAAGATTAAAGGGGAAGGCATTCCAAAGAAAATCCAATTTTATTGTACTTAAATCCCGATAAAGTGAAAAGGAATGTTGTCTGAATTTAACACACCCCAGAGTAGTTAACAAGCCTGCCAAATTTGAGTAATGAACAAAAACCCCAAACAAAACAAATATATTTGATCAGGCTTCAAAAGGGTGCAAAATGCAAGTTCCTCTCTTACATGCCATCGACATGAAACCAGGCCCCTCTGAATAGGGAGGATACTTTCTCCAGCAACTTTATGAAATGTATCTTTCTTCCCATCCCTGTTCGAGCCATGAAAATATATCGACAAGAGGTGCTAACCACCCACTAGCTTGCAAACTAACAGTCTTCTAGGGCTCCTTTCAGCTGCCGGATGGGCCACATCAACCCCTTGCTTGAGAATTCAAATATATCATATTTTGTAAATGATGGCATCAAGGGAAAACGCTCTTTGGGCTGTAGGCATAGCTAGCTAGCTAACCACAGGTAGTGGTAGATATGTACCTAGTAACAAGTGAGTGACACACTTGTGTCGGATGACCACTGATGTGAACGAATACGCTCTAGTTTTAATGGGCGACTCATGCCGCACGTCTGAGTGCCTTCATCACTTTTGTGTAACGAAAATGATCAATTGGAACAACAATAAGTTACGGTGCAGAAAGGCTCCACCCAGGGTAGTTGGATCTTTGCTGTGTGCTAACTAAAGTGTCAGTCGGAGTGAACGTATGACGTGAGTCATCACATAAAAAAAATAAAACAGACTTTTACCTTTTAAAACGTGTTTTAGAAGGTAATATTTTATATTTATATGTATGTGTATACTTTTTTTTGTAAATTGGGATTTTCTCCATTGTGAGACAAATCAAGGTTTTCTTATCTTTCTTATCTTTACTTTTTACTTGACTATCCATTTGTGCTCTCCTTTTGGGAATACATTATGATCCAAGAATTGCAAGGCTTTTTTGAAGTTGCTATAAATGATGTGAGTTTAGGCAGTCTATAAATTCAGATGATAAGATTAAAGGGGAAGGCATTCCGAGTCACGCGGATATGAAAAGATGGGACCGCTTATGAAAACAGATGTGAGTAGAGACACAAAGTCTGACCTGAACTGCATACATTCTCAACTTGTATGTTATTTTTCTTCATTTCAGGAAGTGCATTTCAAACATCCAAAAGATTTACAAGCATTACTTTCCAAATTATGGTCTGTAAATGTGACTTGTATCCATCTGAGTCGTGACTCTGTAAAAGACACCCATTCAATGCTTTTTATCGGAACTGAGAGAAGGAGCACTCAGTCATCTGCCTCTCTTCATCTTCCTTTTCATGCCTCCAACTGACCTCTTCCTCATTCCGAGCCTGAGTCACTTGGAGACCGTCGGTTAACGAATCTTACGCCATCGAAACTTGATGCCGATGGCCGTCACATCATAGTTTCAGTGGAAAATTTAGAGATTTCACTCAGCACTTTGTTGAAACCGGCTCTCACCAGACGGCCCCGAAGAGGAGTCACATTGTCAGAGCCAGAACAGGAAAGGAAGTGTGTGAACTAATGGAAACAATGACAAAGCTGATGATGAGCAAAGGAGAGGCGAGCTCGGGGAAAGGTCAAAAACAATTAAAAATACACGGCAGGGAAGCTTGTAGCAATCTGGCTAGAGCGAGTTGGAGAGATCCTGAAGATATTTCTGCTTTGATTTTCATAATCATGCACCCACTGCAGACAATGTATGCGCCGTGCAGTAAATCATCACAAAGAACTTTGCTGAGCTAATGGTTCAAAAATAAACAAATGGGGATACGCACATAAGATCATGTACAAAAGCTAAAATAGCTCCAACAAATGAGCTAAGTAATACTCTCAATATATTATTCCCACATGTGTTGTATTATCGCCCTTTCCTGTGTCGTGCATCGCTACAGCATTGATGCCTACGCTGGGTGCTTAACAGAACAGTATACAGTACCAAATAATTTCATGTATGATACAGTCAGCTAAATACATATTGTGACATGGACACACTCCTTATGTTCCACCATGGATTTGAAACAAGAGGAACAAGATGTGCTTTAACTGCAGGATCTCAGTTTTTTAATCTGAGGGGATTTACTTCCAATTCAGTTGAACGGTGTAAACTGCAATAGTTTTGAAGGGTCCAAAAGTAGTGGTACAATTGGCTACTCAGCTGGGCATGTATGGCTGCCACTGCTAGCGGTTCCCTTGTAGTTATTGATGATGTGATTGCTGACAAAATCAGAAAGACGAATTGTGAGTTTGGCAAGGTTATTATGCCAATGTCCCAAAGACAGAGTTTTTGAAGGCAAAGAAATGGAGTGTTTTGCAATGACCACGCCAATCACCTGACCTGAATCTGACTGAACACTCATTTTACTTGAAGAGAGTTCATTTGAAGACAAAAGTGAAGAGAAAATATCCCAAGAACAAGCAGGAACTGAAGACAGCTGCAGTAGAGGCCTGGCAGAGCAGCAATAGAATTCCAGTGTCTGGTGATGTCCTTCCAAACTTCAAGTTTAGCATCAATGTTGCAGTGAGTCCAAAATTTATTTCAAAAGTCAATAAGAAAGAAATAATTGGTATTTTCATGGCTTGCAAACTGGTGACCTACACTCGAGCATCTTTGAAGTTCAGGTGGAGTGTTATTCAAAGCAACGTGCTTATGTTTCGAAGCTAATTGCTCAAATATTATTACACAAGCTTTTGACAAATGCGAGGCCATTTAGAAGACTGAAAACTAAATGAGCAAACAAGGTCACGAGGAAATGCATGAATACACCAAGCAGACAAGCTCACTTGCAGTCCGCGTTCCTTGCATTCCTTCTACTGCAAGAAAGGACAGATGAGGAAGGCCTTCTTTCGGTTCCTTCAAATAAACTGCGTCTGATCAAGGCGTGCGTGTTTGCGGGTGTGTGTGAGGATAAGCCAGTCTGCAAGGGTCTATTAGGGCGGGGTGAGTACATGGTAAGGATTGCGCTCTCAAAGGAATTTCAGATTGCGCTTGTCCTCACGTGAAGTTTTTCTGTGCATATGTGAACGTCTCGAAAGGACAACGCGTGAGACGGACACAGCGTGATGTTTTGTGATTCACGGTTCCTTCTCCTAAAGCCAATGCAGTTGGCCGCAGATGATGTTGCAAGCTCTCATCCGTCACGGCCGTGTGGGGATGACCGAGAATGAAAGTATGTCCAGATTCAAGCAGGCAGAACTAGTTGACACCGGCCCGCAACCTCATGACTCCATGCAAAAGTCAAGTCAAGAAATGTGGACAAGTTGTTTTAGGGAGCCCTGATCCTCTAAATGGGCCATAATGACTCCTAGGCTCCAAGCACTAATGCCTCAGTGGCTCCGCATTGATTCGGCTCCTCTTGACTGGCAAAAACGCTCATCTTATTTTACGTCAAAATGATCTGGCCTATGAGAAAATGAATAACAACAACAAAAGTCTCCCAACAACATAAAAAAAAAAAAACACACACACACACATTTGCAAGCAGGGCTGAAGTGATCTCCTCAGGCGAACCAATGAGAAAGCCTAAAATACTTTTTCAGGGGTGGGGAGGGCTGATGCTTGATGCGGCCAGACCTTTCTCTGCACTTCTGGAATTGAATATCACACCGAGGAAATTTGTACAGTGGTGCCTCCAGTGTGCGGTTGTTTTAAATAAACAAAGTGTAATTCTCTGTTATATGTTTGAAGAATTGCTGTCTCGTTGACAAAGGGCTGCTTGGTGTGAAGCAAGTTAAGTTGACAGCCCTGCCACCATACAGCACTCAGATCTCAAGTTGGTGCTCGCAAGTAAATGACTGCTTGTATCTCCCAAAACATGTAAATCAGGTCACGCCTATCTCGATGCACTACAGGAGTGCATTTTGGGGTTACTTAAATTTTGGGGGGTACTGTATGCTCTCATTCTCACCACTTAGAGATCATTTGTCAGGCAAAACATAGTGCATTCAGAGCAGCGAGGCACGTTTGTGACCTCATCTTTCTGGCTGCACTGTAACACATGTTGGCAAATAGTCCAGTTTGAGATAAATATAGTGCTGAATTTTCTTGCTGTTTTCCACTAGCTTCCCGTGGGAATATGATGGGATCGACCAATGTTTCAGACGACTGTGAGATCAAAGAAAAAACGCAGTAAATGGATGACTATTTGTAGAAGGTCCAACAGCCATGTCCCAGTATTGGGGGATGGGACAGCGCCTTTGGCAAAGATCATTTCTGCCTTTGTGATGATGCCTTTGAACTGACATTTTGGAGAAAGAGCCTATAAGATCCACTTTCAAAATGACCAACTTCAATTCACATATCGATAAGACATATCGACACGTACTTGCACAGACGTTGCTGTGGAAGAGATTTTGTTGGAGGAATGGGAGATGCAGAATTCAATTTTTGGCCTTCATTGTGCTGCGTTTTAAAGCAGCCAAAACAACGAGCCGGTCCAATTTTGGGGTAATGAGAGACAAAAACACCCAAAGTGCGTTACTAATGTCTCGTCTACAGAGCAATTTTCTTTTGGTTGCCCTTACCGCAGAAAATCCCATATATATATATACTTTTTAGAAGGATATATATA
>NW_017805153.1:2834165-2842867 GCF_001891065.2 Hippocampus comes | reverse complement strand
ATATATATGTGTGTGTGTGAGACACACACACATATAGTCTCTCTCTCTCTCTCTCTCTCTCTCCCTCCCTCTCTTTCTCTCTCTTCAGGCCTCAATTGTGTGGAGTTTGTTCTCCCCATTCCTGCGTGGGTTACTCCGGTTTCCTCCCCGATTCCAAAAACATGCACGGTTGGGTAATGGAACACTCTAAATTATCCCTAGGTGTGATGGTTGCTAGTCTATGTGGGCCCTGGCTGGCACCCGGTTCAGGGTGTACCCCGCCTATTACTCTCCGCCATCCCACCTGAACCTCCTGCCAGCCCAGATAAAAGTGTTGAGAACCGCCACTGAGTATTGGCCATTGCTCCATCCAGTGTGTTGGTTCATCCTTGCTGGACCTGAGCCTAGTTTGTGTGGAGCTGAGCATAAGCAAACATTGACACAACAAGGGGAGATTCACACAGGTAGATGAAATGTTATTGTGGTGAGAGCATAAAAAAGGAGAGTGAAAGGACGATGGAAGATGAGGATACTAAAACTGAGATCGAGGCATGTCTTTCTTCCAAAATCATGTAATACATCGTAAGCAATATGTAAGGGACAGAATGTGACTTTGTGGGTCTTTATGTAACACAATGGGAATCCAGTCTTGCAGTCTCCTCGTTAATCCGTGAGTGGCTGAAGTGGATGTGGAGGACTTTCTCGTGTTGAGTCCCTCAATGACAGGGAATAAAAGCACAGGAAGCAGAGATGATGACGACAGGAAATGCACACAGACAGGCAGACAGGGGGGCACGCAAAGTGTGTTTAGAGGAGCCAGACCCCTGTGTGGCAATAACAAAGTCACGGGTCAGTGACACAACCAATGAGAGGTCAAACGGGAAGTCTGCGACAAATAGGCAAAGCGCTGATGCTCATTAACACACGTCTTGAGCGACTGAGTAAATCATTTTGTCTGACCAAAGATTGGAGTTGGATCAGTCATGTCATGAAGGTCATCAAGTAAAATGATGCTTCTGTTGAATGTTGATTTAACATCACTGGAATTTTGTAATATTGTGTATTGCGACAAACCTCAATCATTTCAATCAATTAATCAGGCGCTGGACATGAGACATCATTTCGTACAATTCAATAGTTCTACCTTGATAGCAGGAGTGATGTGGAAGAACTAATTGATTGATCCACAGAGACTGCCCGACCCTCAGAATCAAAAGAATCAAAATCTAACAAGGCCCTTCGTAAAGAGTGCAAGCCCTTACCGACGTCAAATCTTGACTTAATTTAGGTGCCTTGTTCGCATCCTAATGTTACACATTTCAGAAGTACTTTTCAGAAGGAACGATGACTTGATTATGGTGGATATAAAAAGTCTACTCAGCCCTGTCCCAGTCCAGGATTTTCTGACCGCAACAAAATCTGTCACCTGTGGAAAAATGCATTATGGTCTGATGAAACCAAGGTTGAACCTTTTGGCCATCACAAAAACATCACCCAAAAAAAAAAAGAACCACTGCATCCACAATGAACTGCGGTGGTCCCAGTATAATGCTTTGGGACTTTTTATTTCAGATGGAACTGGTGCCTTTGTCAAGGTGGAGGGAATGACCGTTTGAACAGTATGAGGGTTCTGCGACAAAGCCCCCCAAATGTCACAAAAAGCCAACTACAACATCTGAACTTTGTTTGGGGTTCCTTAGGGGCAATTTAAATAGAGGTGTGTGCTGACTGCTGTTTAACATTTTATAATGTGATTAATTCAGAACTCAGCGAAATCCCGGATTTGAGAGGGTGTGCATACTTGTGCAAGTACATTCTTCCAGTTGTTTCTTCTCACTTCCCCTGAAAAGAGAAAAAAGAGTTGTTTATGTTCGAGGACATGTTAATGTTATTTAATTTTGGACTCATTTTTCTGTATCAAAAAAACATGGCACCTCAACAAGGACTTGCAGATTATTTTGTGTAAGAACATCCTCGTACACTTCTCAGACAGTATTTGTGTTGTGATATGTACACATGCTGAGGAGGCAGTAACGAGTGGGAGTGCAACTGCGTGTGGTGGGGTGGGGGGTAGGCACGGATGTCCCCGCATTGGCTGCCATTTAGCGCGACAGCGTGAGGATGACTGTCCGGTTACCAAAGCATGACATCAGCCAGTTGGCAGAGGAGGTGTCGGAGCAGGTGCTGTATGGGAACGAGGGCTGGACGGAGAGGGTGTAACCGGGGAAGGACAGGCTGAGGGGGGTGGGGGTCGGGTTGGGGCGGGGGGGGTCATCCAAGTGTGGGACAGCAGAGTGGGCAGTGCAAGAGCAGAGGGCACGAGCCAAGATGAGAGTTCTATTTATAGCACCCCATCACGGGCCACTCTACCAAGTCCTGATCACGACCGGCATTATCCCTCTATTTCCCTTCATCAGCTCACGCCCGGAGGGAGGGAGGTGCACATTTGAAGAACGGAAATGCAGTCTATTCTTAGACAGTGACATTTCAGGTTTCATCTCTTTGTGCCAAAATTTTAAAACACAATAACAACTCTTGAGATGCACTCGCAGTTTAATCCTTGCGTTATTGTTTTGCACTCCAGTTTGTATGGTTTTATAAATGAGACTCCTGACCTCAACCTGTCCTGAGGTAGACCAACCCGAAGAGGTCCTTCACTGTTCATTGCGAGAGGGGTTGTCATGGAAATAGAGAGAAACCCCTTCGGCTCAATGGAGACGTGCAACTATCCTGAAAAACATACACCCCCCAAAACTACGACAAACTGTGGCCTTCACGTGGCATCATACATGTCAACGTTGTCACTGAAGAGTATCTCACGTGACTTCAATTCTGCTTGTGTTCTGTTTTTGAAGTTATTTTGAAGCCCAAATGGGGAATTTGTTGTTTTGCGATAAACAGTAGTAGGCCAGGTTTAACTCTTTCATAAGACAATATTGTAAGGCCAACCTTTTTGGAGTCAAGCTGTGCTTTTTACGTTGGCTTTTTTAAATCGGCACACCACCAAACAAAAAGTACAAACACTGAAGATCTCGTCTAAATTTACTCACCCCTTACAAAATGTGTTGATCAGCGTAAACGTTCTACCTGACGCTGTACATTGGTGGCATGATAGCTGAACAAAGATATATTTGGGATTTGAAAAGAAACTTTATTGGACCAATTAAGTGATATTGGCTCATTTCCTGCAGAGCCCCGATGAGCTCTCACCACACACACTGCTGTCAAAGCCCCCTCATTGGGAATCTCTGCCTTAAGAACATGATCAGATCTAGTTTTAATAACTGCCCGCATCTGCGTTGCAAGTTGAAAATATGCCGATCAAGCGCACAATTGTGTCACTCATAAATTGCTATCATCATCTGTTTTTATAAACCACTTGTAGGTATCATGGCTTGATTCGGGCCCTGCACCGCAGCAGGCATCGCGTTGACTTGCAATGCGTCTCAGGTCCACGTGTTACAATATAATGCTGGCTTTGTCTGCAGCTCAGCCTGCTGAATTCTATTTCAACAGCTCCTGTCCAACTATCGGAACCGAAGGACACAATCTTGCTCTCTGTGTGAAGGCCTGTTGTCACCCACTTTGCACAGACAAAATAATCATCTGAGCTGAGCCAGATAAGAAAATCTTCACCCGTGCGCATAGCTCCAATCCCTTTTTCACAAAATTGTACAAATACGTTGTTCCAAAGCACGCAGGGCAAACAAATTGAGTAAACCAAAATATCGAGCGATCATGCTCCATTTCAAGCAAACATTTCACAGCTTTTTTTTTTTAAGCATGTTGTCTTATAAATGTTCAAATAAAGAATGCGAGTGATCACATAACCAGACACTGCTTTGTATGCTGAGGCACTAGTCAGGAAATGTCCTTGGATTTTTTTGTTTGTTCGTATTTTTTTCACGGCGAATCCCAGAGTCCACCCACAACAAGATCGCCCTGTGGAGACCTTCTGCTCAGCAGCCCGGGACAGACGTGAATGCACACACACACACACACACACACACACACACACACACACACACACACACACACACACACACACACACACACACACACACACACACACACACACACACACACACACACACAAACAGTCACAATGTGGAAAAACACAGAAAGACATTCTGAATGCAGCCTCTCACTTCCTTTAATTTTGATACATACTCCAATTTGGTTGACTACATAATGCGCAGATGGTGAAGTCTGTTAAGTATTGCCACTTTAAAATCTCATGAAGTATCATGAATGATTCCAAAAAAATGAAAACTAGATTAAAGTAGTTTGTCACGTTCTGTAAGTGTTAACATCTGCAGGTTTTATGGCTTTTCTAACTTGGACTTGATGTTTCCTTCGATATACACTCAGTAAAATGAGTTGTGTGTGTGGGTGCGCAGGGGTGGGGGTGGTGGGGGGTGGGTTCATTTGATTCAATTGTGTGCACTGACACCAACAGAAACAGTTGGGCCTGCATGTTTTATGGAGCCAGCAGACAGAGGAGTGCATATGGACGCCTCACATTACGGCACATCGCACTATAATGTGGTGCGGTAATGGCCATGAAACCACATGTCACTGTGGATGGAAGAGAGACTCCAGAGAAGAGGCAAGGCCCAGAGCCAACCGAATACCGCACTTCACCTTCAGCCGCTCTTCATCTTTGTTCTGTTCTGTCACTTGGCGTCATCTCACATTTAACTCTCAGATTCACATTGAAATCGTTTGATTTTTTTTTTTTCTTTTCTGTTGCTTTTTTGCCAGCGCTCTCTATTTGGAGAGTCGATACCTCGAAAGAATGTCCTGTCCAGGCCAAGCCAATACTGTGGTTATTCTTTGAAAGAGTCTATTTTGTGCCACACCATATAATCAAATGATGTTCAAACCATCCTGGAGGCAGAACTTCTGTTTTTGTTCTTGATGTTATTATGCAACAAATCATCTTTGCTGTAGGACTCTTAAAACGCGCTTTAATCTTTGTCATTAGTCCCTTCGCATGAATCAGCCTGTGAACAGCTTGGCTCACTTTCACTCACCATATTGGCAGGATGCTCCTGCTTTCAAGGTATAATGGGGAACATTTCCACGTTAGGATGTCGAAAAGGACAACATTGCATCTTTTAAACATTATTCCAGATCTACCTATCTTAATACAGTACTTTCTCTGACCGCTAAAGAGATTCATAAAATAATACATGTCCAGTCTCACCCATATCGCAGAGCACTTTGAAATTTTTACCGAAACAATTGGTTAAGTTCACTATATTTCAATGATGGTTATCATGTCATGATAATTGGTTTAAGCTGTCTGTTTTGAGCATCCACTGATGACTCAATATGGTTTTTAACCTCATGAAGTACGAACCCTAATGGAAGAGCAGAGTCCTGACAGTTTTTTTTTTCTGTTTATGTCTTTCCCATAATGCGCTTTCTTTTTTACTGTTATGAAGAAGTGTATTTCAGTGGGCCTCCACCCTTTGCTCTGTCAATCAGTTTTACCAACAAAGGCAAAACCGAAGTTTAACAAATCTTGTTCAGCTGACATTGGCAATGGACTGCCATTAAAATGGTGTCTTTATTTTGACCTTGTCTTTAAATGTGAATTCACCATTTTTTTTTTTTTTCAAAAATGGGACTTCAAGCATGGCTGTTTCAGCGTGGGAGACACATACAATTAAGCCAAGGTGCCATCAAAATAGTAATAAATTAAACAATATGTTTGTCATTGTTAATCAAATTATATGAGAATGACTCATACAATAAGTATACAGTACAGTTATTTGTTATAGTGGAGGGTTTCCCCGAACAGCAACTGAGCATGCAAGCATGGATATCATCCTGCGGTGGTTTGGCAAAGTCCCGAGGGACTACTGAGAGTGAACTTTGGATGTATGAATGCATTCACTTCGCATTCACTTTCCTTACACATACTACATACGAATCCATGCAGAGTGATTCTCTCCCTGCATGTGGTACACCTTTCTGGAGCCTTCAGTACTGCAGATGGTGAAAAAAAAAGATACAATTTTTCTGGCAAAAGTTACGGTTGGCCCACGACAGCTTTGTGGTCATTCAATCTGGTAGGTGTATGCTTTTGGAACCAAATTCACACTTACATCGTGCCTTCCTGTATCTCAAGACAGCCATTGATTCTACTGACCAGCCGTCCTTCAAGAGGCATAAATATGTGGTCAAGTCTGTGAGACATGGAAAGACGTACGCACGCAGATGTGTGCAGTGAAGAAAGGGATATGATACACGCAATTGCATACACATGTGCTCTCACACACTACTTATCTAAAGATCATCTGCAGAGTGAGATATGTTATTAAAGAAGCCTTCCTAGACATGATGTCACCAAGCACACGATGGGTGTCTTTAAACAGGACATACATTGTCTAGGGCAGGGATGGGCAACGCACTCTGAGTGGCCCCTTGATTGATTTCTCTCCCCTCAACCCCCCCCCCCCCCCAACAAAAAATTGTGTCGCGGGGCAGGGGAGTATGCATACCCCTGCATACTCACAGCTTGGCACCCACCAATTCACTTATCCATCCATCCATCCATGTACTCTCTGTGTCTACAGGGGGTTTCTCCCACATTCTAAAAGCATGCATGCTAGGGTGTTTGAATGCACTAAATTGTCCCCTAAATTGTCTTTTTGTCGTATATCTGGTGAAGAAGTACATCTTTTGTGGGCCCCCAGTATCGTAGATAACATCAATAAGTCGCCCATCGCTGATCGAGAGAGTGCTTTCTTTTATAAATCTGTATGCTAGACTTTGGTTTGAGCATCGGCTGACGCCAGGGGACAGTGAGCCTCATTTAGAACAAAGATCACACTGCTGTAAAATACATACTCTCAACAAGTAGCTACAGTAAGAGCCTCTTCATGCTGGTTCTGGATAATTATGGGTTTTGTGTGTGTGTGTGTGTGTGTGTGTGTGTGTGTGTGTGTGTGTGTGTGTTTTCATATGTGTTTGGGGTTGAGGAGTGAGGAAAGGAAAAAAGTTGTAATTTTTACAGTGAATTCCAACTCCATAAACAGAACCAGGTGCCTTTTTCTCTCACACACAAACACTCAAGTGAAATGGGTTGAAATTCATACGAACAAAAGGAAACAAACACTTCACTGCTTATGTATTGTTCTGACTCTTACCCTGAATATTCATTCTGTACAACTGTAATCATATCTGGATGTTCAACAAATGACCAATTGTAGATATATCCATCCATTTTCTGATCTGCTTATCCTCACGAGGGTCGCGGACATGCTGGAGCCTATCTCAGCTGTCTTCGGGTAGTAGGCAGGGGACACCCTGAACTGGTTGCTAGCCAATCGCAGGGCACACACAGACAACAACCTTTCACTCTCACAAATCACACCTTGGGAAAATTGAGAGTGTTCCATCAACCTGTCATGCATGTTTTTGGAATGTAGAAGGAAACCGGAGTGCCTGCGGAGAAAACCCATGCAGGCACGGGGAGAACATGCAAAGCCCACATAGGAAGGCTGGAGCCGGTATCAAACCCTGCACCTCTGCACTGTGAGGTGAACGTGCTAACCAGTCGATCACAGTGCCGCCTTGTCTCATTTTGACCTCGGTTTTCGTACATAATACGTTCCAGAAGACTTCGAAAACCGAATTGTTCGAAAACCGAAACCATGTTTCCCATTGGAATCAATGTAAAAAAATGTAATCCGTTCCAAGTCAAGAAAACAACTTTTTTTTAAATAATTTTACACCATAAACTGTACACATGTAATAAGAGAGCAGGTAATATGTAAAATACTGTACAATCAAACTGTAATACGTTTTATTTTCACCAATTTTAACATTAACATTCCAGGAAGTAACTGTTAGAGTGAGCACACCGCATGTTTTACTGCTCTGCCACATTGTTATTAAAAGTCACATAAAACGTGAACCTTGCCTGCTGACCATCATTACATTTACCACTTCCACCTGCTTTCTTTGGTGCCATGATTAGGGGCTGATACACGATGCAAAAATAACAGTCCGATATTACGTAGTTCTCACCAAACACGTCTGCTTTTTTTTGAATGAACAATACAATCTCGTCTGCTCACAATGGGCGCTACACGAGGAAGCGTCTCACCAAACACGTCTGTTTTATTTTTTATTTTTATTGAACAATACAAACTCGTCTGCTCACAATGGACGCTACACGAGGAAGCTGTTTCTGTATGATTATTGCATAATAATGAGACACCGGACACCAGAGTGTTCATTATGTGCCGCTGTATTGAAAACTGCCGGCCGTACAACAAATGCACGCACTTCCCCCGTGCTGCTGGGGCAAACCATTCTGAAAAGAGGGGGGTTTCACTCCCCCTAACAGAAGTGTCTTGCCAAACACGTCTGCTTTTTTTTTTTATTAAACAATACAAACTCGTCTGCTCATAAAGAACGCTACACGAGGAAGCGTTTCACCAAACACATCTGTTTTTTTTAAAAATCTTGATTGAACAATACAAAAATGTCTGCTCACAATGGACGCTACACGAGGAAGCGAAGCCGAGAGTAGTGAAGTGACGCATTCAAGCTCAGTTAGTTTGAGAACAGAAATTTGTTCGGCATCCGAGGCATAAAAAAACTCCAAATTTTTGTTCGAAAACCGAATTGTACGAGAACTGAGACGTTCGAAAACCAAGGTTTGACTGTGTGTGTGTGTGTGTGTGTGTGTGTGTGTGTGTGTG
>NW_017805153.1:2818448-2829435 GCF_001891065.2 Hippocampus comes | reverse complement strand
ACACACACACCCACACACACACACACACACACACGATAAGAATAACAATAAGAATAATAGAGCAGGACGGTGGACGATTGGTTAGCACACCGCCTGACAGTGTGGAGGTGTGGATATGCATGTTCTCCTCGTGCCGGTACTCTGGTTTCATAACACATTCCATTCGAGTGAACGCTCTAAATTGTCCCAAGGTGCAATTGTGAGCGCAAATGGCTTGTTTGTGTGTGCCCTGCAATTTGCTGGCAACCAGTTCAGGGTGTACCCTACTGCCTGGAGACAGCTGGCAAGGACTCCAGCATGCCCGCGACCCTCGTGAGGATAATGGATGGATGGATGATAATACTACTACTTCTACTACTACTGCTACTCATTCCAAAAACATATGTAGCAGGTTAATGGAACACTCTCAATTGTCCCTAGGTGTGATTGTGAGCACGAATGGTTGTTTCTGTGTGCCCTGTGATTGGCTGTCAACCGGTTCAGGGTGTACCCTGCCTAATATGCCTGAAGACAGCTGGGATAGGCTCCAGCACGCCCTGTGACCCTTGTGAGGAGAAGCGGATCAGAAAATGGATGGATGGATGGATGGATATTTCAAACAAACTGGTTTCCAAAGGCTGCCACATGGTGAAAATTGTCTGCAAATTTTTGCGACAAATTTATGTGACAACAAGAGTGACTTAAAAAGGTTGTGAGACACTACTGTGTAACTAGCTGCATTCAGCATTGTTAGGGGGAAAAAAGTCTCTCCTGGGGTTTCAAATTCTATACATTTTCTTTGCCAATTGATAACATGTAGACCCACGGATATTTCGACAAAAGCAGCCAATACGTGTACAAATTTGTTTTTATGGCTAAATTGAGCTGCTGCAGCTTTTAATCAGGTGCATTTTTCAGTCCGCAATTTACAGTACTTACGTAAATGAAATCATTTGTAATGGATGACTAAGTGATCTATTTTCTGTACATTATCCTTCTGACCTTCTCCTCCCTCTATTGCACTTATCTGAGTCATACAAAAGAGCAAAGTTTGCAGACAACTCACAAAAATCAACAGCAACAATCAGCAGTCACATGAGTGTGACTTCACCCAAATCTGATCCCAAATTTACCGGCACAGACGTTCAGTTTCTGCCCTGCGCACCATAACTGACAGAGTGTTTGACAGCTGACATCTTTACTAAGCCACCCTGACCCCTGATGCCTGAGGCGCCCCCTTGTTTTTGTAATGTTTAAAAAGACATGAGGAGGAAATCCGCTCACTGAGATAACTTGGAGGGAGAACACAGATTAAAGTGTGCTTGTGTCAGAATAGACGCCCAAAGGCTCCAGAGAGCAGAAAAACTGTGCATGCGTGTGCAGTATGAGTGGAAACACAGGTGCTCTCACTTTCTTTTGTCGGCAGATGCTGCAAGTCCACACGTGCACACCCAACTCACCGATGTCTACTTTACCTCTCCATCGGCCTTTCATGCCGAATGGAGACAAATGCTGTGCAGGCCCATACTGAAGGCAATGAAAATAACCATTCCTCTCTACCTACAGATCAATGGGCTCCCATTCAATTAGAAAATCTGAAACCATTAGCACCCAGCTAATGACCCCATTCTGGGGAGCTGCGAAGTTCTGGCCTCGGGGTAGGAAGGTGATGGGTGGGGGAGCCAGAAAAAGCATTCTGGAAGGGTGGGGGGATTCCTTTAACTGCATTCATTAATGGTGCATTACACTTCTTCAGAGTCTTATTGGCCACGTAATACACTTTCTAGCTAGCAGGGTGTTGAATGCTTTGTCCCTTTGGTCCTTTATCAGAAAAGGCAATTTTCCACTTCCTCGTGGCCCTGATAACTAGAATGGAACTCAGTGGAGCACAGACCTCCACTGAGTCTCAACTCGGGATTTGGTTCTCTGTTGAACTGCACACCTGCAGTTACAACTATTGCATATGGTGGAATTTGTCATGAAAAGCAATTCACTTGGAAAATGAAGGAAGCATGTCCTTGGCACAAGTCCTTAACCAGTTCTTAAAAACTTTTATTCATGTGACAAAACCCCTTTCAATTATATGTTCTCTTTCAATAGTTGGTTTGAGGTTTTTTTTTTTTTTTTGCAGCATCATGTTAGACGGATGTGATACTGGTTTTGCTGCCGTGTGCATGTCTGACGTTGATCAATGTCGTCCAAGAGATGCTCAGGGAGTTGTGGTGAATGTTCAGATGCATAGAAAATTAAAGGGAACATGACAGCATTTAATAACTAACAATGTAATAAATGGCTGTTTTTTTTTTCTTTCCAATAAAGACCTTTTAATTAAAGTGAATAATTCTGAGATTTGTTCATCAATACAGAACAATGTAGTACTCAATTGTGGAAATAAAGGGCCCTACTTTCATGCCCAGAACAAGTCCAACACAAGGTGCAGTCTAATTGTGCGTATAGGTGGAGTTTTCTTTCTTTTTGTGTTTTGTAAACGGGTGCAGTTAGAAATGGATGTTTGCACTGTTGTGGGAGTGAGCACAACCCACTTGATTCACGGGCAAATATAAGCACCTCCCCTCATTCCCATTGGATTTAGTGCAGGAGAGGCGTGTGGTCTACATCGCAGATGCTTCATGGTCTGGTTGCAGTCTGTGCAGGAGACTGATGTGGAAAATGTATGTTTATAAGGAAATGCAAGCTCTCCATTTGGCGACGATGGAAAGTAAGTTAGCCATTGGAGACTGCCTTTCAATAACAATCATGCATTCCCTCCCTCCAACAAACACACACACACACACACACACACACACACACACACACACACACACACACACACACACACACACACGATAAGAATAACAATAAGAATAATAGAGCAGGACGGTGGACGATTGGTTAGCACACCGCCTGACAGTGTGGAGGTGTGGATATGCATGTTCTCCTCGTGCCGGTACTCTGGTTTCATAACACATTCCATTCGAGTGAACGCTCTAAATTGTCCCAAGGTGCAATTGTGAGCGCAAATGGCTTGTTTGTGTGTGCCCTGCAATTTGCTGGCAACCAGTTCAGGGTGTACCCTACTGCCTGGAGACAGCTGGCAAGGACTCCAGCATGCCCGCGACCCTCGTGAGGATAATGGATGGATGGATGATAATACTACTACTTCTACTACTACTGCTACTACGACTACTACTGCTACTTCTACTAATACCTCTACTACTAAGAATAAGAATAAGAATGTATAAGAGTGCCCTCCTACTTATGATGAGAGACTGGACGTGGCACACACAATCACAATGTGATGTACAGTATTAAAAAGGGACCTGAACAAAAGGGGAAATATTGGAACGTAAACGTAGCATTTCAACTTATGGTACATTTGCTAACTGCAAAGCTAGGGGCTGATTAGTAAATGTAGTGTCATGAAATAACTTTGGTTTCTCAAGTTCTTTTTTGAGAATAGATAGTCCATACTGCCATCCTCTCACTTTCCATCAATTGGTCTGCAGGCTTTTTTTTTCTTTTTTTTTCTTTTTTGCCTTATCTGACCAGGGAGCAAACATAAATACACATAATGCCTCCATCAAGATGACTGACAGCTGTCTGTCCTGCCCCCCTGACGAACCTGCTCTATATGGATTGCACAGGTTCTGGTCGGTGATGGGCTTGTAGTGTGACATCTTGAGCGCTGCAAGACACAGAACGATTTTTTTTGTGGTCATCTGACAGTGCGACCATCGTGAATGTCAAAAAAGCCATGTAGTTTGAGGTGTCCTTAAGGGAAACCTCTTCTGTCCGCTGGAACACCCATCGAGGACTAGCGCGTTCTGCCTAATTTTCATATAGTAAACAAGAATTGCCCCAGCACAAAAATGAAGATGCACAAATTATTACAGTGAGTGCAGGGCCCAAAGTGTTTTTCATCATTTTAGTTTTCCTGACGGCCACTTTAGTTGGCCGACAGGAGACAGAGCGAGACAGAGCGAGAAAGAGGGAATTTTCTAAAGTCCAACTTTGGAGAATCGCATTGTTGTGTGGAAAAGCCCGATGACGACCCGGAATGTATTTCAGCAACCAAAGACTTAAGTGGATATTTTTCCACAGCTCAAACATTTACTTATATGTCCACGAAAGAAAAATTCACTCCAAAGAACAGTAGTGATATTTGTTTTGGTTTGAGCAGTTAAGCAGGTTGTACTTTCAGCGTATTCAGCAGCTACAATCAAAGTATCTGAGAGTGCAAATAGCAGCTTGATTTTTCTCGATTTTGAAGCCTCATTTTATAGACAGTACTTGGCGATTTTTTTCATCATTCCGATTTTGCCGGGTTGTTAACAACTCTTTTCAGGGACTGTATTACTGAATTTAACATTGATGTAAGACTTCTCCATAGACCAGTCAGTGGAGAGCAGTGTGTCTAATGCCAGCCGGTACCAAATTGCATACATTACTGCTACCAAAATAATGGTGCTGAAAAGCCAAACACTACAATTGATTTTTTAGCCACCCATCTCAACATTTGACAGTGGCAGACCATTTTGCATTCAGGGCCCTATTTGCACTCCCTGCAATCGGTACTGTGTGCATTGGTGAAGTTTTCTTTCTTCTAGTATTTTGCTCGACTTTGCATTGGTACAATTGGGTGTGACAGGGCATTTGTGCTGTTGTGGGATGGAACAAACCTTTTCCCAGACAATCGTGGCAGCATCTCTCATTTGCATTAGAATCAGGGCAGAACAGAAATACACTTGCTGCAGTCTATGCATAACATTGGCAGGTAAACTGAAAGATCTCCCCTTGTGGATTATGTAGTTGGCCCTGCGTGTAACGTGGAAACTGCTTGCACCCCTGATTGTGCGTCTGTTTGTTAACAGCCCCCTGTCCCCAACAGGGGATGTGAAAAAAAATGCTGATTAAAACTCATTCAATTAATTGATTTACACAATGATTCAAAGGGATTGTTTCACACTGGTGTGATATTAACATCCACCACACATCGCCAAATTTGTCTGTCTGCACCTCGACCAAATACAGCAAAATCGTGTTACCACCTGAGCTGCAAAATAGTAATACAATACAACACAACACATTAGTAAGGCCCAGTGAGGCCGAGTGCGTCTCCCAAATTCACGAACATGCTGAACTTAGACCATTGCCTCGGCACGAAAATGATGATGTGAGCGTTTTTACAGTGCAGATTACATTCTGTTACTGACAGGTGAGTTGGCGCCGAGGCACCTCCGTATGCCAGAACTCCCAGAGAAGCGCAACATGGCCCCAAACACACAAGACTCTCCATAAACTGGCACAAAAACGAAGTTTTTACGCCAAGCACATGGGCACCAGGTAACCAAAATAGGGCCCTCAGACTTTAACCAAACCAACATACCTGTACATGTATTTCAAAAGTGGTAGGTTGTCAAAGAAACTAGGGAGAAACCCATATATTGTAATTTAAACATGCTGTGGTCCAAACCTTGATCAAGAAACCTGGTCTTGATCAAGATGTGCTTTCAAATTTTAGGCCCATTTCCAAACTGCCTTTCATTTCAAAAATTCTGGAAAAAGTGGTGCACATGCAGTTGAAATCTTTCTTGGATGAACATAACATCTTGGAGGTCTTCCAGTCAGGTTTCAAGAGGATGCATAGAACAGAGTCAGCTCTGTTACGCATTTCTCATGACATCCTCCTGGCAAATGACACTGAAGACTACATGTGTCTGGTTTTATTGGATTTAACTGCAGCATTTGATACAGTGGATCACAGTATTCTGTTGATTCGTTTGCAGCACTTGGTGGGCATTGGCGGTAGTGCTCTTGAGTGGTTTAGGTCCTATTAAGCTGACAGAATCTGTTGTGTTAGCCTTGGTTGCTCTGAGTCACGTACTGCTCCTCTGTCATGTGGCGTTCCACAGGGCTCAATTTTGGGGCCTCTGCTGTTCTCACTGTACCTGCTCCCATTGGATTCCATCTTAAGTAAACATGGTATTTCCTTCCACTGCTATGTAGATGACTGTCAGATCTATGTCCTACTGAGCAAAAAAGAGGCTTTCTCATTAAGGCCACTTTTATCCTACCTTGAGGAAATCAAAACCTGAATGGCACAACATTTCTTGAATTTCATTGAAAATAAGACAGAAGTGATACTGTTTGGTCCCAGTAGACCTTGTACATCCCATCCTGTAGACTTGGGCCCCCTGTCTCCTTATCTTAAGTCAACAGTCTTAAACTTGGGTCTTAAACTGGACAGTGATTTTAAACTTCAACGGCAAACTAGTGCCGTTAAATCCAGCTTCTTTCATCTTAGGCAGCTGGCTAAAGTAAAACCTCTCCTTTCTCATGAGCACCTTGAGACATTAATTCATGCCTTCGTCACATCCCGGCTAGATTACGGTAATGCACTTTACTTTGGAGTCAGACAATCCTCCATTAAGCGTCTCCAGCTGGTCCAGAATGCTGCTGCTCGCCTCTTGACTGGTATTCGTAACTCCTACTCTGGCATCCCTTCAATGGCTCCCTATACACTTTAGAGTTCTTTTTAAAATCCTATTATTTGTTTTCAAACCTATAAATGACCTTACACCACCTTACCTCTCTGAGCTTATCCGCCCCTACACACCTGCCCGGCACCTCAGGTATGTGGACCAGACATTACTGGAAGTACCAAGAACCAAATGGAGGCTCAGAGGGGATTGTGCCTTTTCCATTGTTGGTCCCTCTCTCTGGAATGACCTCCCACTGAACATTCGGCAAGCCCCCTCACTGTCCATCTTTAAAACCCACCTCAAAACTCACTTGTATTCTTTTGCATTTGACTCAGCATGACCCAGACTTGATCTTAGTTTTACTGTTTGGTGCTTTCTACCGTCCTTGTTACTGATGTATTGCTTTATTGTTGTACATATGATAGTTGCTCCATGTACAGCACTCTGTGTCTTTTGTGTTGTGTTGTATTATTTTGTCATTTTATGTTAACTGTTCTTTTGATGGCGGCGCGGGAACCCGCAGCGGCTCCTCTTGTTGTCTTGTTGTCTGGTTGAGAGGGAAGAAATTTCATCTGTGCTGTATGTTGCACATACAGCGCATTTGACAAAGTTGTACTTGACTTGACTTGACTTTGTATGCAGCGATGGCTGTTTGAAAGTGCTCTATAAATACAGTTGAGTTGAGTAGATGCAGAGACGACATGTTCACGTGAGTTGACACAGTATGTAATTCTGATCAAACAACAAAATGTCATGCATCTCTCAATGAGAGGAATGACCCTGGATCTTCAATGAAAAATCAAACTTTACCTTTGACCCTCCTCACAAACTATGTTTGGTTAGGGATTTTTTTCAGGAATCCTGCTCACAAAGAAAAAAAAAAGACAGCAATTAAACCGTATTCAAAAAAACTTTAATGATCCAGCATTGCAAAATTGTGGTCACCAGTCTTGACAGCCAAACATCACGATGAAATAGAAGAATAAAATAATAGAAAAAAAATACAAGGATGAAATAGAAGGCATGCAACTATGCAGGCGAGTAGAAAGGGGCGGATACCGCAGCATTTACAGGTAGGAACCATGTGGCTACAAGCAGAGGTAGAACGCCATGGTCAGAGTCCATATCCTGTGTCTTAAAGCAAGATGCAGCCTCAGGGCAGTAAAGCAGTTTTAATGGGGAGGCAGTCTGCCACTGGTAAACACATGCTGGGGCACATTGAAAACACTGCTGGCAAGGAATTAAGTCATTTGTGATAAGCATGAAAGCTGGAAAACCTCACAATCATTTTGGCCCGTACAATGAGGAAAGTGTCCCTGGTGAGACATTTGTTCAGCTTGACGTTTAGTTTGCCTCAACAGCTTGTTAGCTTCGACATCTAAATCAAACCCTGCTTTTGTTTATAATGGGGAAACATAACATCAGTTTTACAAGTAACTCATTGCGCACAACCTAATAGAAGAGCAAAAAATAAATAAATAAATAAATAAATAAAGGCAAAAAAAAAAAAATACTTTTGACACTGAGGTCCCCCGTGAGTCAGGCTGCAGATGTGAAGCCAATGTAAAGCTACCAATGAAATCATGATATTACATTTCACGACAACATTCATATGCAATGAGTGAGCCTTGAAAAGAGTTGCATGAGCAAATAAGTTGGCCGGGCTCAGAGGTAGCGAGGTTAATGACAAAAGCAGTGGCTGTGTCATTATTCAGAAAGAAATAAAAAACATTTATCAGTTTTTTGGTCACTCTATAGTAAAGATCAAGCATTGGCATGGGTCTTTAATCAGGAAAAATAGCACAATAGGATATCATCTTATATAAAACATATGGTACTGACATAATAAAAAACAATCAAAAGGAAAAGGTTTTTGTCACACTTTCTTTTTCAATATATACACTTAGCTCCTCCCTTGACTTCCCAGTAACCACAGTCATAATAGTCGTTCTTCACAGAAGATAAAGAATATATGCCTGGGAGCATTGTTATCTGGTCTGTCATTCTGTGTTGCAGCAAGAATTGTGTTCAGATATCTGTTGCTTAAAAGGTTACAACAACATCGCCACAGAGTGTAGATGCTAATTGTTATCCCGTGTGCCTTTGAGTTTACCATTTTATGCTAGCATTCAGGTAGCCGAGGCTATATGGTTGTTTTAACTACATAACAAGCAATTCAAGTCAAAAAAAAAAAAACTACATCGGCTCGTATCTCGAAAAACTTTTACGTCGGGCCACTTCAGTATCAAGGTACCACCGCTTATTGTCAAGTTTGCACAACAAATACAGAGGTCCAATCACTAAAGTGCAGAGCAAGAGACAAAGGTTTTTCTTCATTTTTATTCATTGGTCGTTCGAGCATTATATTTTTTGTGTGCCGATGGGAATCATATAAAAAAAAAATGACAGAATGTACCGTTGTAAAAAGATATTGTGGTTGGTGGAGAAAGGATTCAAAGCCAATTTTGTTTCATGTTTTTGGATGTCTATTCATCCATCCACTTTCTGTCACGCATCCCCTTTAGGGTCATGAGGAAGCTGGAGCGTTCCCCGGCTGACTTTGGGCAGGACACCCTGGACTGATTGCCAGGCAATTGCAGGCCACAGACAGACAGCCACTCTCAATCACATAAGTAGGCCAACTCAGTTCAGCAAACATGCATATTTTCGGACAGTGGGAGGAAACTCCCACAAGGGATTACATGTAAACCCTGCACAAAAAGCAATATCCAAGTCAAGCCTTTAAATTTACTTCACAATGTTAATCACTGAAAACTATTCTAGTTTTCTCATGTTATTACACAAACATACAAATACAAAACTTCCAACCATTTATGGTATCGTGTTGTGCTTTTTCATTACTGGGTTACACTGTGTTGATGTCACTTGATTTATGTAGCTAAGAAAAAAAACACACACACACAGTTTACTGTTGAGAACTGTAATGTGAGGAGCTGAATTCACCAGCACTGAGTGACAGAAACATGGCTGAAGACACCGCAAACTTCTTCAGGCACTGGCAAAGGATTGTTCGTTGGAAGAGGGATGATACGAGAGGCGGTAGCGGGAGTGCAAGGGAGGAGAGGCAAGGTGAGCAATGCAGGGACGGCATGGCATGGGGGTGGAGGGCACACATGGCTCTTTCCCTAAGAAGTGCTAACTTGGACAGTGGGAGGAATTTTCTGTGGTTTATCCAACGAGAGCAGCTCCATCTGTATAAACTGGAGACTGCCAAATTGTAGGATCCATGTGCGCGCATGCACACACACGCATGAACACACATACAAAGCAAAGGTTGCCAGAATGTCTACTCCCTCAGTCGAAGAGGAGCTGGGGAACTTAACTCCCTCATTACCTCCTCAGATAAGGAGAGCTCATAATATGCTGATAAAAAAAAGAAGAAGAAAAAAAGAAAAGTTACAAGAAAACACATCAGCACAAAGACAACAAAACAAGTCACATGCATGTGTTTTGATTTGGAAACAAACTCCGGGAATTGAGAAGGTGAGGTCCCGAGGCTCCTTTGCCTGCAGAGTACTTGAAGTGATTGTTCCATGTCGGTTGTGCTGAGCCTCTCTAATGACAGTGATGTGGAGACAGAGGTTATGTAAGTGTGAGTTGCAGTCACAATCCACTCTATTTAGATGTGACTCAGCTGGCCCACTGCCTCTCATCGTGAGTGAGCGAGTGCGTGAGTGTGTGCGTGTGCGTGTGAGGAAGGCAAAGGGGTACTGTTGAAGAAATGCTGTTCGATTTTTGTTTTCAGAGTGAGCAGGTCACAGTGAGCAGGCCTTTTGAAAGCTTTGTGTCCAATATATAAAATGACGCACTCACTGATTACATTCGCATGGTTACTCAGGTTAATCTGCTCGAAATTGAGAGGATATTCAAGTGTGTGTGTGTATGTGTGTATGTGTGTGTGTGTGTGCGTGCGTGCGTGCGTGTGTGTGTGTGTGTGTGTGTGTGTGTGTGTGTGTGTGTGTGTGCGGAACTGTTAATGTGACACACACACACACACACACACACACGCACGCACGCACGCACGCACGCACGCACGCACACACACACACACACACACACACACACACACACACACACACACACACACACACACAGGCCCCTTAGTTTCCCAGCAGTCCTTATGGCAGAGGACTGACATCTTTCCACAGGATGTGAGATCTGTGTGATCATCCATCACAGCTTGGACTTGTGAGGAAAACTCTACAGCGCCTCCTTTTGCCCTTCAGTCAATATTGCTCACGAATGCACATGCTACACACACACACACACACACACACACACACACACACACACACACACACACACACACACACACACACACACTTATTCATAGCTTCAATAGCTTGTGTCTCTTTAAAATTTTGCTCTCCTTTCACCATGGGGGCAGGGTTGTACTCTGTAAGTCACTGGGCTGTCCCTGGCACAGACTCACTCGCTCACACACACACATATCCACACACACACACACACACACACACACACACACACACACACACACAAAAAAA
>NW_017805153.1:2806427-2816427 GCF_001891065.2 Hippocampus comes | reverse complement strand
TCTGCTCACTCTTCACACATCTGTCAGGGCATTTTTTTTTCCCCCTTACCTCTCTCTCTCCACATGTCTCTTTTACCTTTTTGAATTGTTTTTAAGTATTGTTCGCTGCAAGCCAACAAGTCCAGTTTTGAATGTGTGTGTGTGTGTGTGTGTGTGTGTGTGTGTGTGTGTGTGTGTGTGCATACAGTACATGAAATCTGACGTAGGAACATACACCAGGAGGCAGCTGGTAATGACCACAAAGCACTTTGAACCACCTTGCAGGCAGCATAGACGTTTCAGGAATGTAAGGCCACTGACAGCTGATGTAAAGTGTGTTAAGTGTGATGGGCACAGTGACGGATGCCGTGACCTTATCGGCATCATCTGCACAATTTTACTGTGAAAGATGATGGACCTGCTCTCTGTTCCTTGCAAAATAGATCCCCAAGGCACTATAGCTGCCTCAATAACCATGTCAGCTTGGAGGCAGGGCTATTGCCCTCCCACCTTTACCAGAGCATAACCCTCTAGAACCATCCCGAGAGGGTACAGGCTAATAATAGGATATGGATATGATTCTATGGAAATGATAGTCCAGCACAAAATTAAATGGCAGTCAGATGTATGTTAAACACTTCATGCATGTGCTGTATACGCACGAACACGCAGCAGTAAGGGTTTGGGGTATTTCAACTATAAATGTTGGAAATACCTGAACCCACTGGTCCTGGGTCCAAAAAACAAAACAAAACATACATTGAGAATATACTCACACCAGATGACATGTGCATACTGTAACTACAGTTGCTGAAGGGTGTTCTATAATTCTAGTGTGTGTTAATGACTCTCCCAGGCACACTGGAGAAGACGTTAAAAACTCCAGCTGTGATTTACTGTGCAGCGATGCAAGCTGGGGCACGACCCAAAGAGTCTCACCATGACACAGACACGCTATAACGCATGGACACGTGCACACCAAATCCGAAACTCTGAGCCAGAATTTAACAAATAGACTACTCAAATTATATTGTGTTTCAATTCAATGTTGTTATATTTATAATTTCTCAGTAGGCATTCACTTCGCTATGATTGGTTGGTTCAGCCCATGGCAAAGCCGTAGTCTGGACAGTGACATGTACAAGTGCCATATGGTCACCAAGTCGGACATATACATAAGAAGAATCTTTATGTTGTGTTGATTGATTTCTTTCACTCTTCGAAAAGATCAGCTACCATTTTTAAGACCTCAGCTGTCAGAAAGGGCCGGGCGCTACATCGGCGGTTGCATCCCCTTTTTCCCAAAATATAATTTTTCACACAAAATGAATTCATTGTTCATATATTTAAAGTAAGGATGCTAGCTTTTGTTCACTTCATATTCGATCAATATATTGTAGAATTTGCAGTACCCCCGACAAGTGTCGTACTTCTGGATTTTTCAAGAAATGATCTGCACGCTTTGTCCAGAATGAATGGAACAGCATGTGGCCACATAACAAACCGCTTTGGAAAAAAAAACAATTAATAAATTAAAACTCACCCACGATGCACTTACAAAAGGCCAAAAAATGGGCCAAAACTACTTGAGGGCCTATCCTGTAAACCTCGCTGGAATGGAGACCCTGGTTGACAACATTGCATTCAGTAGCACAACTTGCACTCTTTGGTGAAGCAAAATATAAAGACAAAGCACCCCTGCTTTCTGCAGAGCCAGCCACAACTCATGAACTGGATAATATAAAGCACAGTCAGGCTTCAAACCAAATCACCTTTATTTGTCTTGGATCTATGGACAGAGCCTAGAGATGACTTTTAATTTGTATGAGGGGGGTATTTTTTTGACATGAGCTGTTGAGAAACTGGCAAATTTGATGTAGCTTGTGATACAGTAACCAACCACTACTAATACCTCGTAAAGGTTTTAGTCCAATTCCCAGAGCGTTGAGCCAGGCCTGCCTTTCGCCCTCCATAGTAACATGCACAGGTTACTTGGCCCGTGGAGAGGAACGTAAGAGGAGGACTGGGAATGACAGCTCAGACACAAAAAAATGGACCATAAATGAATGAATGTGGCAGTGTGAAAAGAGAGAGGAAAAGAAAGAGGATATGAGGATTGATGAAAAGAGGGAAAACGAGTAGGTGAAACGGATGCAGTTCTGACAAATGAAAGCGACAAAGAGTTATGCTCCCTATCCTTTTAAAAGTTAGTTGAATCTCTGGAGGTTTCATTGAATTTGAAATAAGGCAGGTGCAAGAAAGTTAGCGAAAGCTTCTCAAAGGCTGAGACGAAGAACTGGTGAATGACAGGAGAGAGGGTTCCATAAAAGTGTCGTACGGATGAATCCTGCGTCAGGCGGAAAAGGTTCGACCATATACTCGGGTAAATTGATCTCACGGGAGAGTGACTACTACTGGAATAAGAATGAAAAAAAGAAGGCAAGCAATGGAAATGCAGAGGAAAGACCAGAAAAAAAAAAGTGAAGTCAAGAGGAACATGGGGTGAGGGTAGAGGGTTGACAGAAACTGAAGAGAGCTTGGTTGGACCTGGCCTGACGTGGAAGGTTGACTCCAGAGCAAACAGAAGCAAACAAAGAGGCTGCTGTCCGGGTCAGGGCGGGTCAGTGTAGGGGACAGCAACACCGAGATGTGAAATGTGACAGATCTATTTTCGGGTTGCCCTGCAGGAGCCCTTCCCGATTCAAAACATGGTGTCAGGGGTCAAGGGCAGGGCTTGGGCATCTAAAGCACAGTTTGAGATTTATTTCACGGTACGAGTTTATGGAATTAAGTCATGTCTTATGTTCTTTCCAGGTCCAACTCCAGGAAGCAGTGAAAGGAAAAAAAAAAGAAAGAGCTAAATGAGAGAGCTCTGTGGCTTGAAAATGATCTTCCCTTTTGCAAGTTTTTAGAGGTGCAGGTCGTGAATCTACGGCCCTTGGGCAAAGGAGACCAAAAGTATTTTCTTACTTTCTCTCTCTCATTACATTCTGCCCTTGAACATTTTCCTTAATATTCCTCGTCAACACACTGCACAATTCTCAGATTTATTTTTGGATTGCTTTTTAAAAGGGAATAAACACACACAAGTACACACTCTTCCCTTCATCTGTCACTCATGAAGGAGTTCAGAGGGATGTCAAAGTTATGCTTTTATTTTCCAGTGGGTAATTTTGGTGACAGCTGTGATTTTGTCCTGGATGTCTTCTCACAATTTGGTCACCAACATTTGGTATCGTTTTGATTAGATTTTATTTGTTTTTTCATATACTGCCTCGTTTTGTGTGTTCATGTCTTGTTTGCTCGTTTTGTTGTCCTCTCATTCACCTGTTCCTTGTGTCAGCCAACAAGCTCCCTCCGGCCACTCGTGTCTTGTCCAAACGTGCCTCATTGGCTCCTTAGTTTGCTTGCATTTAGCTCCCTGGTTTTGTTCTGTCTGGTAGTTCATTGTCATCGTACATATGTCATCTTTCCGCGTCGTGTGGTCAAGTGGCGAGTGCTTTGAGTCTTTTTGAATTTTCTGTTTTTTTTTTTTTTTTTTTACTTTGTTAATTTAGTGCTTTGATTCTCCCACATGGCTTCATTGCGTCTGCCTCCACACCATCACCACAAAACTTGGACGCATTCTTATCCATCAATGTAACTTATAATAAGGTGCATTCTTTAAGGGAAAAAAGTGTGCATTTTTGAATCATGCCAGTACAGTACATCTATTTTTGGCTATTTTGCAAAACGGTCAAGAGAACAAGCTCTTGACAATCCAGTTCTCCAATTGTGAAAAAATCCAGCCCCCCACCCATGCCTCACCTGCACTCTGGTCTGGCTCTACCAGCATCCAGGCAAAGGGGCTGATTATGTAGGCAGTTGTCAGCCCTTTCAGGTGAGGCCCCCCCGGGCGACAGTTCGACCGCGTCAGACTGAGGCTACGCCGTTGAGCCTGACAGTCGTGTGAACAACACAGGGAAAAGAATGCTAATGGTTCAAATCAGATGAGCGCTTGAGATGAGAGGCGAGCGCGGAGAGGAGGAGAGGTGGGCGCTGGCAGGCAATCCCAATCAGCTGTCATTCAGGCGCGGCCTCGTGATGGCGTCTATTTGTTGTGCGTGTCGGAGACGGAAAAGCTGGCCGCCCAGGATGATACCCCGAGTCTCTGACATGTTTTCCCTCCTCGCCGCCTTGAAGTATGAGAGATAAAGGTGCGGGCTGGCACAATGCGATGGATGGATGTGCGAGGCTATATACAGTGCAGCACATGGTTGCTTTATTCTTCCAGCGAGCACGCCTCTCACATCTTTTATCAAGTTGCCGTAACTCCACCTCCATCTTTGACTCTGTGTCTGCCTGGGAGCCATCGCTTCCCGCAGCAAAAGGCAACGTACTGTATCAAAACCTCACGCCGTTTCCTTTTCTGAATAATGCTGAGTTCAATATTATGTTGTTTTGAACTTCAGCTCGGCGCTTGCCTCCCCTCAGCTGCGAGGCAACTCCTTCATGATGAGAGACGAAAAGCTTTAACGCCATCACTTACGGGCAGTCAAACAGCCTCGTGTGTGGTGGGAACCGGGAATTTGCGATTGAAAGGGAGTAAGGCGAAGACTGCTGCTTGCCTACTTTCCCTTGGTTGTTGCGGTTCGTCTTTAAACGTTGCATTCGCAGTACTACAGATGGAACCTGAAAGCCTACATGCGAATGTGTTCCCGCCATGAATGAATAATATATTCTGACAGCAGACACAGATGGATATATGATCACCAGCTAAAGAGGATTGCTCTGACACCGAACCAGGGAAGTTCTTGTCAAGTCACGTTACCAACTGTCGACCTTGAATCCAACGTAGATCTCTTTCAGCCTGCTGTCAGACATCATCAGTGAGCGAGAAAGTTTTACCTTTCAAATGAGGAGAAATTAGCTGCACTGGTGGACTGCCACGTTCCTTTAACTTCAGCTCAAATGCCTTCAAACCCCAACAGCTTGACACGTCAGCCTCCGCCTCCCTCCATCACCGGCAGATGGCTTTAATTAATATAGACATGATAATGAGATTCCCCGCGATTAATACACACAGCATTTATGGATTTAAGTGCAACAGATTCAACGTAATGTGATTAGCAGCAGTTGGAGTGGGGGCATCTGTCACAGGAGTTGAAATGGAGGAGGGCTTGGGCCAAATACGGACGTGTGTCAAGCGGGGAGGGTTTATTCGATACGCGTGTGTGAGCGCCACGGAAGGCTGCAGCATCTTGTTTATTTGATGATGGACGATCGGTGTTTCACTTCAGATCTGCAATCTTTGCCAAATGCATTAAGAAAACGGGAAGAGCTATTAATATCATGATGAACTCCCTTTCACTTTTCGACCTTTATTATCATAGGACTCTTGTGATTCACACAAAAAGAAACAGAAAAAGAGATCAAGCCGAAAGGACGATGGGTGGTTCCTCTCGATTTCGGTACAATTTCACATGAATAAAATTACATCAATTCATACGGTAGTATATAAACTATTCTGCTGTCTTTTGTTACTTCTATGATATTAAGATGGATACATTGAAGACATATGCCGCACACTCTGAGGTCCTCTGTCCAAACCTGTCTCGTGTTTACTCATATAGCTACAGAGGTGATGTTTCCATTTGTATTCATTTGTACGCGTACTGCCCGCCAAAACACAAAACATGACCACAAAGTAAACCAAATGAAAATTGACTCATTTCATAAGAAATCTGATGTTAATATATCGTAAATTAGGTTGGCACAAAGCAAGTCGCCAGACGTTGCAAGGCATTCAAGCCGGGACAAGAAGAGCGGATTTGACAATGGTAAGAGTAACAATGTGGGACTCGAGGAGAGAGACAGACCATGTGCACCACTTTTCTTATAGCTGGCATCCATTTCTGATTCTTTTGTCTTCATCCTACTTCTCGTCTTTGCTAAGGTATCCAATGAAAAAACCCGACACACTTGAGCACACTTGATCACGAAGATGAAGTCTTGCAAGATATGACAGTTTCACACACAATGACAGACAGAGCCAGATCTGAAACTTTTATTTTCCTGAAGAACGTGTACAACCTTTACGGAATTCAACTTTGCTGATCATTCCGCTGATCAGAATACTATGGAGCAGTGTTCCCCAACCTTTTTTTTTTTTTTGTGCCACTGGCTGGTTTTCACGTGAAGCAATGTTTTCACAGAGCAGCAGAGAAAGAAAAGTAATGGGAGGGAGGGTCATCCATGTGCCGTCTCATATGTGTGTGTTAAATGTTCAAAAAACCCTCATCACAAAGATAGGATCATGGAAACGGGAGTGAGGTATTCAGTCATTTCTGGCAGTTCTGAAAGCTTCATTGCCTCATCTTTGAGGATGTCGCCACATATTACGCAGAGTCGGCTTGGTGTTCATCTGTAACGATAAACCCGTCGTTCAGGAGTTTTATGTGACTGACCGAATTATTCATAAAAATGTATCAGAGTAATGGTTCTAAGTGCATGTGTATAGTAGCAGAGAAGGAATAGACCAAAGTAGAGTGGAGTGGAAAATACTACAGCTTGCTCATCATTCAAAATGAGTTTTTTTTTCCCCGAAAAGTTGGCACTGAAAGTGAATCAAGGGAGCAAAAGCAAACAGAGGAAGGAAAGCGTGGGATGGGGGGGAGAAAGTGGAGGAGGGAAGTTGACAGGAGAGGAAAGGTAATGGGAGAAGGGACGAGGAGGTGAAGCGGTAAAAAAGAGTTCGGACGCTCTCCAACAAAAACACAACGTCAGATGCAACATGTTTGTGAAAAATGGGGAGCGCTTTCTATGATCAACTTCCACTTGACCAAGAGTGCCTGAGCCTTCTGGTTCATGCCCTGAAGAACCTTTTCACGGAGGTAGAAAAGAGGAGCCATTGTCACTCTAACATGACTAACAGCAGCAACATCAGCAAGACGGAGATCTCTGATGAACACACCAAGAACACTGACCTTGTGACATGCACCGACGCACAAACATGGACAAACACACATGTACAGTACATCGATGCACATCTAGGGTCACATTAACTTCAGCTGCTGGGACAGAAGTGCAAGACAACCATCCCTGCTTCCTGTTTTTCTGGAAATGAAACTATGTCAAAGGCAATACGACTGGCACTGCACAGAAGTCAGAGCAGAGCTGCAATGCATCCTCACAGCACATTTTAATCAGGGGCCTCCAAACAAGATGCCATTGTCCTGTACTCAACAACAAATTGAACCACAAAATCTGGATAACTATTTCGACATTCTTCTTTACATATCAGGTCAGGAAGCATATTGGGAGTTTTCAAATCTTTAAAGGCAAGGGCAAGACAAGCCAGCTTTATCTATAAAGCACATTTCATACCCAAGTTAACCCAATGTGCTTCACACAAGCAAAGACACAGCTCTTAACCCCCATTTGCAAATGACATTCAGAAGAAAATCTGAGAAAACAAAAGTGGCTTACACTAATTACAAAAAGAACGTACGTTGACAAAATTAAAACATGAATAGAAATATAATTAAATAATAGAATTAAAAATATTGAAGGTAAAGTAAATAAATGAGAATAGTTTTCTAGAAGAAAAAAAACCTTTGAGAACGAATGATTTTAAAATGATGTGAAGACTTAATCAAAGGTATGGGGGAAATAGCTACGTATATAACCTGAATTTAAAAGCATTTACACTCGGGATTTACTTCACTTCTGTTGGCATCCTATTTGTGTGCAGCATAACATTAGCATGCTGAAGCATTTCACCCATCCTGAACAAAAGGGGTTAAATGACTGACCCTTGGGGGATCCCACATGGCATGGCCATTCAATGAGATTCAAAACTTCCACTGGTCACAGAATACCTTCTTTCCTCCAAGTAGCACCAAGTCTCCAACCTGTTCAAAGATTATTATCTGTGACAGACACCACACATGAAGAGAAAAAATGGTGATCAAACAGTTTGGGTTGGACGGTGTCACCTCAAGAAACAATGCCACACATAAAGGTTCTGTTCCACCACCGATCTAAGTAAATAAATGAGAATAGTTTTCTAGAAGAAAAAAAACCTTTGAGAACGAATGATTTTAAAATGATGTGAAGACTTAATCAAAGGTATGGGGGAAATAGCTACGTATATAACCTGAATTTAAAAGCATTTACACTCGGGATTTACTTCACTTCTGTTGGCATCCTATTTGTGTGCAGCATAACATTAGCATGCTGAAGCATTTCACCCATCCTGAACAAAAGGGGTTAAATGACTGACCCTTGGGGGATCCCACATGGCATGGCCATTCAATGAGATTCAAAACTTCCACTGGTCACAGAATACCTTCTTTCCTCCAAGTAGCACCAAGTCTCCAACCTGTTCAAAGATTATTATCTGTGACAGACACCACACATGAAGAGAAAAAATGGTGATCAAACAGTTTGGGTTGGACGGTGTCACCTCAAGAAACAATGCCACACATAAAGGTTCTGTTCCACCACCGATCTCAAGGACATATACCATAATCTTATTTAAAAAAAAAAAAAAAAAAGGTAGGTAGTCATTCTAGTTTTGTAATTTTGTTAATTCATTGTGCAATAAATCTCATTGTACGACAAACTAATAATGTTGCTAACCAAAACCTTAAACATTCTTCGTGATCCAGACGCAAGCACAGGATGTGTTGCAGTTCAGTTATTACACAGCAATGTACCCTGCACACACAAAACCTCTACTCTGACCTGAAGCAACATAAGCAAGCACATCAACGGTCACGAAACAATCTGTGTTCTTCTTGTGTTTGACATGTAGCTATTTACACAGTGCCTGTTGCTACATCCTTTATGTCCTGTTGCACCGACCCACTCTTGTCTTGCAAGAAATGTTCACTTAAATGTTATTTCACATGTACATCACCAGGCACATATCAATTGTAAGACCCCCGTGGGCCTCACTAAGTTTTGGCCTGCACACGCCCTTAGCTCATTGACCCCAATGCGTATCCCTCGGCCCCCATAGGCAGTGAAGGATTGTACAGCATGATGGGTGTGAGTGGAAAGAGAGAGGGGCGGTCATCAGCAATAGAGAGGAGCACTTCTTCGGGAAAAGCATTAAAGAGGCAGGTATTGATTTGGGATTTTAAATGTTTTTCACAGTGATATATCCAATTAGCCTCTGAACCCTCTATGGGTTTAAAGTGTGCTCCCTTGAGGCTGAAGAGAGGACCACTATTACCCTTTTTTTCCTGCAGGAAAAAAAAAAAAAGAAAGATAATACCTGTTCAAGACGAGGTTCATAACGGCATTGGGAAGGCGTGTCAAAGAAAATTATAATTTACTGGAGGAATACATGCGGAATTCGGGTCCCTGTGTAGTTTTTCTTTTTTCTACTCTGGATGACATTTTGACTCGTTTAGGCAGCGGGGACAACTCGTGGATATTGGTGAGTGTTATTACTCTCTGCCGACACAAACTGCCCCCCACAGCCCTGCTCCTATTTCTCTACCTTACCCTACTCAGTCGATAGTAAGTAATTTAGCAGGTAAAAGAGTTTGAATCAATCCAGCAGTATACATCAAAGAGCCAGTAACTTATGTATATCATCCATAGTGTGTGTATTAGTGTGTGTGTGTGTGTGTGTGTGTGTGTGTGTGTGTGTGTGTGTGTGTGTGTGTGTGTGTGTGTGTGTGTGACAGGAAAGTGAATTTGTGAATGCCAGTGTTAATAGCTTAAACATGTGTTTCTGTATATCTCGCCAGACGTTTGACAGTTTACTGACAAACTGAATCCACCGTAGCCTAACCAAAGTGTTGGGTGCGTATTAGGGTGGTCCACATTTTCATGGCAAAAAAAAAAAGTTTGTCGGATTCGTCGGGCCGGGTCGGAATTCTTGTCGATACTATGGTACAAGGTTCTGTGCAAAATTTCATTCCGATCTGATGATATTTTCCCGTCCCGCAAAGCGGCCAAAGTTTCCACCATAACAACTGGTCTCAATAGGGTGAACATGTGTATTTTAACCGTGTATTTTGCCATG
>NW_017805153.1:2801117-2806317 GCF_001891065.2 Hippocampus comes | reverse complement strand
TTTGCGGAGAGGGGCGTCGCCCTCATCAGCGCGTTCTGCGGCGCCTTTACGCGCGACGAGGAACAGCGACAGCACCTTCTGCAGGTCGTGGAGCGACACCGGGCGTTGCACCCGTGCGCGAAGTAGGCATGGGATGGCACGCACGGCGGATTTCGTTTTTTTTTGCGGTCTAACAGTGTCACTAGTGTTGATGGCCATTATAGACAGATGGACAGATAGATAGATGGACCAGTTAACATGGACCAACAATCTCACCAGTGTTGCAGGATCACCACGGTTGCCTTTTTTGCAATACATGCGTTCCTGTCTTCCGTCTTTGAATTATTGCAAGTGTGAACTGAGCAAAACAAAATCCTTACTGTACGGGAGAAACCGTACTACCATTCAGCCCCGTAACATTCTTTCCATAGGGGAAACTTTGGTCGCTCTGCGGGACGGGATAAAATTATCCGATCGGAATAAAATTTTGCACACATCCTTGTGTCATAGTATCGACAAGATTTCCGACCCGGCCCGACGAATCCGACAAACTTTTCCAAAATGGACCACCCTAATATACACTGTAATCAGAACTCTGAGTTCCGCATTTGTTGGACAATGGACTTTTATTCAAAACGGTTGAGAATTAATGGGGCAAGGTGTCGCTTGCAAATGCTCATCGTCATGACTTTGCAGCCACTGTAGCGCAAAAGCATACATTGAATTTCCTTAAGCCTTTTCACAGCGCACCTCAGTCCGTGCACTTATGGAGGAGGATTCAAGGGCAGAGCTAAGTGATCTTCTATGAAGGAGTGAATGTGTGACGGCGGCTGGGTGGGAGGGGGCACAAAGGGAGCGATGAAAAGGAGGGCAAAGAGACAGCAGCGCCAGATTCACTGACGATAGCTGCATTGTCTGGGGCCTTTTTTGTTGTGGCGCTTTTGTTCCTCTCATCATTCCCCATCTCCCGCGAGTACATAAGAAGACGAGAGTTGACATTCAGCACAGGTGTGAGGAAGCCAGTAAAATGACAAAACACAGCGAACCCAACCAATGTTTTTTTTAAGCGTGTAGACACTTGGGTACCTGCTAGAGAGTCCACATATTTAATGCCCAAGGACAAACTGATTGAAGATTTGTACACCAACACCTTTTTTGGGGCCATTGTTGATCAGGTCAACGTTTATACTCAATGCTCTGAAGCTTGATCATCAGCCAGTTCCGATCACCAGTGAGCCACGGCTAACACAGAGAGACAGACCGTGTTTGGACCCAAAATCAACAACTCTGCCCTTCCTCCTATGTCCAGAGTGTACAAAATATTTCCAAATTAAAATTTGCTATAAAACAATGAGGTATCGGGTACGTGTTGGATTTGGTGCCAAAGGTCCCTTTGAAATGCCAGCTGAGTGTAAAAAGAGACAATCTGGGCTCTCCTCATTCATTATTCACAGTGAGGCTGTCCAAACGCTCAGAGCCCAGGGCCACCGCACACTGTCATCAATGAGGCCATTGATTATCAGGCCTCATCAGCATTTGTTTGGCTTGTTAAATCAATGCTCCTTTTAACGGCATGTCATCGCTGTAGGAGTCAAATAAAAATCTCATATCTTCACAAATCTAATCATAATTCAGATCTTCACAACTTCTTCTGTGGTTGTGCAAACATCTTCAACTGTTTATTTTTATTCATCTGTCCATTTTCTACACCGCTTATTCTCATTAAGATCCTATCCCAGCTGACTGTGAGCGAGAGGAGGGGGGACACCCTGGACTAGTTGCCAACCAATCGCAGCACACATCTAGACAAATAATCATGTACACTCGCTTTCACAACTAGAAACAATTTAGTGCTTTCACTGAACCTAATATGCATGTCCCTGGAATGTGGGAGAAAGCCGAAGTACCCAAAGTAAGCCAATGCAACACAGGCAGAACATGCCAACTAAAGTGGATATAGTCATGACTCAGTCACCATGCTTTTTGTTTATGTTTATTGTAAAATCTTGACCTGGACACTTCGTATCAGCATCGAGAACGATAGGACAATGTCTTATCAAAAGTGAGTCAAAACCATCTTTAGTCACAAAGTATGTTAATGATACAAGAAATTTGTTGACGAGAGGGGAAGCTGTGGAGAGGGATGTTTCTTGAACTGAAGTCAAGCCAATTTTATTTCTAATGCACCAATCTCCAACAAAAGTTGTCACGACTCTTCAGATATGCAGCCGTTGTGGAACCACACCCGACACGTTGGGCCTCATTGGATTCTGTTTATTTGCTTCTTTATTGTGAATGGCTGTTCATCTACGTGTGCCCTGATTGGCTGACAATCCGTTCAGGATGTACCCCATCTACTGCCCAGGGATAGCTGCGATAGCCTCCATCACGCCCGCGACCCTCGGGAGGATAAGCTGGATGGATGAACTTCTCTTTCCCCTTTCCTTTCTTTTCCTATCTGAGATCAATAAAGTGGAACTGCTTGGAGTTGGAGTAGTACCATTGGCATCTTGACCTGTGTCAAGAATCCTTCATAGACAGATGTAATGGGGACAATAATTTTTGTCATTTTTTTAAAATTCTAAATTCTATTCATCTGTTCGGCCCGCAGTACCTGTGGGGTTGGGGACCGACCATTGCTTTAGAGGGCAATAGGTGCCACCTCACCATGCGTAATCAGGACCATATTACTTTCCTTCAGAAAAAAAAAATCTATCTATCTATCTATCTATCTATCTATCTATCTATCTATCTATCTATCTATCTATCTATCTATCTATCCATCCATCCATCCATCCATCCATCCATCCATCCATCCATCCATCCATCCATCCATCCATCCATCCATCCATCCATCCATCCATCCATCCATCCATCCATCCATCCATCCATCCATCCATCCATCCATCCATCCATCCATCCATCCATCCATCCATCCATCCATCCATCCATCCATCCATCTGCATTTTACTGCCCTAGATCACCACTGTCACATCCGACTGCCGCAGTTCCAGTCGCTCCACCTCACGCCGATATGCAGACTTTCATTAGTTTTGATGACTTAAGTGTCATCTGCCATTCTGTAACTTGACAAACTCATTTATTGAGTTGCACTTGTTTGTCGAGAGAGGGAGAAGTGGAGTGAGAACATATCCTTGGGTGGCTCCGGCGGATGAGATGGCTTTTATTGCCCATGAATTTATTTCCTGTATTTTATTGAATGAGGTGAGAGAAAAGAAATTGTCTTTCCTCTGTGAGAGTACTTTGAATGTTGTTGCGCCTCCGAGAAGTTTGGTTTTTCGGTGCTTTGCGCAAGGAAACGAACCGCCATCTCACTATTTCCTTATACACTGAGCTGACACTGTTACCAAAAATGTAGCCCAAACATGACCAACATCAGTTCGATAGTTTTTGGAGAGTTACTTTCATGTTCCTCTGCTTCACAGTACTTTACATCATGTGCACATGCAGCTGTCAGGGTGTGCAGTGCAAGCATCTGCTTGATTTAGATTTGTTTTTCACTCGATTGCAATAAGTGTTTCCCCGCATGCTTGGATTTATTGCATATGATAACTTGAGCAAATTATGTGAGGGCCTGCGATTAATCAAGAAGTTGGCGACTGTCTGAGGTAAGGTCTTGGCCTTCTCTTGAGGAGAAGCTAAATGAATGCCAGCTTTTGTTGCACCAGCATCCTCCTGGCTTCCTCGACACCCGTGCCTATTTCGGGGTTAAATACTCCTCCATACATCTGTTGACTTGCACTTCACCCCGAGGCACCTGTTTGTGTAGTGGTTAAGATGGGTCAGTGTAGAAAAACTAGTGCTGACAAGCACGCCTTTGCTGGGAAATGGGGGGAACGGGCCTCCCCCTCCGCACCGCATGTGTGTATGTGTTGGTGCTTGAATCCTCATGACAGGAAGTCAGCAGGAAATGGAGGGACTTCCACACCACTGTTTACTTTTACATTTAAGCAAAAAAATATGTGGCTTCATTATAAACAGATACACGACTCGCGAACAAAGGAGCAATCTCATATGGCACTGACGAGGAAATTAGACGAATAAATCTCACAAAGAATGGCAGTGTTTGTTGTTTTTTTGTTTTTGTTTGTGGCTTTTTATCCAAGGCCAATGTGATATTGTGAATATGGGCTCTTCGCCGTTTAGGTTTGGGGTGTGTGCGCAAATTTTTCCTTGGTCAAAAGTCCTGCACAGTCACTGCTTCAAGGAATTGTTCTTTGTTTCCCAAGTGACTGCATCCCTTTTGGCAGCCCTCTTGTGTTCTAAATAGGAATCGGCACTATCAATGGAGAACACTTAGGAGAGGCTCTTTGTCACCCACCTGGATGATCTCACACTAACGATTCTTACAGAAGAGGTGCTTGTTAAATAAAATGTGTTTGATGTTGTTAAAAGAAAGCCCCACAAACATACTCCCGCATGCGTCGAGAGCGATTCCTCGCAAACAACTGCTGTAATCGCAAAAGCCAGAAAAACACCCATCATCACTTTAACATCATTACCTGCCCTTCCTGTCATTCACCTTCTTTCATCTCTCTATCCGTAAACTCTCTCACTCTTCCTTGTTTGTTTGATAGGAGTTGGGAAGATAAGTTAGACAGGGGGCGGGGTGCTCAGGATTCTTGTTTACTGTAAATCACATTCGTGACACATCTTCCCCTTTTTCGGCTGTGTGAGAAACAAAAACACACTTCTCCCAAACTGAAATCTGCTCCCTTGTTACATTGCCATTCTCTGTCCCTCATCCAGCGCTGCTTTCTCACACTCCCCCATACCCACATGGAGACTTTCCCTTGTTTCTCAAAGGCATCGGAGTATTACCTGGAGGCATATCTATTGTTCTTTAACTCTGCGTGCCTCATGTTAACACCTGGAGGCTGTGGCCCCGGGCCACGAAACAAAGATGAGCCGAAAGTTCTGGTTGGGGCAAAAGCAGCAGGTTGAGTGCAGACACGCAGCATAACAGACCACGCGACAGAATGTAAACACGCTTGATGTCTGACTTTCCGTCTGTATCTCAATTACATGCACATGGAGTGTTTGCACTTGACTGGACCCGAGGCCATGAATCAATGAGAGCAAAGCTGTTAAGTGTTTGACCTCTGAGTCTGACTGTTGTGCGTCAGCAGGTATTTTCACTCATAATATCGCCAGAAGGGAAGACGAGCGCACGCACACACGCGCACACACGCACACGCGC
>NW_017805153.1:2779619-2787393 GCF_001891065.2 Hippocampus comes | reverse complement strand
TTTTTTTTTTGCGGTCTAACAGTGTCACTAGTGTTGATGGACATTATAGACAGATGGACAGATAGACAGATGGACCAGTTAACATGGACCAACAATCTCACCAGTGTTGAAGGATAACCACGGTTGCCTTTTTTTGCAATACATGCGTTCCTGTCTTCCGTCTTTGAATTATTGCAAGTGCGAACTGAGCAAAACAAAATCCTTACTGTACGGGAGAAACCGTACTACCATTCAGCCCCGTAACATTCTTTCCATAGGGGAAACTTTGGTCGCTCTGCGGGACGGGATAAAATTATCCGATCGGAATAAAATTTTGCACACATCCTTGTGTCATAGTATCGACAAGATTTCCGACCCGGCCCGACGAATCCGACAAACTTTTCCAAAATGGACCACCCTAATATACACTGTAATCAGAACTCTGAGTTCCGCATTTGTTGGACAATGGACTTTTATTCAAAACGGTTGAGAATTAATGGGGCAAGGTGTCGCTTGCAAATGCTCATCGTCATGACTTTGCAGCCACTGTAGCGCAAAAGCATACATTGAATTTCCTTAAGCCTTTTCACAGCGCACCTCAGTCCGTGCACTTATGGAGGAGGATTCAAGGGCAGAGCTAAGTGATCTTCTATGAAGGAGTGAATGTGTGACGGCGGCTGGGTGGGAGGGGGCACAAAGGGAGCGATGAAAAGGAGGGCAAAGAGACAGCAGCGCCAGATTCACTGACGATAGCTGCATTGTCTGGGGCCTTTTTTGTTGTGGCGCTTTTGTTCCTCTCATCATTCCCCATCTCCCGCGAGTACATAAGAAGACGAGAGTTGACATTCAGCACAGGTGTGAGGAAGCCAGTAAAATGACAAAACACAGCGAACCCAACCAATGTTTTTTTTAAGCGTGTAGACACTTGGGTACCTGCTAGAGAGTCCACATATTTAATGCCCAAGGACAAACTGATTGAAGATTTGTACACCAACACCTTTTTTGGGGCCATTGTTGATCAGGTCAACGTTTATACTCAATGCTCTGAAGCTTGATCATCAGCCAGTTCCGATCACCAGTGAGCCACGGCTAACACAGAGAGACAGACCGTGTTTGGACCCAAAATCAACAACTCTGCCCTTCCTCCTATGTCCAGAGTGTACAAAATATTTCCAAATTAAAATTTGCTATAAAACAATGAGGTATCGGGTACGTGTTGGATTTGGTGCCAAAGGTCCCTTTGAAATGCCAGCTGAGTGTAAAAAGAGACAATCTGGGCTCTCCTCATTCATTATTCACAGTGAGGCTGTCCAAACGCTCAGAGCCCAGGGCCACCGCACACTGTCATCAATGAGGCCATTGATTATCAGGCCTCATCAGCATTTGTTTGGCTTGTTAAATCAATGCTCCTTTTAACGGCATGTCATCGCTGTAGGAGTCAAATAAAAATCTCATATCTTCACAAATCTAATCATAATTCAGATCTTCACAACTTCTTCTGTGGTTGTGCAAACATCTTCAACTGTTTATTTTTATTCATCTGTCCATTTTCTACACCGCTTATTCTCATTAAGATCCTATCCCAGCTGACTGTGAGCGAGAGGAGGGGGGACACCCTGGACTAGTTGCCAACCAATCGCAGCACACATCTAGACAAATAATCATGTACACTCGCTTTCACAACTAGAAACAATTTAGTGCTTTCACTGAACCTAATATGCATGTCCCTGGAATGTGGGAGAAAGCCGAAGTACCCAAAGTAAGCCAATGCAACACAGGCAGAACATGCCAACTAAAGTGGATATAGTCATGACTCAGTCACCATGCTTTTTGTTTATGTTTATTGTAAAATCTTGACCTGGACACTTCGTATCAGCATCGAGAACGATAGGACAATGTCTTATCAAAAGTGAGTCAAAACCATCTTTAGTCACAAAGTATGTTAATGATACAAGAAATTTGTTGACGAGAGGGGAAGCTGTGGAGAGGGATGTTTCTTGAACTGAAGTCAAGCCAATTTTATTTCTAATGCACCAATCTCCAACAAAAGTTGTCACGACTCTTCAGATATGCAGCTGTTGTGGAACCACACCCGACACGTTGGGCCTCATTGGATTCTGTTTATTTGCTTCTTTACTGTGAATGGCTGTTCATCTACGTGTGCCCTGATTGGCTGACAATCCGTTCAGGATGTACCCCATCTACTGCCCAGGGATAGCTGCGATAGCCTCCATCACGCCCGCGACCCTCGGGAGGATAAGCTGGATGGATGAACTTCTCTTTCCCCTTTCCTTTCTTTTCCTATCTGAGATCAATAAAGTGGAACTGCTTGGAGTTGGAGTAGTACCATTGGCATCTTGACCTGTGTCAAGAATCCTTCATAGACAGATGTAATGGGGACAATAATTTTTGTCATTTTTTTAAAATTCTAAATTCTATTCATCTGTTCGGCCCGCAGTACCTGTGGGGTTGGGGACCGACCATTGCTTTAGAGGGCAATAGGTGCCACCTCACCATGCGTAATCAGGACCATATTACTTTCCTTCAGAAAAAAAAAATCTATCTATCTATCTATCTATCTATCTATCTATCTATCTATCTATCTATCTATCTATCTATCTATCTATCCATCCATCCATCCATCCATCCATCCATCCATCCATCCATCTGCATTTTACTGCCCTAGATCACCACTGTCACATCCGAGTGCCGCAGTTCCAGTCGCTCCACCTCACGCCGATATGCAGACTTTCATTAGTTTTGATGACTTAAGTGTCATCTGCCATTCTGTAACTTGACAAACTCATTTATTGAGTTGCACTTGTTTGTCGAGAGAGGGAGAAGTGGAGTGAGAACATATCCTTGGGTGGCTCCGGCGGATGAGATGGCTTTTATTGCCCATGAATTTATTTCCTGTATTTTATTGAATGAGGTGAGAGAAAAGAAATTGTCTTTCCTCTGTGAGAGTACTTTGAATGTTGTTGCGCCTCCGAGAAGTTTGGTTTTTCGGTGCTTTGCGCAAGGAAACGAACCGCCATCTCACTATTTCCTTATACACTGAGCTGACACTGTTACCAAAAATGTAGCCCAAACATGACCAACATCAGTTCGATAGTTTTTGGAGAGTTACTTTCATGTTCCTCTGCTTCACAGTACTTTACATCATGTGCACATGCAGCTGTCAGGGTGTGCAGTGCAAGCATCTGCTTGATTTAGATTTGTTTTTCACTCGATTGCAATAAGTGTTTCCCCGCATGCTTGGATTTATTGCATATGATAACTTGAGCAAATTATGTGAGGGCCTGCGATTAATCAAGAAGTTGGCGACTGTCTGAGGTAAGGTCTTGGCCTTCTCTTGAGGAGAAGCTAAATGAATGCCAGCTTTTGTTGCACCAGCATCCTCCTGGCTTCCTCGACACCCGTGCCTATTTCGGGGTTAAATACTCCTCCATACATCTGTTGACTTGCACTTCACCCCGAGGCACCTGTTTGTGTAGTGGTTAAGATGGGTCAGTGTAGAAAAACTAGTGCTGACAAGCACGCCTTTGCTGGGAAATGGGGGGAACGGGCCTCCCCCTCCGCACCGCATGTGTGTATGTGTTGGTGCTTGAATCCTCATGACAGGAAGTCAGCAGGAAATGGAGGGACTTCCACACCACTGTTTACTTTTACATTTAAGCAAAAAAATATGTGGCTTCATTATAAACAGATACACGACTCGCGAACAAAGGAGCAATCTCATATGGCACTGACGAGGAAATTAGACGAATAAATCTCACAAAGAATGGCAGTGTTTGTTGTTTTTTTGTTTTTGTTTGTGGCTTTTTATCCAAGGCCAATGTGATATTGTGAATATGGGCTCTTCGCCGTTTAGGTTTGGGGTGTGTGCGCAAATTTTTCCTTGGTCAAAAGTCCTGCACAGTCACTGCTTCAAGGAATTGTTCTTTGTTTCCCAAGTGACTGCATCCCTTTTGGCAGCCCTCTTGTGTTCTAAATAGGAATCGGCACTATCAATGGAGAACACTTAGGAGAGGCTCTTTGTCACCCACCTGGATGATCTCACACTAACGATTCTTACAGAAGAGGTGCTTGTTAAATAAAATGTGTTTGATGTTGTTAAAAGAAAGCCCCACAAACATACTCCCGCATGCGTCGAGAGCGATTCCTCGCAAACAACTGCTGTAATCGCAAAAGCCAGAAAAACACCCATCATCACTTTAACATCATTACCTGCCCTTCCTGTCATTCACCTTCTTTCATCTCTCTATCCGTAAACTCTCTCACTCTTCCTTGTTTGTTTGATAGGAGTTGGGAAGATAAGTTAGACAGGGGGCGGGGTGCTCAGGATTCTTGTTTACTGTAAATCACATTCGTGACACATCTTCCCCTTTTTCGGCTGTGTGAGAAACAAAAACACACTTCTCCCAAACTGAAATCTGCTCCCTTGTTACATTGCCATTCTCTGTCCCTCATCCAGCGCTGCTTTCTCACACTCCCCCATACCCACATGGAGACTTTCCCTTGTTTCTCAAAGGCATCGGAGTATTACCTGGAGGCATATCTATTGTTCTTTAACTCTGCGTGCCTCATGTTAACACCTGGAGGCTGTGGCCCCGGGCCACGAAACAAAGATGAGCCGAAAGTTCTGGTTGGGGCAAAAGCAGCAGGTTGAGTGCAGACACGCAGCATAACAGACCACGCGACAGAATGTAAACACGCTTGATGTCTGACTTTCCGTCTGTATCTCAATTACATGCACATGGAGTGTTTGCACTTGACTGGACCCGAGGCCATGAATCAATGAGAGCAAAGCTGTTAAGTGTTTGACCTCTGAGTCTGACTGTTGTGCGTCAGCAGGTATTTTCACTCATAATATCGCCAGAAGGGAAGACGAGCGCACGCACACACGCGCACACACGCACACGCGCGCACACACGCACACGCGCACGCGCACACGCACACACACACACACACACACACACACACACACGCACATATATTTTTTACTGTCCTGAAACAATACTAATTTTAGAATTGTCCCGACTTCCAACTCGATCACATGATCAGAGATGGAGGCTCATCGTCTGATTGGTATCGGATGAAAATGATCAGATTTTTTTTTGTTGTCAATTTTTAAGTGTATTATAGCTGCAAAATACTTCTGGGATTTAAAAAAAAAAGATGTTGCCAAATGAAACAGCAGTGTTTAGTTTTATATCCTTCGACTCAAATAAACCAAATTACCATAAATAAAAATTAAGACAGTCGAAACATTTGGATGTGTTCAGTTTTTTTCCTATTCATGCATTGCTGAGGTATCTGCTAAAAATCAAATGACTTTTACTTGGACTTTGGTGATCGGGACGTTAATCGTCAAACATAATGTACGCTGTTCTCTTGCATGACATTTATTGATTTTGTAGTATCTTCTTTATTTGACTCACTTTGACTAGTGAACATTTATAAAAGCAGAAAATGAATGAATGAATGAATAAATGATTTATTGGTTACTCCACTCCACAAGTTAATAATGATGGGGTAATAGCTTTAGCTTTTGTATTACTCCATTCACATTTCACATTTTCATTTGGCAAGTGTGTTCCATTATTTAAAGATCAAAATAAACAGAATCTGAATCTGATTTATTGGCCATGTATGTAAAACACACAAGGAATTTACCTTCCCATTTACAACCCGTCCGGAGAAACATGAACAAAAACAATGACCAACAGAGGGGGGAAAGAACACAAAGCCTGGTGGTTCGGTTTTTAGCACCCCGAGTTCTTTGATGTTAAAGGAAAGCAATAGGGGAGAGGAGAAAAAAAAAACCAACAGAATCTAACCATTCTCCATGAACATTGTCCCTTGAGTCTGTAGGCAGCACTAAGTTTGATATCATAGCAATCCAAATGGATGCTTAGTCAATGTGTCCAATTATGACATCATTGCCACATCATTTCTCTGCATTCCGGTATCTCTCAGATGGCAGAATGACAATCAGGCTTAGGCTGCTCACAATGATGTTATACTGTACAGTGAGGTATGAATGACCCCATTTATGAGGTTATTTATTTATTTATTTTTGCTTTGATTTACCAACAAGATATTAAGACATGCCCGGGGATTTATTGGGATTAAGATTTGGCCCGGGAATACTCTTCAACGGCTGTCTGTCATGCGCCCCAAAATATACGTCTACGTGATGGGTAGAGGTGGGTTGTGGCGGGTTTGGGTGGGGGGCTCTTGTGGGGTTGCAGATGGCGCATGATTGTCGATACCACTTCCCCCTCCCCCAAAGAAGGACGTCATGCGCAAGCATAATCATCGACAGTGGGCCGGTCCCTGGAGATGATTGTTGTAAGGTGGCACTCAAACTCAATTCAACTCACTTCGCATCAAGCAACAGTTTGGCAAATAGGCAACGTTTCATCAAAAAAGATGCGGCAAGCTGTCACTACCAGTTGAAATTCATTGTCAAACTAAACAAAATCAATTACATTTTGTGTATTAAAAACCCAATTACTTAAGTATGAGTAAAACTGTGTTTTGTTCTGTCTGACTGACTTGCATCAGAAAAGCCAGATAGTCGCCAGTAACATTCCTGAGATCCACCTTCTGCCCTTCACAAATCCCGAGTGACACATTTCATGACCCCATCTCTCATTCAACGCTAATTGTATCAGGTCTTATCTGCAACCACATAGGAACTCGGAGGCGGTGTCATGCCGGGGTCGGTTGCTGCAGCTTGCCATGCAAATTTTTCAGTGGTAAAAGCTTGAATCCTTTATGACAGTTGCAGTATATGCACCACACCTTAAAAACAAGTCTGTGAGCATGAACGCAAACATTGCCTCAGGTTGCAGCTGCTATGGTCATGTCTTGTATTCTTCACTTTCAGCCATTTCCCACAGCAGAAGGCAGAGAATTGAACTCGAGTAGTCAAATGGCATGTTTGGATACATTCTATCTACTTCATTACACATAAAACTCGGGAACCTGATCAGTCTTTGATTGTCATCCCCGAGATACGAGTTTCATTCATCCTGTGACTTGTAATTCAGACTTGTTTCTCAAATCATCGTTGTCAGTGAAAGAATGGAAATGTCATTAATCCATTACAGACCCCTCAACTCCAAAACAAAAAAAGTGTGTTTGTGTGTTAATAAGGACAGCTAACACTCTATAATATTGTGCTTTATCTAAACATAGATGAATACTAATTAAATAGAACCCAACAAAGCATTTTGTGCCTTATTGCTGCAATGTTAGTCATGTTTCACAGATGACAAATAATGTATGATGTATGTGAGTACACTGTCAAAACTCATTTGAATTTACTGAAGGTGAACATGTACACCAGTTGCATGAGATTAAAAAAATTGTTTTGTTAATTTAAATTGTATCGGGTTACCGAATTTTAATCATGTGCAACTGAAGTACATTCTGAAATGTACTACTTTTTTTCCAAAATGTATTGCTATGTTATGTCGACATGTGTTGCTCCACCGTTTGCGTTCCTGTGGTGGCAGGCCCTTGAAGAGGGCATTCCAGTGGCACAATGACATTGAAGAGAGCTGCATAGCAGTGCTAATGCACAATGAGAGAGGAGCAAAAAGGCTGAACCCTCATTCAATTAGTGGCGCTCGCCTGGAGTAATTACTTCTCCTCACCCTAATTCGCATGTAAATTTGCGACGAGCACTGCACTATTTTTAATAGAATTTAGCACCACTTTGACTGGAAGCCAGTGCCCTGTGTGTGTGTGTGTGTGTGTGTGTGTGTGTGTGTGTGTGTGT
>NW_017805153.1:2772771-2779528 GCF_001891065.2 Hippocampus comes | reverse complement strand
GCGCTGTGTGTGTGTTTGTGTTTGTGTGTGTGTGTGTGTGTGTGTGTGTGTGTGTGTGTGTGTGTGTGTGTGTGTGTGTGTGTGTATATGCATAATGAAGAGTTTGTGTTAGGGACGTAATTGTACGTGAAAGACACATCCTTTGTGTGATTTGGCCAAGGAGGCAGGCGGCAAAAATCAAGAGCGTAGCCGGCAAGGCAGATGCCAGTAAGGGTTGTCAAGCTCTCCAGATAAGATGTGCGGTGGGAGCTGACGGCCTCAGTGTGTCCTGTGGGAACATGTTTTGATTTTTCCTTCATTCTCTGCATACAGGCTGATTGTCTTATATTAATTCTCCAACTGGCACAATGCGCCCACACTTCTGCCCTTTGTCGGTGAAAAATACCACAAGCACCTCGGCTGTCCTTTTAATGCACTGGGGTCTGGTGTCTCCTTCTTCTTTGTTTCTGATGAGTTGTCTTCTTCCTCTACAAGTGTTCTTTCTTCAAGACTCCTATTGGAGACGCAAAATTCAGCAGGAACAATCATTCGGATTTGAAGTTTTATCACTATATTCCAAAAACCATTTTAATTCAGTTGCTTCAAAATAAAGAGGAAGGAGCAGTATTTTAATAAATACCTTTAAATAAGGTAGAGGAGATAAAAAATAAGTCCCTATCATTGCTACTATGTGCCTCCCTCCACCCCCCACATTGATTTCCTCATGCTAATAGATTATCTGCTTAGATAATTGTCTAATTAGTCTGCTAATTAGCCCGCATAATTAGCCATTTTAGGATATTGTTCAGGATAAAGAATATCGGTCCCTGTCAAATACCCCCAACAGCCATTTCCACGCTGTAGATCTCTCTGCCTGCTGTGGACACTTAAATCGATGCTTTGTCTTGGTGTCGCTATTTGCCTAAAGATGGATGGATGGTCAAAAGGAATAAAAAAAAAAAAAAAACGTCATGGATAACAGTTTTTCGAATAACCTTTCTCACTGTCGGATAAAAGTAGCTCTGTTTTTATTTTAAACAGTGCGGGACAAAATCCAATCAATACTGGCTGTGTGGCAGGTCACCAGTAGTCATCACTGACATGGAGACACACAACCTTTTCCATGATAAGATGACAGCTGGAACGTAACATGTGTACTGTTCTCACAATATGAATTGCTTTTTCCATTCTAGTTCAGTCTACTTTTAGTAAACAACAGAGTGTCGAGGGCTATGCATGCCTGGGCACATGCCCCTCATCCCTTGATGCCCAAAGTGCCCTTTTGCCAAAATAGTCAACTGTAAAGGTAAAATGTTATGTAACTCAGTCTCCCCTACAAAAAAAAAAAGTTCCGAGCGTGTGTGAAAGAGAGAGAGGCGGGGCGGGCAGCAGGAGCTGCGCAGCAGTTAACAAATGCCATGAAAGGGGAGAGAAATCAGGTAGTTGCAACCCTGAAAATGTTCCCCTTTTAATTCACACCCTGTACACACACTGTTATTGCCATTAAACATTTTTCCACCGATTTCTGATTCACTCCGAGCTGCTAGACACACTATATTTCTTGTTTCCACACTAACAATAAAAAAATGTTCCATGTGCCCTCTTTTCAACTTTGAGCACCTGCCCCTCCAAAGGTGGCGGCACGCCCTTGCCCCATTAACAACAACAACAACAAGAATAACAACAGATAATGAAATAAGCTTCTGAAATGTTTCTGGTGGCCCGGTGTGCCAGTGGTTCGCGCATCGACCTCATAGCGCAGAGGTGCAGGGTTCGATTCTGGCTCTGGCCTCCCTGTGTGGAGTTTGTATGTTCTTCCTGGGCCTGCGTGGGTTTTCTCCAGGTCCTCCGGTTTCCTCCCACATTCCAAAAACATGCATGGCAGGCTGATTGAACACTCTAAATTGTCCCTAGGTGTGAGTGTGAGCGTGGATGGTTGTTCGTCTGTTTGTGCCTTGCGATTGGCTGGCAACCGATTCAGGTTGTACCCCACCTACTGCCCGAAGACGGCTAGGATAGGCTCCAGCGTGACCCTTGTGAGAATAAGCGGATCAGAAAATGGATGGATGGAAATGTTTCTCTGGGTGCATGAAACATAGTGAGTCATTCCAAAAAAAAAACAAATGACCTCACCCTAACACCTGAGTAATTCCGCACAGGGGATTTCCCCATGTGAATCAACGGTCCTCGACATGGTCCTAAAAGCAGCCACAAAGATGTGCTAACAGCTGGACGCGTCCCTTGAAGGGAAGCGTGGTGTGTTTGAAACACAAGCAGAAGCGTGGAAAGAGTGGGCCAAATTGTGTCTAGTACTAAGCTAGGCGTGTGTTTATTCATTTGTGTATGGTTTCTGTGAACTTTATTTGCGGTGATAACAGGCCATGCATGGCACTCTCCTCTGTGTATACGGGTAAGCATGAAGGCCGATCTCAGGGAGGGGGTCTTCTGCATTGCATGTGTGTCTGTGTGTGAGAGAGAGAGTGTGTTTATCACATTTTCAGGTGTGTCTCAGCTCTTGATCTGATTTATTTTTGGGCACTTTTTCTTTGCTGACCTCTGACTTATTGTGTCTTGTACATCCAATATTAGAAGAGCCTGTTCTACCTGTGCTGTAGTTGACTGCACATTTTAATTGCAACTAGCGCAGCTACACACAGCTGCGGTGTATGGCGATGCCACCTGTTTTTGCTTGCGTGGAAATCCCCAGCTCCTCAGGCCCTGCTGGGCAACACGGTGACTCACTGATAATTTCAAATGAGGGGTTTATCCATGTCTTGTGTGCGCGTCTGCGTGTGTGAACACGGTGCAGTTCAGGCGAGTGTGTTTGGGTCATTCAGATTATTGTCAACAATCCTGATTTAGATCGGCACCAAAGAGTGGATCCACCTCCTGCATATCATCGCTGTCTGCAAACTATTCAATGAAAATATTCCACAATCTGTGTTGTCAAACTTTTGTACCCCAATGGTGAATTATTTTTTTCACACTCATTACTGTATGCTGCAAGTGGATTCTGATTTTTTGTTTGTTTTTGTTGAATGTATTCAATATTATTTCATCAAGTGCACGAAATAAAATCATCTGGATCTTTTTTTAAAAATCGGAATCAAAGCAACATTTTTTCCTGCGCTTGTCTGTATGTCTGATGGTCTGTTACATCTATAAAGGCTGTTCTCCTATGACCTTACTAACATCCTTTACTCTCCCCTCGCCTTGCTTTTGGAATTAAAAATCACTAATGTATCCGGGACTCCTCTGCTGCTGGGGTCTTTCCATTACAGTCCCTTTGGCATACATGCGATACCTTTTCTCCCACTGTCTTTTCTTATTATAAGCAGCACTTGGCCTGTCTATTAATCTGAGACCTATTTTGTAAGTCTGAGTCATTTTTACCTTTTCAGCTGATTTGGCTCAGTTCAGTTATTCAGTCATCTAATAAGAAATGGAATCAAATTAAAGATTTACAATGGGTGGAACAATCCTGCTGTTAGCATAAAGGCTAGGTGATAAGGCCAAGGACACACACTCTATCAGTATATCTTCCACAATAGTTTTGACATAACAGACTTGCATACGCACTAGGGTGGTCCATTTTGGAAAAGTTTGTCGGATTCGTCGGGCCGGGTCGGAAATCTTGTCGATACTATGACACAAGGATGTGTGCAAAATTTTATTCCGATCGGATAATTTTATCCCGTCCCGCAGAGCGACCAAAGTTTCCCCTATGGAAAGAATGTTACGGGGCTGAATGGTAGTACGGTTTCTCCCGTACAGTAAGGATTTTGTTTTGCTCAGTTCGCACTTGCAATAATTCAAAGACGGAAGACAGGAACGCATGTATTGCAAAAAAGGCAACCGTGGTTATCCTTCAACACTGGTGAGATTGTTGGTCCATGTTAACTGGTCCATCTGTCTATCTGTCCATCTGTCTATAATGTCCATCAACACTAGTGACACTGTTAGACCGCAAAAAAAACGAAATCCGCCGTGCGTGCCATCCCATGCCTACTTCGCGCACGGGTGCAACGCCCGGTGTCGCTCCACGACCTGCAGAAGGTGCTGTCGCTGTTCCTCGTCGCGCGTAATGGCGCCGCAGAACGCGCTGATGAGGGCGACGCCCCTCTCCGCAAAGTCGTTCACCACCCGTAGGTGACGAGCGCGCCGACGAGCCGTGGTGAGCTTCGGGCTGCCCAACAAGCCACACTTCGGTGGCTGAGCGTGAGCGTCTTGCAGTTGCAGCGGCCATGCTGAACGCAGGCACAGCCACGACTAACGCAATACGCAACGCTTCTCCTGGCCCAGCAGGAACTGCCGATCCTCGTGCTCTTTTTTTTTTTTTTTTTCGATGTCGAAAAGCGTCCTCAGCTCAGCGTCCAGTAAGAATTCCGGCGATTCTCGACTTCAATTGAAAGATATTAGCTCGCCAGTAGGTGACCGTTGTGTGTTAGGCGTGCGTTTGAGTTTGTCTCCGGCTGCTGAGAGCAGCGATGGAATGGTTAGTTAGTCAGGAGGTGATCGTTCGGGCAACATTCAGCCCAGCCAGTGTCACGCATGGCAAAATACACGGTTAAAATACACATGTTCACCCTATTGAGACCAGTTGTTATGGTGGAAACTTTGGCCGCTTTGCGGGACGGGAAAATATCATCAGATCGGAATGAAATTTTGCACAGAACCTTGTACCATAGTATCGACAAGAATTCCGACCCGGCCCGACGAATCCGACAAACTTTTTTTTTTGCCATGAAAATGTGGACCACCCTAGTGTATATCTTATTTATATAAGAGGACGATTGCATGACAATTTTGGGTGTGATTTCCATTTAAAAAAAAAAAAAAAAAAAAGGAATGAATTAGAGGTACAAGATGGGGCCAGAGAGGGCCGACTTTTTATTTTATTTTATTTTGGTAATGTTTAATGTACTTCTCTCTGGTCATAGTTGCCGTTTTAACAAATGAAACAAAAAGTGATTTTTTTTTTTTTTTTTTATTCCAGCCTTGATTGGTTATATCTGTAACATGGAATGCATCAAGGCAGACAACCATTCGCACTTATATCAATTCACCTGTGTGATTATTCCTGTTTTACAATGAATGCAAAAAAAAAAAATGAGATTGGCATGCACAGAGTGTATTTATAGAGGTAAATGACAAGATAATGCATCAAGTCATACAACCATTCGCACTTATATCAATTCCCCTGTGTGATTATTCCTTTTTTACAATGAATGCAAAAAAAAAAAAATGAGATTGGCATGCACAGAGGGTATTTATAGAGGTAAATGACAAGATCCCTCCTTGCGGAATAGTTCGTCAGCCGTGTATGTGTGTTGGCAATTGGACACCGCCTTGTACCCCAGGTCGCGGGTCTGTATTTGTACTAGGCTTCCTCTTATGGCCACTGCATATTTTCAATGTCAACCATGTCAGGGACAGGATCGAATGATTAAATCCATCAATGTCAACGATCTCTCAGCCGACTTGATTCGATAGCCTGCTGTTCTACAATGGAATTCCCAGTCGGCAATTGAAAAAAAAAAAATGCCCAACATGGCACTGCCTTTACGTTTTACAATTGTAATGATATCTTCTCAGTTCATGTAAACAGTTTCTTAGGCCTCCAAGCCTCCAAAGAAGTCTGAAAAAGTTGCCTTTATCATACCTGTCAACCTCGGCTAGTAGCTGCCCTTATAAATGATTACGATTCCCCTTACAAAGCAACAAAAACCCGTACAACGGCTTACCGCGCATGCGCACATCATGCTTTATCAATCCGACCGTACACAGCGATGAGAAAAAATATACGATTGAGGATTATTTTTACTGGTTTGCCGTGACAATAGTAGCAATTGACGACGGCATTGTCGTTGGCTACCAGCAGGTGAGACGATCTGGATTTGAGCAAAAATGGTCTTTGTGAGATCGGTTCACAATTGTTTTGTTTCCCCCCCATATAAAAGTTGCAATATGCCGTACATGATTTGAAATGATAAAAAAACGTATAAAATACGGGGAAAACGTACAAGTTGACAGGTATGCTTTATGCTGGATGTAGCCCAATCCAAAGCTCCCCACATGTTTATTGTCAATTAAGCCAACACTGTCATTGTCTACCAATCGTTGCTGTAATCATGTCACCATCATATGGCCAATTAGGAGTTTGGTGCTCTGCCTCTACCTGGATCAGTTCCCCCACCCCAGACTCCCACCACACTTAACTGTTTTAGCATGGAAAAAACTAAGTGAGCAGCAGAGAGAGAGAGAGAGAGAGAGAGAGAGAGAGAGAGAGAGAGAGAGAGAGAGAGAATGGCTAATACCAATGTTTGTTCCTCTCAATTACAGTTTTAAATGGAAATCAATGAAGCAGAGGGAATGAGCAGAGCCCTTAACGTTGGGGTGATAATCACATTAAGACCGAGTTTAAATCAACACCAGACACTGGCCTCTTGAGGGGGAAGAACAATACAGAGAGCCTATTCAATCCTCAGTCTCTCTCTTGTAATCTATCTATCACTTACACCCAACAGTTGTCTCCAGTCCCCAAACCGCTGTCTGGTTGCTGGGATACCACCCATAACTTTCACCATGGTAACATCTGGAATAAAGGTGGGTGGGCAGGGAGCCAGAATGGGCCTGGAGTTTCACTCTGGCGATAAATCCAACAAAAATAAATCACCCCACACAATACTATACACACACACACACACACACACACACACACACACACACACACACACACACACACACACACTTTTCAGGCAATTTAATCACAGATAAC
>NW_017805153.1:2768137-2772322 GCF_001891065.2 Hippocampus comes | reverse complement strand
CACTTGCAATAATTCAAAGACGGAAGACAGGAACGCATGTATTGCAACAAAGGCAACCGTGGTTATCCTTCAACACTGGTGAGATTGTTGGTCCATGTTAACTGGTCCATCTGTCTATCTGTCCATCTGTCTATAATGTCCATCAACACTAGTGACACTGTTAGACCGCAAAAAAAATCGAAATCCGCCGTGCGTGCCATCCCATGCCTACTTCGCGCACGGGTGCAACGCCCGGTGTCGCTCCACGACCTGCAGAAGGTGCTGTCGCTGGTCCTCGTCGCGCGTGATGGCGCCGCAGAACGCGCTGATGAGGGCGATGCCCCTCTCCGCAAAGTCGTTCACCACCCGTAGGTGACGAGCGCGCCGACGAGCCGTGGTGAGCTTCGGGCTGCCCAACAAGCCACACTTCGGTGGCTGAGCGTGAGCGTCTTGCAGTTGCAGCGGCCATGCTGAACGCAGGCACAGCCACGACTAACGCAATACGCAACGCTTCTCCTGGCCCAGCAGGAACTGCCGATCCTCGTGCTCTTTTTTTTTTTTTTTTTCGATGTCGAAAAGCGTCCTCAGCTCAGCGTCCAGTAAGAATTCCGGCGATTCTCGACTTCAATTGAAAGATATTAGCTCGCCAGTAGGTGACCGTTGTGTGTTAGGTGTGCGTTTGAGTTTGTCTCCGGCTGCTGAGAGCAGCGATGGAATGGTTAGTTAGTCAGGAGGTGATCGTTCGGGCAACATTCAGCCCAGCCAGTGTCACGCATGGCAAAATACACGGTTAAAATACACATGTTCCCCCTATTGAGACCAGTTGTTATGGTGGAAACTTTGGCCGCTTTGCGGGACGGGAAAATATTCAGATCGGAAGACCAAAATGCTTTTTTTTTCAAATTACCGATACGAATTATTAGCAGTGAAACAGGGCGCTCACTGGTATATGAGGCCCATATTCGTTTGCAAAAAAAAAAAAAAAAAAAAAGGAATGAATTAGAGGTAAAAGATGGGGCCAGGGGGGGCCGACTTTTTATTTTATTTTATTTTGGTAATGTTTAATGTACTTCTCTCTGGTCATAGTTGCCGTTTTAACAAATGAAACAAAAAGTGATTTTTTTTTTTTTTTTTTTTTTTTTTTTTTTTTTTTTGCTTGATGCAGCCACTAATTAATATTGACCAATCCCAACCTTCCAGTGCCCATCCAGTGTCACACATCACAACGCGCGGTTGTTAGCAAGGTAGCAATGTGACAATGAATGCAAAAAAAAAAAAATGAGATTGGCATGCACAGAGTGTATTTATAGAGGTAAATGACAAGATCCCTCCTTGCGGAATAGTTCGTCAGCCGTGTATGTGTGTTGGCAATTGGACACCGCCTTGTACCCCAGGTCGCGGGTCTGTATTTGTACTAGGCTTCCTCTTATGGCCACTGCATATTTTCAATGTCAACCATGTCAGGGACAGGATCGAATGATTAAATCCATCAATGTCAACGATCTCTCAGCCGACTTGATTCGATAGCCTGCTGTTCTACAATGGAATTCCCAGTCGGCAATTGAAAAAAAAAAATGCCCAACATGGCACTGCCTTTACGTTTTACAATTGTAATGATATCTTCTCAGTTCATGTAAACAGTTTCTTAGGCCTCCAAGCCTCCAAAGAAGTCTGAAAAAGTTGCCTTTATCATACCTGTCAACCTCGGCTAGTAGCTGCCCTTATAAATGATTACGATTCCCCTTACAAAGCAACAAAAACCCGTACAACGGCTTACCGCGCATGCGCACATCATGCTTTATCAATCCGACCGTACACAGCGATGAGAAAAAATATACGATTGAGGATTATTTTTACTGGTTTGCCGTGACAATAGTAGCAATTGACGACGGCATTGTCGTTGGCTACCAGCAGGTGAGACGATCTGGATTTGAGCAAAAATGGTCTTTGTGAGATCGGTTCACAATTGTTTTGTTTCCCCCCCATATAAAAGTTGCAATATGCCGTACATGATTTGAAATGATAAAAAAACGTATAAAATACGGGGAAAACGTACAAGTTGACAGGTATGCTTTATGCTGGATGTAGCCCAATCCAAAGCTCCCCACATGTTTATTGTCAACACACACACACACACACGCGCGCGCACACACACACACACACACACACACACACACACACACGCAGGTTACCCTCCTGTGAACATCTTCTATGCTTGGAGGGTGAAGATATGCAAAGCGTCAGTATCATCAAAACAAAAACTGCAAGGGAATATAGGGCAATTGGGTGAATTAAAATGCATCCCCGGAGACATGTCTTTCTTTCGCTTCGCCTCATCTCTCCACTTCTCACACTGGCAAATAGTCTCCTGTACATGGTTCACATTACACCACCTCATAATGGCCAAAGTCATTGAAACATGCTCTCGCTATTGTGGTTGTTTTGTACAAAAATTCGTAGAGATAATTTGACAAGCACTTTGGCTTGCATGCTGGTTCAAACAAGGACAGAACAGGAGGTTCTCCAAAGCAAAGACAGAAAATATGCGACAAGGAAAATAAATGAGAATCAGAGACTCTGTCCAGAGAGATCAATAAAGAGAAGCGGCTATTGATGATCAACTAAAAGAGAGAAATCCAAGTTAACCGTTTCTCACCTCTCTGACAAACAATAAGGAGCTCGGCTTGTATTGTAGCCTAAACAGAGGAGAAGCCACAACTAAAATGATGTCTTTCAGAGCTCTTGTTTGACATTTGCACGTACAACAGCAGCTTCTGCGTTTTTGCTCAATCAAGTGACATATTCTAGAAATAAAAGAAAGTTCTTCCCCTGACTGGTGTCGAAAAGAAAGTTTCGATACATGATTGTGATTCTTCTCGTCCACCTGTTCAGCTAAACCCTCTCAGTAAGTAGCATCAAGTATGAATCTATGTGGTAAAAAGTACAGCATGGCACCAAATAAGCAATACGATACCCGTGCGGTTGATTCTTTTCCAACTGCCTGACCGATGTCTTCAATTTGTGTCTGTGTACCACATAGAGACAGATTCTGTAATTGAGAATGTCAGTGTGCAAAACCAAATACATTTCACTACAATGTTGTTGTTTTTTTTATTTTTTTATTAGGACTAAATTGACAGTGAGTGGTTTTCATTATTTATTGAGGCCCCTTTTCCACTGGTTATACGACAATACACTCTTTGGACTGCTCACTATTTCATTTAAACATTTGCATTTTCTTTGTAGGCGGCACAGTTCTCGACTGGTTAGAATGTCCGCCTCACAGTGTGCAGGTCATGAGTTTGATTCTGGGCTCCAGCATGCCCGTGATCCTCATGAGGATTAAGCGGTTTCAGATTATGGATGGATGGAATATATATGAACTTTATATCATCCATAAATGGAGATCTGGCAGTTGCTTATTGACGTACTGAGCACGCGTTGATCTCCTGCTTCTGCCATGCAGACCACGTTCCTCGCCTGCTCTGAGTTTAAAGGGAATGAGTGGAGCCGCTTTGTTTGGCCACTCCCACAGCGGCGCAAATGCCCATTTCTAATTGTGCCATCTATGAATATGTCGAAAGAGAGAAAACGCTACCCATGTGCACAATAAGACTACACTTTGCGCAAGAGTGGTGATGGGCAGGAAAATAGGGCCCTAAATATTGGAATCATGGATAGATGGATTCTCACTGTGTTCATTTCTTTAGGAAAGGTGTCAGGTGCATTATGACTTCTATCTTCACCTGACACACATTGAAAAAATATTATTGCACACACGAGAGGGAGACGAGACACTAAGATGAACTGCTGAACAATTTGAGGACGTTCTACTCCTAATGAATACAAACAAGTTGCAATGGAGGTGATCACTAACCGCATGCAGTTGAATTCCCACATCATGCCTGGCATCTGAAAATATAAATAAATGCATCATATTTTCCAACGTAGATTTTGTTTTTCTTTTTTTTTTTTTTGTATAATTCTTGCATTCAACCCAAATCATTAATAAGGAATTGCTCTCTGTTTTTTTTTTTTTTTTTTATGCAGCCACTAATTAATATTGACCAATCCCAACCTTCCAGTGCCCATCCAGTGTCACACATCACAACGCGCGGTTGTTAGCAAGGTAGCAATGTGCATGCCCTCTCTCTCTCTCTCTCTCTCTCTCTCTCTCTCTCTCCCTCACTCCCTCTCTCGCACACC
>NW_017805153.1:2764087-2767333 GCF_001891065.2 Hippocampus comes | reverse complement strand
TTTAAAGAAAAGAGAAAAAAAAAAAAAAAAAACCCCCGTTTAATTAAAAAAAAAAAAAAAAAAAAGGAATGAATTAGAGGTACAAGATGGGGCCAGAGAGGGCCGACTTTTTATTTTATTTTATTTTGGTAATGTTTAATGTACTTCTCTCTGGTCATAGTTGCCGTTTTAACAAATGAAACAAAAAGTGATTTTTTTTTTTTTTTTTTTTATTCCAGCCTTGATTGGTTATATCTGTAACATGGAATGCATCAAGGCAGACAACCATTCGCACTTATATCAATTCACCTGTGTGATTATTCCTGTTTTACAATGAATGCAAAAAAAAAAAAATGAGATTGGCATGCACAGAGTGTATTTATAGAGGTAAATGACAAGATCCCTCCTTGCGGAATAGTTCGTCAGCCGTGTATGTGTGTTGGCAATTGGACACCGCCTTGTACCCCAGGTCGCGGGTCTGTATTTGTACTAGGCTTCCTCTTATGGCCACTGCATATTTTCAATGTCAACCATGTCAGGGACAGGATCGAATGATTAAATCCATCAATGTCAACGATCTCTCAGCCGACTTGATTCGATAGCCTGCTGTTCTACAATGGAATTCCCAGTCGGCAATTGAAAAAAAAAAAATGCCCAACATGGCACTGCCTTTACGTTTTACAATTGTAATGATATCTTCTCAGTTCATGTAAACAGTTTCTTAGGCCTCCAAGCCTCCAAAGAAGTCTGAAAAAGTTGCCTTTATCATACCTGTCAACCTCGGCTAGTAGCTGCCCTTATAAATGATTACGATTCCCCTTACAAAGCAACAAAAACCCGTACAACGGCTTACCGCGCATGCGCACATCATGCTTTATCAATCCGACCGTACACAGCGATGAGAAAAAATATACGATTGAGGATTATTTTTACTGGTTTGCCGTGACAATAGTAGCAATTGACGACGGCATTGTCGTTGGCTACCAGCAGGTGAGACGATCTGGATTTGAGCAAAAATGGTCTTTGTGAGATCGGTTCACAATTGTTTTGTTTCCCCCCCATATAAAAGTTGCAATATGCCGTACATGATTTGAAATGATAAAAAAACGTATAAAATACGGGGAAAACGTACAAGTTGACAGGTATGCTTTATGCTGGATGTAGCCCAATCCAAAGCTCCCCACATGTTTATTGTCAATTAAGCCAACACTGTCATTGTCTACCAATCGTTGCTGTAATCATGTCACCATCATATGGCCAATTAGGAGTTTGGTGCTCTGCCTCTACCTGGATCAGTTCCCCCACCCCAGACTCCCACCACACTTAACTGTTTTAGCATGGAAAAAACTAAGTGAGCAGCAGAGAGAGAGAGAGAGAGAGAGAGAGAGAGAGAGAGAGAGAGAGAGAATGGCTAATACCAATGTTTGTTCCTCTCAATTACAGTTTTAAATGGAAATCAATGAAGCAGAGGGAATGAGCAGAGCCCTTAACGTTGGGGTGATAATCACATTAAGACCGAGTTTAAATCAACACCAGACACTGGCCTCTTGAGGGGGAAGAACAATACAGAGAGCCTATTCAATCCTCAGTCTCTCTCTTGTAATCTATCTATCACTTACACCCAACAGTTGTCTCCAGTCCCCAAACCGCTGTCTGGTTGCTGGGATACCACCCATAACTTTCACCATGGTAACATCTGGAATAAAGGTGGGTGGGCAGGGAGCCAGAATGGGCCTGGAGTCCGCGAGGTTCGCGCACACACACTCACACACACACACACACACACACACACACACACACACACACACACACACACACACACACACGCACACACACACGTAAACTTTTCAGGCAATTTAATCCAAGTTAACCGTTTCTCACCTCTCTGACAAACAATAAGGAGCTCGGCTTGTATTGTAGCCTAAACAGAGGAAAAGCCACAACTAAAATGATGTCTTTCAGAGCTCTTGTTTGACATTTGCACGTACAACAGCAGCTTCTGCGTTTTTGCTCAATCAAGTGACATATTCTAGAAATAAAAGAAAGTTCTTCCCCTGACTGGTGTCGAAAAGAAAGTATCGATACATGATTGTGATTCTTCTCGTCCACCTGTTCAGCTAAACCCTCTCAGTAAGTAGCATCAAGTATGAATCTATGTGGTAAAAAGTACAGCATGGCACCAAATAAGCAATACGATACCCGTGCGGTTGATTCTTTTCCAACTGCCTGACCGATGTCTTCAATTTGTGTCTGTGTACCACATAGAGACAGATTCTGTAATTGAGAATGTCAGTGTGCAAAACCAAATACATTTCACTACAATGTTGTTGTTTTTTTTATTTTTTTATTAGGACTAAATTGACAGTGAGTGGTTTTCATTATTTATTGAGGCCCCTTTTCCACTGGTTATACGACAATACACTCTTTGGACTGCTCACTATTTCATTTAAACATTTGCATTTTCTTTGTAGGCGGCACAGTTCTCGACTGGTTAGAATGTCCGCCTCACAGTGTGCAGGTCATGAGTTTGATTCTGGGCTCCAGCATGCCCGTGATCCTCATGAGGATTAAGCGGTTTCAGATTATGGATGGATGGAATATATATGAACTTTATATCATCCATAAATGGAGATCTGGCAGTTGCTTATTGACGTACTGAGCACGCGTTGATCTCCTGCTTCTGCCATGCAGACCACGTTCCTCGCCTGCTCTGAGTTTAAAGGGAATGAGTGGAGCCGCTTTGTTTGGCCACTCCCACAGCGGCGCAAATGCCCATTTCTAATTGTGCCATCTATGAATATGTCGAAAGAGAGAAAACGCTACCCATGTGCACAATAAGACTACACTTTGCGCAAGAGTGGTGATGGGCAGGAAAATAGGGCCCTAAATATTGGAATCATGGATAGATGGATTCTCACTGTGTTCATTTCTTTAGGAAAGGTGTCAGGTGCATTATGACTTCTATCTTCACCTGACACACATTGAAAAAATATTATTGCACATACGAGAGGGAGACGAGACACTAAGATGAACTGCTGAACAATTTGAGGACGTTCTACTCCTAATGAATACAAACAAGTTGCAATGGAGGTGATCACTAACCACATACAGTTGAATTCCCACATCATGCCTGGCATCTGAAAATATAAATAAATGCATCATATTTTCCAACGTAGATTTTGTTTTTCTTTTTTTTTTTTTGTATAATTCTTGCATTCAACCCAAATCATTAATAAGGAATTGCTCTCTGTTTTTTTTTTTTGCTTT
>NW_017805153.1:2738685-2763748 GCF_001891065.2 Hippocampus comes | reverse complement strand
CACACACGCGCGCGCACACACACACACACACACACACACACACACACACACACGCAGGTTACCCTCCTGTGAACATCTTCTATGCTTGGAGGGTGAAGATATGCAAAGCGTCAGTATCATCAAAACAAAAACTGCAAGGGAATATAGGGCAATTGGGTGAATTAAAATGCATCCCCGGAGACATGTCTTTCTTTCGCTTCGCCTCATCTCTCCACTTCTCACACTGGCAAATAGTCTCCTGTACATGGTTCACATTACACCACCTCATAATGGCCAAAGTCATTGAAACATGCTCTCGCTATTGTGGTTGTTTTGTACAAAAATTCGTATAGATAATTTGACAAGCACTTTGGCTTGCATGCTGGTTCAAACAAGGACAGAACAGGAGGTTCTCCAAAGCAAAGACAGAAAATATGCGACAAGGAAAATAAATGAGAATCAGAGACTCTGTCCAGAGAGATCAATAAAGAGAAGCGGCTATTGATGATCAACTAAAAGAGAGAAATGGCCTCAGCATCTGCCGCAGGGATAAGATTCACATCTCTGGCTTATTTTATCAGCGCCTAATTGGACAGAGTGGCATCTTCTCTTCAAATAGTCAGTGAATTCGAGCGAATGCAACAGAGACAATCATTCTCACATCTTATGTCACGATGGATGGAAAAAGAAAAAAGAATGCAGAGAAAGATGAAAGGTAGTCAATGGCCAGCCAATTCTCAGAGAGACCGTGGTCTATAAATCAATGAGGAGGTGGTTAGACAATAACTACTGAGAGCTTCAAGTGACAGACCATGCACCTCATGCCACTGCAGCAACAGCTTGTCTTCCACACTAAGCATGAATCCACAAGAGAAGGTTGTGAAATGTTGGTTTAGGGTTTCCTTCACGCCCTTCATGAATGAACACATTCATAGAGACACTTGACTTTGTTTTGAAGAGAATGACTACAGTTCAATGTTTTTGTTTGAGATAACATAGATTCAGCTTCACCTCGGTGCTGGCACAGCCAAGCGTCTGCATGCTCCGCTTTCATCCATACTACTTCATCTTAGTGCAAAAGGCCCCCCCCTTATCTTGTTTCCTCACATGTAAATTGGTTTTAATCTCCTCCTCTTTCTCTCGCAACAGCTCCACAAATTCACTTATGGAAAACTCTCTGACACACACACAGACACGCATCTAATTACCTCATACAAAATGCCAGAGAGCGTTTGCAACAGCGTGTTATGTGTTTAGGGTTTTGTAATTAGCAGAATATATTTAAATACATGGAGCCGAAACCCTCCTGGGAGAGTTCCTGTTTGCTGTGTCTGCCTCAATCTCTCACTTGCTTTATTTTTCCCCCCCCCCCCGCCAAGCCCCCATTCAAATGTACCCATCAAACTTGCACAAACACTTTGTTCTCTGCTTTACAGTATGCTCCACCTCCACCAGAAACTTGCATGCTTAATGACAGTCCACTGTTTCGCCTACAAATAACATCCCTGGGGACAGTAACCAAATCCATAAAGTTTTTTTTCTGAGATCATTTCATCCAAATTAAAAGGCGCTGTTTTATAACCTAAGCCACCTACAAAATGGAGCTCCAAGTCTGTTTTATGAGGGTGGACACACTTGAGTGTTAAAGAGTAAAAGTCAGACTCCCTGTGAGCCCATCCCTGCTCATCAAACCTCTCTTAATTATTCAGCAGGCATCCTGGTGTCTTTCATCTCTCTGTTAATTGCTGTAGTCGACTTCTCACTGTATTCAATGAAAACCTGTGCTCGCCCTACATTGTGCCATGAGCCCGTGTGTGTGTGTGTGTGTGTGTGTGTGTGTGTGTGTGTGTGTGTGTGTGTGTGTGTGTGTGTGTAATAGCAAGCATCACTGCTTACCTGGTGAGAGGATAAAGGTCCCATATGCATTAATTTCTTTGCAGGGGTGTGACTGAGTCCACTCCAGGTATATTGTTAGCACATAAACGTACAGTATATCCATAATCATCACCTGCCAGAAGCGCTGTTTTTGTGATGGGTATTTTTTAAATATTGTCTATATGTGCCCTGTGGTTGAATGGTAACAGTGACATGCGGTGAGGTTAGTGGCAAGAGTCAAATTTACACATTTATGGACCAAACAGGGGGGCGTTTTTGCCATTGAATTAGCAGCCTGACATTACAAGCTGTTCAACTGGTCTGTTCTGACCTGATGTTCGAAGGATGTTAATTTATGGTATGGAGCTTCCTTTAATAATTAGATTTCATTTTGATTGATAGTCCAGTTTTGAGAATGTTTTAAGTTGCAGGTATGATATAGTATCTTCCATGTTTGGCTGTCACTTAGAGCAGAATTTAAGAATGCAGGGTCTGCAGCTGCCTCTTCATTTTTTTTTCAACAGCAATTACAAGTTTTTATTGTTTTCCGATTGGGTCTACACATGCACAATAAGAAGGACTCATCCATTGCAAGATACAGGATGGGGGAGCGATTTTGACTATCAAATCATTAAAAGAATTAATTAATTAATTAATTCGTAAATAAAGTCAGTATAACTCAACTCAGCTTCATTTATATAGCATTTTAAAATAATCATTGCTGCATAAAAAATGCTGTACATGGAGAAAGAATGAAAATGGTATATTAATAACACAAATGAATCAATACATCTTTTAATCAATTAATAATTATTCAGCAAACAAAGGGAACAACAGGCAACAGAAAAGGCTCGATCCATTCTGAGGTTCCGTTTAATCCTCATACCTCCACTTCCATCTGGTCCGCAGACCTGAGGCACCGTGCAGGTGCGTAAGGCTGGAGGAGCTCAGAGAGGTAAGGTGGGGCGAGACCAGATAAATATTTGAAAACAAGTAAAAGTATCTTAAAATGAAGTCTAAAATGTTCAGGGAGCCAGTGAAGAAGCCAATGGAACACAGACAGAGGGGCAGAGCGGGACTCAGAGCGACCTTGACTTATCAGGACAACCAGTGCAAAACAATTGATGCATGGCAATGGTATTGCTGGCTAAACCTTCGAAAGAAGTGCTAAAAATAATAACATCAATCATACGTGAATAATTCTGGTGTGGAAGAACCTAAGAGACCGTACCGTATATTAATGGGATAAAATGTAATGGAGAGGGTGAGCCAAGGTTTCTCATCCAACATCAGCGACCTCTTCTGAATGAAAGCTCGCCTCTGATGATTCTTGAACAAAAAAAAATCTTGGACAAAGTCTTCCCCGACAGAAAACGTCCACACAGGGAATTTCTATGTACGGTAGGCTTCGCTTACCTATATAAATGATATAATGGGTTAAACGTACATGAATTTTTCAGGGTAATGAGGGATTGACACAAGAAATTAGCTGTTATTGTAGTTAGCAGATAGAGTGCATAGATCCAGACACATAGCTCCATAATCAGTAGACAGACATACTGGCGCGTGTGCACACAAAGCATCAAGTGAAGTGATGGGGTGAAAAGTGATGGCCAAAGGGGGAAAATGCGGGGAGCCTTGGCCGAGAGAGAAAAAAAGATGATAGAGTTCTGCGGTTAGTCTAAGTTAGAACGTTTGAAGGAAGACAGGGGACCTATGCAACATGAGCAGCTTGGACGGATGCTGAAAGGACTGACAAAAATCCAACATGTGGCCTAATCAAAAACAGGCATGCAGATTTAAAATAAACTGAGATCATGTGGTTGCACAAATGTGCACACCCTCTTGCAAGTGGACATGGGGATGCGCTCAGAATTAACCAAGTGTTGTGAGTGAGGCAAAGACATATGAAGAAGACGGGAGATTGTTGTCACATGTAGTAAGCAAGCCAGCACTTGCCATAAGTTTCTGCTGCTCCTTCAATGTAGCTGTCGGCCTCCCTGACCAGTTTTCTTTTCGTCTTTTCATCAACTTTGGAAGGATGTCCTGTTCTTTGTGCCTGATTTTCTCCCCTTAATGATGACAAATGTCTCGACTGGGTTTCATGGTATATTTAATGGATTGGAAATTCTTTGGTAGGCTTCCCCTGAATGATACCGTTGAACAATGAGAACCCCCTGATCCTGGGAAAACGCTCTGTTGACCACAGCTTGGGGCTTGAGCTGTAAAGTGTGAATGGAATGTTTGTTTTTTTTTCACTTGCGTTGTACAGGTTATAGCTTGTACACCTTTTTGGAAAAATTGTGAAATGATTTATCTTGTTTTTTTTTTTTTAATCTGACATTTGAACCAGGGTGTGTAGACTTTATACCTATTGTACATCAGCAGTTGAGAAACAGCACGTGATAAATTCTGAACAAAATACACCACCCCCCCCAAAAAAAAAAAAAAAAGATTTAACATCTAATTCAGATCTGACACCGCCGTCCATCTCACAGCCAGACCTCTTATATTGATTGCCACATCGCACACCGGCAGCCTTGGACATCTCAGATTCACACAAACCACAGATGACACAAACCAAACAGGTTCAGAGCGCCACTTAGATTCATATCCTTACCTAGGTCTGTTAAGGAAGAAAGATACTGTCTATTCCCTTGTCAATCAGTCAACACATTTTTATTTAACGCACAAGGAAAACCCAGTGTGGTGTGCAATGGTTAAAAACTACTCAACATATGAGCTGTGACCTCATCAAGACTGATAGCTAAAAAATGTCAAAAATGTAAAACAGAAACCATGACATCTTGTATGGCTGAACAGAGTGCATTTTTTTCATTTGTTCTTGCAAAAATATTTGGAACATAGCCCTAAAACACTCACAATGCATGGGACAAAACAATCCAATGGTTGATTTATTATTGTACAGTCATTCCGAAAATAATGGACTAACCTCTCGATCTGCTTGCAAATTTCTGTTCATTTTTTGGTGGGGGAGGGAGTGTTGAAAATTTTTTGACTGTAATGGAGCTGCCATGACCAAGTGACCAAAGGGCTCTTATTTAAATATATATATATATATATATATATATATATATATATATATATAAATACAATACAATGCATCCTGATTTATATAGCGCTTTCACAACAGCATATATATTCATTCCCGTGACCCTAGTGAGGATCAAGCGGTTCGGAAAATGAACCGCTTGATCCTCACTAGGGTCACGTGGGGTGCTGGAGCCTATCCCAGCTGTCTTCGGGCAGTAGGCGGGGGACACCCCGAACCGGTTGCCAGCCCATCGCAGGGCACACATAAATGAACAACCATTCGCGCCCACATGCACACCTAGGGACAATTTTGAGTGTTCAATCAGCCTGCGATGCATGTTTTTGGAATGTGGGAGGAAACCGGAGGACCCGGAGAAAACCCACGCAAGCACGGGGAGAACATGCAAACTCCACACAGGAAGGCCGGAGCTGGAATTGAACCCAGTACCTCTGCACGTTGACCTCACAGTGCCACTCGACTACCAGGCCACGCTTACATATATATATATATATATATATATATATATAGAGAGAGAGAGAGAGAGAGAGAGAGAGAGAGAGAGAGAGAGAGAGAGAGAGAGAGAGATAGATAGATATAGGAAAGCGGCTATGGCCAAATACCTCCAACGGGTGAAGCAAGTCCTAAGAAGCCAGCTCAATGGCAAGAATAAGACCCGGGCAAGAAACAGCTATGCCCTGCCAGTGATCAGATACCCTGCAGGAATAATAAGGTGGCCAAAGGAACCGATTCAGACCACGGATGTTAAGCTCCTAACCATGCATGGAGCGTTCCATCCCAAATCCAGCACCCTGAGACTGTAGCGATATCATTATCGGCCCCGGTGGCTGGAGAGGGCTGGACTGAAGGACAGCACAGAGGCACTCATCCTGGCTGCTCAGGAGCAGGCCCTGAGCACCAGAGCCATTGAGGCCCAGATATACCACACCAGACAAGACCCAAGGTGTAGGTTGTGCAAAGAGGCACCTGAGACGATCCAACACATAACTGCAGGGTGTAAGATGCTGGCAGGGAAAGCCTACATGGAACGCCATAACCAGGTGGCTGGCATAGTCTACCGAAACATCTGTGCGGAGTATGGAATGGAAACCCCAAGGTCAAAATGGGAAACACCTCCAAAGGTGGTGGAGAATGACCGAGCGAAGATCCTGTGGTATTTCCAGATACAGACTGACAAGATGGTAATGGCGAACCAACCAGATGTCGTGATTATAGACAAAGGGCAGAGGAAAGCCATTGTAGTGGATGTAGCGATCCCAATTGATGGAAACATCAGAAAGAAGGAACACGAGAAACCGGAGAAATACCAAGGGCTCAGAGAGGAGCTGGAGAGAGCCTGGAAGGTAAAGGTGACAGTCGTGCCTGTGGTGGTCGGAGCACTCGGGGCAGTGACCCCAAACTAGATGAGTGGTTGCAACAGGTCCCGGGAACAACATCGGAAATCTCAGTCCAGAAAAGCGCAGTGCTGGGAACAGCAAAGATCCTGCGCAGAACCCTCAAGCTTCCTGGCCTCTGGTAGAGGACCCGAGCTGAATGGGGGATGGACACCACCCGAGGGGTGAGACGAAGAGTTTTTTTTTTTTTTTTTGGATCTTATACTGAAAAATGAAACAAATGCGCAACTTTTTTCGCAGCTTCCAAATTCAGATGATTCATTTCCCGGACTGCTCTCACCCACTTGCTTGCTTTTTTAAACTCATTCAGTCCTCCCTTGAGCTGCCCGGAGAGTGTCCAAGTCTCTTCTGGTTGATAGGCCAGTTGGAGAGAAGCTACATGTAATCAATGAATATTGACATCCGTGAGGCGTAAAAAGTGTTGCCCATTTTTGGTGAAAGGTCGTTTGGAAGGCTTGCATGTGTAACTGCTGATAACATAAGGCATCTGTGATGATGATGATGATGAAGATGAGGATGAGAAACTCACAATGCTGAAAACAGCATATACGAAGAAAAAAAACAACAACATAACAACAGCTAAAGAAAAACAGCTGTGCCCAGCTGTGGAACTCCAATTAGATAAAGGCCTTGAGATCACGAGCCCAAATCATGAGCTTCTGATTTCGGTCGAATTGCATCAGTCAAAAATGGGGCATATGAGGTAAGCAGCTCTCTCTGGAGCTCAGATACACAGAAAATTCGTCAGCGTAGTGCTTTTGTAAATGAAAGCAGTGCAATGTCTGAGATAAGTTGGCTGAAAGCCCCGTTGCCTGTTTAGCAACAGTTTCAGGGGGAATTACAGGAAGGACAGTGGAGTGTCACATCCCTCCACACCAAACTCTGGGTCCAGAGCCCAAAGGAGCAAAGGTCAAGGCAAACAATAACTTCATCAACTCATCACTGATTTATCTAAAAAGGACAAAATGAGGGTGTACATGCAAGAATGATTTTATAGCCACAGTCAGACCAATAATATAATGCAAACTCACTTTAATAAAAGTGGAACCTCCATTTAAGTAATTCCTTTATGTAGAAAAAAAAAAAGAATGAGTGTCTCACGTAGTTAAGGCAAGCAGGTCAGGTTTTGACGCTTTAGGAGTTCAAACAGCAGTAGGCAGCCACCAGCGTGCTCCTGTTGTACTGAACAACTCAATAGATATAGAAATAAGTGTATGTTTATGTCAAGCTCTTTGGGCAGGAACCGTATGATGTAGCTACACTGATAAACTGTGCACTCTGTTGAACGCTTGAATCAAATTGGATTTTTCATCTGTTGAAGTGGATTGTTTATTTCTTTGATTGTTTTGTCTGTTTTGATGGATGGACAGATTGAAGGACAGGCGAACCAGTGAAATGTAATGCCAGAAGCAATGACAGAAGCGAGGTAACATGATGGACCGACAGACCGTCGATAACTGCGTTATCATAACGCTTTGGTTTGGCTTGAAATCATGACGGACTGACAATGATGCATGGGTGCCCAGGCCACTGACGAATGACGGACTGTAAAAAATGTGTAAATTGTCCACCTATGGTGTTGTGGCCCCCGACTGAGGTCAGAGTTTAATGTTCGTGCTCTCAAATTTTTTGCTGTGTTTTTGCCCTGGGCGTTTTGTGTGTTGTTTTGTTTCGTTTTGTTTTGGGGTTTTTTTTCCCCGCCATCACTTATGGGTTACCATAGCTCAAGCTTGTGACAGCGAAACATAATTCTGAGGTGACACCAAATGGAAGGAAAACATACACCATCACTCAGTTCCAGTCGTGTTAAACGGGCTGAAGAGAAAGGTTGGCAATGAGAACACCCAATTTCATGAAAAACAGAAGAAAACACCCAGAAATTTCTTGAATGCTCAGAGAAAGTTGCGGTGCTCAAGAAATGAGACAGCATGATCCCCACCAAGTCATGATGAGGAGTATGCAATCTTCCAGGGAGACAAAAGAGAGGACTAGTTCACCAATCTTGTTTGTGTTCCAAAGAATGTTAATGTTCTGAAATTTTACCAACAAAGATTGAGAAGATTAGATTAGTTGTATTTATTATGAATACTTGAGCCCTTTTGTGTGGAAAGGTTGATGTGGCCCAGACACGCACAGACTCTATCTTCAGCAGCCCTCACTTAAGTTGAGTTTGAGACCCCGTTTGAAAAAAACAGAAGTGATCCGAATCTCACACACGGAACCTTTTGGGTTTATTTTTTCTCCAATGAGTCACAATCTTTTGTCTAAAATCGACCCAAGAGCACACACGTACATACGCTCAGTTGTGACAAACATTATAAGAAGAGTAGTGACAGAATCACAACATTAGTGGCATCTTCTTCCTTAATATTATTCACTCAGTCAGTTATTCCATAGCAGACTCTAGCGCACACATGCAGACGTGAATGCTTTGCTTGTCATTATACAAGTATACCCTTGAGCAGGCCTCAAGTTCATCTATAGGGGCTGCAGATCTGGGTGATATTAGTAGAATGCGACCTACATTGCACTCTGAACATGCTTTGTCTGCTTATTCATTTATTTACTACACTTCTGTCACACTACTCAGCTTGTCAGCAGTAAGAGGCTCAGTGAAAAAAAGTAGAGTGATATTTATTTTTTACTCTCAGAAATTTGCACTTGAAGTGATCCAGAAACAGATGACAATTTTATTTTGTTTAAAAAGAAAACTTCTTATAAAAGAAAGAAGAAAACATGAGCAATATTTCATGCTTTTGTGTGGACGCCGCAGCCTTGTTCCACTATCGACCTCCTGCTTTTTAATATTCACGAGGCCCTTTTCAGCAGCTCCAGTCACCACAATGTTGTGACGCTCCTGCGCTCACACTGAATCCATTCACATTGATCACCATTGGCTTTCCCAAACATGCATCGATTCCATTCAAACTTCAGATTCATTCAAACACACATTTGCCACCCCATGCGCTTCCAAACGAGCACAAGATGTGACTTGTACAATTGTGCAATAATACAAGCTGCCATCTGTGTTTAAAGATTTATCTACCTGACTTATATTTAACTTTGGGGAGTCAAAAACCAGAGGTTGAATTTCTTTGTTTGGATACTTAATCTAAACCTTATCTATATCTATATTTACATTGCACGAATTGAACGGTGTACATTGAAACTGTAACATTTATTTTGTGAATGCAAACACTTTGTTTTTCTTCTTTCTTCTTTCTACCCACAATCTTGCTGCTGTAGACTGTAAATTTCCCCAGTGTGGGACAAATAAAGGATATCTTCTCTTATCTTATCTTAATTTCGAAAATTGAGCAATATCACACACAGGAGAGGGAGTCATGTTGTTCTGTATATTTCAGCCTTGTGCCTACGAACGAATATTTTAGTATATTTTAGTATTCGGATATCCATCCATCTATTTTCGAATGCGCTTATCATCATGGGGCTTATGGGCATGCTAGAGCCTATCCCAACTTTCTTTGGGCAGTAGGTGGGGGAACACCCTGGACTGGTTGCCAGCCAATCATAGGGCACGCATAAACAAACAACCATTCATGCTCTCACACACACACCTAGGGACAATTTGGAGTGTTTCATTAACCTGCCATGCATGTTTTTGGAATGTGGGAGGAAACCGGAGTACCTGGAGAAAACCCACAGAGAAACGGGGAGAACATGCAAACTCCCCACAGGAATCGAACCCTGCACCTCTGCACTGTCAGGCGTATGCGCTAACCAGTCACCCTCTGTGCCACCAGTATTCCAATACTGTACTGAAAATTCACAGTACCGCTTAATAATAAGCGTCCAACCTATTTTCATTTGTAGATATTGACCCTTATCAACCATTGGTATTCTTAATTTTAAACTGTGCATAATAGCACACGATTGTCCTCTCTGGAAATATTAGTAATATATTAGAAAAATCATGATCGTTTGTTTGATTTTATAATTTTTGTCTATGAGATGAAGTGACGTCAGAACCACAGTCACGATTTTGCCAGCTAAAACAACTCACTTGAGTAAGCCCGGTTTGTTAAAAAGTGATCAGCTGGAACAGCAACTGTGTCAGCCTGTCAGCATCAAAGTGTGCAAAGTCATTTACATCCACAACCTTTGAAAAGTAATCCGACAGCTCTTGCCGGCTTGAGCTGATGTCAGACCACACGAATGTGGTCCGGTTTCGACCCGACAGAAGGTGTCACAGACAAACGTTGTAGCCAAATTTTAGTTGTTTTGACGTGTCGAAGCCCGTGTAGTGTGACATACTCAACGATGTTGTGTACAGTATTTAAAAAGTGACTTGAACAAAAGGGGAATATTTGGGAAGTTTACGTAGCATTTCAACTTGTGCTATATTTGCAAAGCTAGTAGCTGATTAGCAAACATGGTGCCATGAAACGATTAATCGTGACCTCACCCTCTTCCCACCATCCAGAGTCCTAGGTCGATATATATATATTTATATTATATTTATATATTTTTTTTTCCTTTTCTGAACAGAGAAACAACGCAGATGCACATATTGCCCCCGCTGACATGATTTTGAAAGCTGTTTTTTCGCCTCCCCGATGGACCTGCGCCAACGGACTGAATCTTGATGGAAGCAAGCAACGTCTGGGCATGGTCTGGTCGGTGACAAATTAGTCGTCTCCTCTGGTCCAAGACACAGAACGACATTTAACTAGTAGTCCCACGACCTTATTTCCATGTGATTGTGTGCATGTTGCACATGCACAAAAAGGGACACACAAGTTGTGTTTGTATTTGTGGTTATGACACTAACAGTGTTTTTCCATTCAAAGATGCTGGCAGCTTCAGTTCGGTTTGGCTCAGGGGTTTATCCCAACATGACAGGATTTGACTTTTTCCATCACGTGACGTCTCCTCCAGACATCGTTGTTCTGAAGCAGCGAGAGCATCGCCAAAAATTAAGATATATTTTAATTCTTTATTATGGCTTCCATTGACCACTTCCAACAAGGCGTGCTTCAGGTGAGGCCACGGCAGACAGTCCGTCACAAGCACACACTAAAGAAACATCAGCGTGTTTAAACCGGTAATACAAACCCAAAATCTGTGCTGCACAATTTGGCCCAGCGTGACAAAAAGTGCCAATGGGAGAATAATTTGTCTCCTGGCGGGGCTAAAGGGATGTGAGACAGATGTAAGATGGTGCTTGAAAATGAATGAAAGACTGCACTGAGACTTCTAAGCCGAGCAGCACATGCAGTAAAAGGAGAGAAAAATGTGTTTTGTCATTTAAATGCTCCTCTCATCAAACTGCCTGTTTGTCTTCAGGGAGGCTGTGGCCACTGGTCTGCATGGCTAATCGGACTGTTGCGTTAATTATGGCTTCACAGCTTGCCCCGAGCACACACTTCCAAAGCATCAAACGCATGTATGGACTCTCCCTTTATACGCATTCTCCATATCCTCTTTGGCTGTCAACAGACCTCATCTCGATGCTGTCTGGCGGGGAAAAGAGACACTTGTTTTGTAACGAGCTGAGGAAGGTGGATACACACGTTCGCGTTCATGGGACATCCACTGCATTATTCATTCCCCCAAATTGGGAACATCAGTTGTGCGCTCGCACACAAACAGAGACGGATTCATCTGATAATTTCCCCAAGTGCGGCAAATATAAAACATTTAATCATTCCAAAGAATAAAAATTCATAAGGAAATGTACAAAATCAATATTTTATGCTACTTACTGTACCGCTTCTTTATTACAAACCTATTCAGGATCCAGCATTAAAAATTAAAGGTGGCAAGAAAAGACAGAAAGGAGGAGAAATGACAGTGTGAGAAGGAGAAAGGTAGTGCAAGGGACCTAAGAGTTCAAAAGCTACGGCGTTTCATTCATGTTTCAAGCCACTTTTTTTTTTTTTTTCGGTAAGAGCCACAGAGGCAGTTTTGAAACAGGCAGCAAAGCTTTGATAGATGGAGCGCGCTGAGCAGCCAAGGTGCTGTCAACATAAATAGCAATGAAGAAGTGAGGGAAATGTTTTCAACTGGAGTTTTCAAGGTTATGGCCCATGGCAGTGATTTGAAGGCGCCACGGCTTGGCTGCGCTCTTGGTTATGCATGGGGAGTTGCGTGTCTGTCCACCACACATTAATGAAAACAGTTGATTGTGTGTATTCGAGCAGCACCGCTCGTGTGTTTGGCAGAAAGCATTGTTTCATGCATTAGCACTTACGCCGAATTGTGCAGACACGCTCGGTCCGCTGTAGTGGAGCGCATGCTTTTTGTGTTTGTGCTAGGCTAATCTATTTGGCCCTTTTATGCTTCATAACATTTGATCCTCTTTAACAGCACTTTACACGTGACCTTTAAATATGCATTAGTTCTTTTTCAGGAGTCAGACTTATAATAGCTGAAGATTAAAGTCTGTCTCGTTCTTCACGTAGCTCAATCAAACATCCTCGAGTCACTAAATCAAGGGCAGTGAATAACATAAAAGATCAAGTCTAACTAACTCTTGAGCGTTGCAAGAAAGAAGAAAGTCTGATGACTGACTTTCGACCCCCGTCCTCGGCGTTCGTGTGGTTTTGTCAAAACAGATCCTTTCCCACAATTACTTTGTCGGGATGCATAAAAATTGAGTCTGAACACAAAGGGGGTCACCGTAATGTATTATTTTGAATGCCACCACGTTAAGGTGATTTGAGGATTTGGCCGTGATGATATTGATGATTAATGGTATGAACATTTCATTCCGAGATTAGTATCTCAAGTTGTTACACAAAACTGAGGTCATGACCGGTGTTTTATTTGACTTTGTTTTGATTAGATTTTGTTTGTTTGATGTTTTGTCAGGTTTTCCCTGCGTCCATTTTTGTAATATATCAACTCGATAGGTTTTTGTTTCCACCCATTCTCATCATCTCTGTTCCTCGTGTCAAACAATCAGCTCGCTCCAACCACTAGGTTCTGGTCCAATTATGCCCTGTTGTCTCATCAGTTTGCTCGTATTTAGTCCCCCCGCCTTGGGGTCCACCTTTTGGCTCCACCCTCCACCACGCAAATCCGCCATTATGATGCTTGACGGAAAGAAGTTCAGAAATTCGCTTATGATTTGACGTCTCATCAACACTGCCCCAGTGTACAGATTAACCAAGTGATTGTTTTAATTGAAATTTTGAAAATAAAAAAAAAACATGAAAATGGACTGCAACATTTATTACAGTTGCAAATGGCCGCATTCCTCTTTTAATTGTGATTCCCTAAGATTAAAAAAAAATAAATGAGACTCAAAATCTCTTACAAAGTGCAACCGCAAGAGCCAATTGAACTTATTTCTGCCTTATATAATTGTCTTGAATCCCCCCCCCGCCCCGAGTTATAAATTCCAACTACTTCTGCTCATCATTCCGGGTGGACAGGGGGCGGGGGGAATTTCAAGGCTTTTGCTGTTGCTTTAAACATTATCCGTATTCTTTTTTATGAAAAGTATTTATCGAGGTTCAAGTTTTGTTCATCAGTCCTAAGAAAAGAGTGAAGTATTAACAAAACAAAACAAAACAACATATGTTTTTTTCTGGTTATTTGCCCTGTCCTGGAGTTTTTCTTGTATGTGAAGTGTGTAACAAGGATTCTCACTGTGGATTACATGGCCAAGCAAACAAAATACAGGATGTTTGTACAAAATACAGCGGGGGAAAAAAAATAGCGAGGGGCAGTGAGGCAGAGATGAATCCAGTCTGTCTGCATACACTAATGGAAGAAAGATGTAAAGTTCCACAGCGAGACCGTCTTTAGCCTGCTATGTCCCGCGGATTCTGCTATAATATCTCTCTTTGAAGAATGTCGCCATTTGGGATTGATGATGGATCCTGCATTCATGTACCAAAATAAAACAACCATGCGCAATGAATCATCCCACAAAAGTTTGAATGGGCATTTGCACAGTCTGAAGAGCACAGTTGTCCCCCATACAGAAGAATCCCGCCCCTGGTCCCTTTGGAAGCCTCATATCTTCCTTGCCTCCACCCCCCCCCTTTGTCTCCCTCTCCCAGTGGAAGTGTAGTGCAGGGCCCAGGGCCCCTGCCTGTAATTGCTGTTGAATGGAGTGTTTTCATGGAGTGTTAGGCTGGCCCCTCCCCTGGATTAGCATGCTTACATACACATGCACAAGCACACAGGCGAACCGGCGAAGACACGCTGATGCACACTCACACAAACATGTGCTCAGATACTCAAATGGATTAGTGTGCTCACTCATGGGGAGAGGAGGTTGATTTGAGCAGACAGCAGACACCCTTTGGAGAAAGCCAGAGGAGACCTGGCGGATTTTCAACTGCACACACGCGCACACGCACACGCACACGCACGCACACACACACACACACACACACACACACACACACACACACACACACACACACACACACACACATACACAAAAGCCCATAAGAATAGAGAGAATACAACAAGAAAAGACATCAAAGTTGCACTTGCTCATGTGAGCAAATGCACGCATATTCCCAATCTGAGTTCCCAAGTGGAGGCCGTATGCTGCCGAGGACATATGGGGTGAATCATGTGTTAACGGGGAGTACTGATTAACACATCTGGAGAGAGCCGGTGGGATGGGTGCGGTAAGGGTGGGGGTGGGGGTAGGGGGGTGAGAGAGTGAGAGAGAGAGAGAGAGAGAGAGAGAGAGAGAGAGAGAGAGAGAGAGAGAGACTGAATATGTTAGGGGCTGTAGGGGAAGAGGAGTGCAGAGGTCCGACTAATCCTGATTCATTCGGCCTAATCCACATTTATAGAAAAGAAACAAGACAAACAAAGCAACAAACACGTAGACACTTACTGGAAGGAATGAGGGACTATCCACTTGCCCCAAGCCAAGTCCTGTGTGTCATGTCAGAGGCAGTCAGCTGTGTCACAGCACCATGTTCGCCATATGCCCATCAGTCACATTTTCTGCCTCAAAACACAAAGCACATGAACAAAACACTTCCAACACAGTTATTTGCACACAGTGTGCAACTGTGAAGGAACTGGATTTCATGGATTGGTCATCTCGTGAGGTACAAGTATGTGACGTGTGTTACTTTACTTACTGATGAGATGATTTCATTTAATGACATGTTGGATTTAACGTGTCCCAATGAATATTGACCATGGTATGCATATGTGTACTGTTATCATAGTGCTTTAAAAATGTTGAGGTATCTGTTTACCTCAGACACCATCATGACGCAGGAGGAAACTCAAAGCTGCCTTTGATGAGAATTTCTGAAAGATTCTTTTTGAAACCTGCACTTTGCTACGTTTGTGTAGCTAGTACAAATCAGAGTAAGTGCTGGCTTGTCTGGGTTTTGAAGAGGACGCTTATACAAAGCAGGAGCAGGCAGTACATTTAGTACCTGGGCCTCAATTTAATCCACCTCTGAATACTGTTATAATCACATCGTGAATATAGAAACCATCAATACAATACAACAAATGCAGTATTTCAACTTCTGTAGCAGTTCAGAATCTGTATTTATCAAACCTGACCTATGCCACAGATGCTGATTATTGAATGTGTTATACTGTATAGACTGCTATTAACGTGTCTTCCTGGTCCAAAGTTCAACCAATCGCTGGTCAAATACTTCATGTTGGTTCTGCATTTCACTGAAATGCCGAAAAAGTGATAGAGTAGACACCACAGAGACTGTAATCTTTAAACGATAGCGCTTAAAATAGTCGTGGTTATATTTAAGCATAGACATCGATACATCGAGTCTCATGTAGAGCACACTACACTACACCATTAAATAGAGTCTACGCAGAATACCTTCTGGTCGTGAGGGTGTTTGCCATATTTGATGTGGCAGCACCCCAGTAAACTAATGCACGCCAACTTCACTCAACCTAAAAAGTGCACAAGGTTAATGCCTTTTGTTCATCCATTTACACACACTAATTGGATATGAGGAACAGATTGGCACCAAAAACAACGTATATCATTAAAAAAATCTGATGATTGTACATGTTTACAGCCTCAGTCAACAAATTTCAGTTTTTCTCACTACATTAAACAGCGTGCCACTCATATAAACACTAGTATGAAAAAATAACATGCATTCTTCTAAATAATTCATTTTTTAAGTTAATTGTTTTTCATGTCGTTTTGAGCGATGTAAATGTTCATTATTTTTTTTAGTAATAGTGTACTTTTTTGAAGTATGATCAGTAAAAAAAAAAAAAACACACAAAACTGGATATTATCACTACAGCGTATATTTTACTGAGCAAGATTTTATGGCTTGACTTACGACTTGCTTAAACCAAGTAATGACTTGACTAGACTTGCTTGAAATTTGGTGGTGACCCGACTTGACTTGCTTGACTTTTTTTTTTCTTCCCACAGTAACTTGGGGGTTGCTTGAGACTTGTTAGCCCGTCTGTGGTATTTTGGCTTCTTTGTTAGCATTAAACAGAAACAGACGAATCAAAAGCAAATCTACGTGGTTTTAAGTGCACAATCTGTAATTTTCTCTGTTTCATGTTCAACTTGAGAGCAAACTTCAACTGGGTGTGACAATAAACAGCTTGAAGGTAATTTTGGAAGCATTGTTCATTATTTGCCAAAGTGCTGCAAATAAAAATAAATTAAAGCCAAAAAATCGACTGAAAAACAGCTCATATTTTGAGCAACTTGCAAGTCAGGTCACTTGTATCTCAAGGCCTATTGTACACATGGTGACTGATTCAGCCTCTCATTAATTTTTAATACTGATAATTAAATGAATATGAAAGATTTAACTATTGATTTGACCTTGTTGCGTCGATGCAAGTCAGATTTGTTTTGAAGGTGTTTTTCTCATGAGTGCTTCAGACACTACACAGTATCTGCTGTTCTTTGCTCATTTCTGTCTCATCATTTTCCAACATCAAGAACTCATATCCACTTAAAGAAACCCCATTATGCCGTAAGACCTACAAGCAATTCTGTTGCTGTTCTGTTGTTACACGCGGGCAGTAAACTGCTGTCATCTTTTATCATCTATCTCTTGTATACATCTGTGGTTTCACTGCAATCAAAACAGCATTTCGGTGCTCAAACCACCGTGAGGCCAAATAAACTGGAACAAATCTGTGGTTACGGTTACTTTGAAACAGAGTTAAGAATTGGCACTGGCACTACAAATGGGCATGTGGGGCCCTATTTTGGTAGACTGGCGCCCGTGCGCTGTGCGTTAATTCATTTTCGTGCCAGCACAAATCCAGTGTGTTTGGGGCCGTGTTGCATCCTCTCTGGGGGTTGTGGCGCACAGTTGCCTCGCCCCCGGCTCATCCAACAATTTGGTGACAGAAGGTAGTCTGCGCTGGCGTAAAAAAGGGCACATCTATATTTTTGTGCCGGGGCAAACCTCTAATTCAGCGTGTTTGTGAATCGGGTAGAAGCACTACACCAACCAGCCAACCAGTCAGAGACTAAGAGCCATTTTTTTTACTGTGTTACTGCAAAGAGCCACATACACATGGGCATCCCGTCCTCGCGCAAACGCGCGTGCGCACACACACACACACACACACACACACACACACACACACACACACACTTTTTTGCCCAAAGATCGACTTTTGAAGCGACCAACCTCCCTCGATCCGATCGCGCACGTGCAAGCACGCACACACACACGCACGCACGCAGGCATGCACGCGGTTGCTCAAACATGCACTCGCGCACATATGCACGCACGCCATGATGAGCAACCGCCAGAATGGCCCAAACATGAACGAAAGCTAAAGACGCAAACACACAAATCTCCCCCCCGCCCCGCATTTCCTCCTCCCACCCCTTGCGGTCGACTTGGAACCAGTCCGCTGGCTCCCGGTCAATTGCAATCGACGTATTGGGCACCCCTGCCTAAAAAACAGAGGTAATTCGCTGACGATCTTAGCGCTTAGCGCCGTTGTTTGCGCATGAGCGGTGATTCAGTCATCTGATTGGTTGCCCTCTATGTCAATCAAGTAATGGGAGTGATGATAGGCTGACGTAGTACGTTGTGCGCAGTTGTTTGAATGACATTGCCACCGCCAAGGCGTTTTCGACGCTTGTCGTGTGAAAGCCCGGGAACCGCATTGAACCAGCCAAAGAGCCGCATGCGGCTCGCGAGCCGCGGGTTGGCCACCACTGTCCTAGCGCATCTCACAATAGGTGACAAAAATTAGAGCAGCTACAAGGAGGTCTATTGAACAGCACGGGTGATGAAATGTGATTTTGGGGTATATGATCGAGGAGCAGGGAGACACATTTGACACTCTTACGTGTGCTGGATGTCATCGTATTTCATTCATGAATACAACATCAACATGGGATAATCTCTGTTAATCATTGCAATAAAAAAACTGTACCCATATGTACAGTTAGATGGCACTTTATTGAAACTTGCACTGGGAATGAAATTTGTACTTGTGGTGTTGTCATCTTGCTTACAAACACATAGCAAGTGTGTTTTTGAGCACCTGTCGTCAGCAAAATGCTCACCATTCATTGTGTCTGCTCCTGTTGTTTCACACATTCTGTAATTAAACGCAGGAAGTGAGGGATTTGGTGAAAAGGTTTGCACTAAGTGTCAAAATGCTTTGGCAACATTTGGCATTAATTAAGATTGGAAGAGGTATGAAACTTTTATATTCACTTCATTTTGCAGTGCAGTTGTAACCCACCTGTATTTTGTTTTCATTTGCAGTAACCGAAAATAGTTTCTGACATTTTATCACAATATCACAGCTAATAATAACTCTCACCTTCCATTGAAAACTTGATGACACCATTTGTTGAAAGTTTCCTCATCTTTTGCTTGCTTCCTTCATTTTGGCTCAACAGGTCATCATCATACTAATTTTCAGTGTGTTTTCAGTTGAACTGTTGCATTAATATCGAGACGTATCAACATGCTGTCAACCTTGATTATCAAAGGAGCAATTGAATTTCCGAAATTAAAACATTGGAGAAAACACAATGTATGCGGCCTCTTTTATGACAGCACTGGACAGCTGTCTGCCTTTTAGGTTGATATCTGAAGTCTGGGCTTGGATAGATGAGGGATTTACAAAGTACAGTTTATACCGGTGGCGGGTGGTGCATTTGGGACCTGGGCCTTCAGTGTGGACCAGTGGCATAATGCACCTTTGAATACCACCACTATCATTCACAATTTTTGTGAAACAATATAGAAAAAGAAATAACTATGAGTGGCATGACAGAGAGGAATTTTAGGATCCATCCATTCTCGACCACTTCACCGGTGTCAGGTTGCGGGGCAACAGCGTTAGCAGGGAAGTCCAGACTTGCCTCCCCCCAGCCACTTCCAGCTCTTCCCAGGGGATCCGAAGCCGCTCCCTGGCCAGCCGGCAGACATTGACTCCCCAGCGTCTCCTGGGTCATCCCCGGGCCTCCTGCCGGTGGGACATGCCCGGAACACCTCACCAGGATGGCGTCCAGGGAGCATCCTAATCAGATGCCCGAGCCTCACCTGGCTCCTCTTGAAGTGGAGAGAACTCCCGGATGATCGAGTTTCTGTTCTTATCTCTAAGGGAGAGAGACACCCTGCGGAGGAAACTCATTTTGACCACTTGTATCTGGGATCTCGTTCTTTCGATCTTGACCCACAGCTCGTGACCACAGGTGACGGTAGGAACGTAGATCGACACGTAAATCAAGAGCTTTGCCTTTTGGCTCCGCAACTTCTTCACCGTGATGGCCCAATACAAAGTCCGCATCACAGCAGATGCTGCACCGATCCGCCTGTCAATCTCCTTTTCTATCCTGCCCTCCGTCGTGAACAAGATCACAACATACTTAAACTCATCCACTTGGGGTAAGATCTCAACACTGACCCGTAGAGATCCCAACCACTTCACACTCAGCTGCTAACCGCTCCAGTGAGAGTTGGAGATCCCGGCTTGAAAACGCCAAAAGCCTCACATCATCTACAAAAAGCAGAGATGCAATATTGAGGCCACCAAACCGTGTTTACTCAGTTGGACCAATATCCAGCTACTCGAATCAGCCCCCCAACTGCCGCAGCGCTGATTTCGACGCAGCCATGAGCCCTCCCAACCAGTCGACCCGAACAGTCAATACTTCTACATTATTCAAAATGCTCTCCATTTAATTAGATATTTAATTGACTACCTGTAGACAGATGAGTGACCCGCTTGCCGGCATAAATTCATGTAAATGACACCACATATTACCTCCCAGAGGTAGATTTTGTAGTGCCATCTGGTAAGGACAGAGGCCAGGCCTAGTCACTGATCACTGGCGTGTGATCAGCTCTCATCTTGAAGCAGGAATCCACTGGTTGATTTTGCATTTCAAACACATTTCGACTCTTGTGGAAGGAAGAAACAAGTACAACACCATAAATGGCATTAGGAGTGTCAGGGAGGGCTTTATGTTAATGGCAAGGATCAAACTGTTATTTTTTTCCCCATAAAGGAGTTTGACAAAGTGAAAATGAACACAAGCTTACTCCTGCTGTTAATTGGGAGGTGGTAGATGGCGCTGACTGAAAACGATGTTTCAGGCAAAACCCACAACTTGCAACTGATAGCAGCCCAGCGGTTGCTCTTATTCTCACCCAAACATTAAGGTGTTCAACGACTCCCCCCCACTCTGCTATCCCGATTTACTGTTAGCTGTTTGTCTCCTCCGCATAAGCATCCCTTCTCCCGCTTTCTCCTTCTTCTTCTTCACCGACTTGGTTTGCTTCAATGGACTTTCATGACAATTCATCCCATAAGGTTCCACCTCTCCCTCTCTTTCTTCTTCACTCTCCCCAGGTGAAATATTGATGGATTTTTTATGAATAGCTATGAAAAATTCATTCAAATTCCAAAATGAAAAAGCGTAAACACTCCGCATCTGCCTATGCCTCCCGCATTCATTATCCTTCACAGCATCCTCACTCCCCCTTTCTTACTCCACCCTCCTCACCCTCTCCCCCCGCCGCATGCCCCGTCTACCTGAAAAAGACATGCCGCTCTGTCTCTTTTTCCGCCACTTGGCCTAATTGCTTAATTTGACCTGCTCCCTCATCAATTAAAAGTCTGTCAGTGGTAGACAGATGGAGGATGGATCAGAGGGCCAGTCGATGGACAGATCAATGACAGAACAGCTCAATAAGTAAATGGAGATGGCCAGTGATGGAAAAGAGAAATGAGGGAGGGGAAGATGTAGAAGGAGAAGAGAACAAATTGAACAGGGTGTCACGGCAAACAGGTGCAGCACCAACACTCCTCACTCGGATGCTCCTAATCCGACTCCCTCACATTTTATTTTGTTTCCTCTTTTAAACTCAAAAAGTGTCAGTACAAGGGAGGGAAAAAAAACATAAGATGGTACAGTACTGGTGCTAGAGCATTACTTTATAAAGAGAAACAGAGGCAGAAGCAGCTAAGGATAAACGCAAATGCAAGTACACACACCACAAAAGCACTACTTTCAGATGTAAAACAAACCAACCAAAAACCGAACACAAATAGAAAACACAGCTCAGTCTGAATTATATCAGAAACAATTATTTCCATAAGAACGCAAGTCCTATTTTGCGAAACAAATGCAGCTTCTGTGAGATGTGCTCTCATATGAATACGACAAGGGACCTCAAGCAGCCGACCACACAAAAACACCATCAAAATTATTTGGTTATTTCTTCCTTCCACACCTTGTTTTAATTAGTTTTCTCACGAGACAGTGACTCAGACCAATTAGGGAAAACGATCAAAGAAGGTCTGGACCGGGTGCATGCCCACTATGACGCCTGTCCCCGGGGATAGGCCAGGATGAAAGAGAGCTCACATGCACGGACGTACGCTACATACACATTTGTAATTCACTTAAGGCCCACCCTCCTCAACAGCAACTTGTGCACGTGCGTTCGTGTTTGTGTGCGTGTGCGCTTGTACGAAATAAACCCAGCACAACACAGCATACATTCATGGTCAATCATTCTGTATTGACCAGCTGCAGATGGACAAGTGAGGAGATACAAAATGGGGTTCTTCTAGTTCGTCCCTCAAGGCCAACTAAAACCACTCCATTGACGCAAGCTCTAATAGGGACACTTGAGAACATTGGGAGAGATTACTGTCTTGGAATTTGGCTATAAAAACACACTAGATATTTAGGGTGAGTACAAAAATCACCCCGGCGTGGCCAACAATTGGTTCTGTCTTACCTGATGACAAATCAATGAAAGCTCTTTTGGAGTTATGTTGTGCTGAGAGATTGTGATGTATGACTGAGGCGTTTAACCTCAAGGAAAGTGTAGCTGTATAATTGGTCGGGTGTCAACATTTATCTACTTTGCCCTCTGTGCTTTTCCCGAACAAAAACAACAACAACAAAAGCTGTATCTGGCAAAGCTCAGCCTGGAGAACAAGTTGATATTTATCTCTGAGTCATACATCAGTCGACTACAGTATCGTGTACATGTGTGTACGTGTTGACGCAAACTAGTCTATAAGCTGATGGCAAGTTAATAACACTTAGTGGTATTATGTGCAACAGCAATTAGATTGGACTGGGCTGATGGCGCATATTAGTTCGGTCCCTGAGGGCCAGCTAAAAGAGTCAGGGATCAGAGGTCAATCACCATGGGATCAATATGTCACTCCAAAAGGACCGTGTTCCCTTCCAAATACATATTGCTTGGCTAACATTGACTTCTGATCTCATGCACATGAAAACTTGTGCAAGCCCAAAAGAAAATGTTGACCTTCATCTCCCCTCTCTGGTGCAAATGAATACAAGATGCACGTGAAGGGCTGTGCTGGTCAAACTGGGGAGTTGCGGACTTTACTAAGATAATCTAGCCACCTATACTTTTTTTTTTTTGGGTGAGGGGGTAGAATGGTCAGAAATTAGATGAACACTTCTTAAATCATAGCCAGCAATAAATTTTAACCCCAACACACACACACACACACACACACACACACACACACACACACACACACACACACACACACACACACACAATTCAGACCTATTGCACCGCATCCAGCACTACAGACACACTGCTACTGTTTATACAGAATGAACATATACTTGTGTAAGGCTTGGAAATGCACTTATGACAAAGAAACAAAGAAAGTCAGTACATGCGTAACCTGAAGTATAAGAATAGAGAACTACTCAAGCTACTAAACTGCAATAAAACAACAAGATGCAACAAGTGCATTTACCCACATTAACAGTAACCACATTTTCTGTTCTTCTTCAAGGGGACAAAAACTCCCACCGAGAAATCATGCTACTCTATAAACAAACAAGTTGCTGTAAACTCGAGCCCTTTCCCTCGGGTGAGGTATCAACAGGTGGTATTTGCAGTCTTTCGCCATCTGTCTACAGGGCCTGCGGAGACAGGGCATAGCAAGCGTGTGTGAAGCAAAAATGTTTGATTTCAAAAATGTTTCATACTCGTAGCAATTATAGCACAAGGATGCGAAGGTTCACTGTCGCTGCCAGAACTTGAGGTGCACAAAGGTTGCCACATCCTGTGTCAGACTCCCAGAAAGCATCTTCACAGTCACCCGGTGACTGTGAAGATGCGGCAGGAGGAAATCAAACGGAAGTCACGCGGAACGTCTCGTGAGGAAGTCCGAAAACAGGGTGGTGGAATCTTTGCATGCGTGGCGGTTATGAACTTGATCGAACATTGTTTTCTTTGTCGCTGATGTCTTCGGACAAAAGTTTAAATCATGTACTGGAAATCATTTATGATCACAGCAGTGCCTTGTGATACAAATGACCTGACGTAGAGTTTTTCAAGGTACAAACCATAAATCAGATGATTTTTTTTTTTTTTTTTTACTTGCAAATGAAAACTTAATTGACATTGTTTTTCATCATCACGTCAAAGTGGGTTGTTCCAAGATTCTTGCAGAGCGCTACAGGTGGCTGTGTTAGATGAAGCTCTGACCGACTGGGAGTTTTGTCTGGAGCCTTGACAACTGTGAGTAAAGTTGAGGTGTTGGGTGAGAGTGTGTGTGTGTTTGTGCATCTGTGCGTGTTTATGCGTGCATGACATGTGGCTCCGTCATCACAGAGTAGAAGAGCGAAAGAGGCAGACAGAGAAAGGGAGGGAGTGGCACGTCGTTCTTAATCTGGTTTGTCTGTCGTAATCGCATCAATGTCACTCTCAATAAGGCAGCCACAACTATGGCTATACAACTTCAGGTTGATTGGCCCAAAGTATGCCTTTAAAATGACCTCTAAAATGTGGACGTGAGCGTATGTGTGTGTGTGCGTCGGTGTGTACGGAGCTCAGCAAGATGAGAGTCTTCTCGAGGCAATATGAGAGAGAGGGAGCGTAAATTAACTTTAAACCTGTTACTCTCCCACCTGTCTGTCAATTTCACTTTAGTCACTTTCTTCGCTCCAATGTTTCGATGTGACAGTATTGATTGGCCTCTCTTATTACACAAAAGGATACAGCCATGTCTGGACGGGTCTTGCGGCTGAGGTTTGTGTACCAGGCGCTTGCTTGAATGTCATTTTCCAGCCGCCGTCCGCAAAGTTTGGACTACATCTGAGGCTGCGAATCCACAACAAGCAAAGGTGATGTCGTTGATTCGTTCCACAATACCGTCTGCAATTAACTGCAGAGGATTCAAAAGTCCAGTTTGATTTGGGAGGGTCTATTTGCCCCATTACTTTTGGTCCCTGAAAAAGTGGGAGATACACACATATATATATATATATATATATATA
>NW_017805153.1:2707094-2729551 GCF_001891065.2 Hippocampus comes | reverse complement strand
TATATATATATAGATAAGAAAGCTCTAATTCCTAAACTGTTCACCCATTTTTTTTTTAAATACCCTCAAATTCCAGCTGAAAGTCTGCAGTTGAAAAAGGATGAGAATTATGTCGGTGACCCAATATTTATGGACCTGACCACGCGACTATCGTGACCTCCGCCAACAAGGTGAATGTTTTCAACAGGTAAATATGGCGCCAGCATCTTTCTTTGTGTTGTTGCGCATACTATTATGACAAAAGAAAATTTGATTCACAGCTTAAATGTGCCTGTGCTTCTTTAGTACGTAACGACATGTCGGTGTCATTGGAAAGGCAAGAGACCACACTGATGGTTTTTATAACATTAAAGATGCTGGGCTGGAATCAACAGCTCTTTTAAATTGCTTCTGCTAGTCATGGTACACACAGTAATCTGAAAACTATTTGTGACTGTAAAATGGTGAGTGAGTTTATATTTTGTGTTGCCGCTATTGGTGTTGGAATTTGAGCCCCAGTGATCTAAACTGTGTGGATTAGTGGCTTTTCGTGCAGCAGTCTGTCCAAGCCTTACAGGGTTTATGAACACATGCTATGATTTATAGATTCCAAATGATTCCCAGATATGGATTTGAAATGGTTGGTTTCACTTCCAAACCCCATCACTTAATTTAAGTCTGAGTCGTTTTAGTTTGGGGTCGGGCTGGTGCCATGAAGGCAAAGAGGCTGTTGACACATTGTTAGCCTTATTATTACAAACACTGCTTTGCAATAAATTATATTATGAGTCAAAGAGGACCAGTTTCTTTTTACATCAATTCCAGGGAACGTCTTCAAGATTTACAATCTGGTTCACAGTTTTTCTCAGTCGCTTTGGTACATTTTTCAAATCAGAATTTAAATTTGCAAAACTGGATGTACAATGTGTACAAACGGCAAAACACCACCATTGCCCCGACAAGGCCATTTTTTTGGTCAAAATCTTGAGTACTTCTCTCAAACGTCCACACGTATTATTTCGGTATATCGGTATTATTTTTTTTTTTTATATGATATTGATCAATCCCAAGTGTTGAAAATGACTTGCTCTCTTTGATGATTCACTGTTAAAGGTTGAGGTTTTTGGGATCTCCTGAAAAGTGATGATTTTGGAGGGACGAGGATTCTGCCTGATGTGTCGCTTTGGACTTGCGGTTTACTGCAATAAGACAACTTGTTGAAAGAGTAGACGTTCTTTACTTGAGGATTAAAATGATTATAGATGTAAACAATTACAATTGTTTACATTGTGTCACAGAAAGAAAAAGACAGCATTACTTAGTACAAAGAAAAAAACAAGAAAAATATTGTTGAAATATTTCCTTCTGTAGGAATTACAGTGTAGTCGTTCGACTTATTTTGGGCCTCAAAATCTCATCCACATCGCAATAATTGTCATCACTTGCTATGAGCTATTTGAGAAAACTTGTTGAGTATCGATTGCTTGATGATTGATTGTTTTCTTTTGCAACTACAAACTGCAAAGGCGTTAATAGAGATCCTTGTTTGTGGGTCATTTACTGTGAAACATGATGAAATTCATTACCGGTATTTGAGTGGTTAAGCTGAATTCAACTGGCTTTTTTGGCTATGATGGCAATTTTTAATCCCTGTGGCAAGTACTAATCAGTGTAAGGGTTTCAGTTTGTTAAGTGATTAATAGATATGTGTATATATATATATATATATATATATATATATATATATATATATATATATATATATTTGACTTGGAAACAGTGGAATTACACATTGTGTCCCGTTGCGGCTGCAACATGGCCTCTGGTCTCTGGTGTTTTCATCTCTGTAGGGCAAAGGATGTTAAGAGGTGTCATCTGCGACCTCTACCAAATACCTTGCCATCGCAGTTGCCGCAGCTACTGATGGCATTGAAACCATCAAGACTAAATTCCAAACTTGCCATTTAAGTTGCATAATCATCTCCAATCAGGAATGCTTGTACACACACTTTGTATTTGAACATACTCTCATCTTAATTGTCTTTATTTTAAGTTTGCATGAACCTTAAAGAAGTCACGCTGTGGACTAATGACAATAATGGTGCTAATGGTGCAATATGCTGCGATTTAAACATGACCCGATTACCCGACTAATTGCGGCTACTATCAGTGACTAGTCAACTAGCAAAATAATCATTTGTGGAAGCCCTAGTTGAAAACTGTTGTTGCAAAGTTTACAAGGACTGGATTAGTGCTCCATGCCAAGTTATATTCTTCAAGTGAATTTGTAATGTATATTGGGGAGGTACAGTATAACCACTGCCCTCCCCTACTGAACGTACTGCCACCCTTTCGCCACCACAGGTAAAATTGTCTAAAACAGCAACTGTTCCAGGGATTAAACTTCCACACAAACACATGCACAGATTCACCTCTGAGCACCCCCCCACCACACACACACACATGAGACACCAGAAAGGCAACTAAATACACACATGCACACACACACACACACACACACACACACACACACACACACACACACACACACACATGCCCCTTAGAAGAAAACATTAAACAAAAAGACAAAAGCAGTCACCCTGAGAGACAGGCCAGATGAATAAAACATGCTTTTACGACAACGCCATTCTGGTGAGCCCCTCACATCCAGCATATTGTTCTCTGGGAAATATTTCCAGGAGCCATTCATGAATCATGACCAAATCCAGGAGACTTGAAAGTAGTTACACTGTCTGGAAATGGTTTCTCTCGACTGTTCGCCGTTGAAGATGGACAGACAGCATATGGTGCACCGAGGAATCCCTTCAGTGGCCATTTGTTTGGTAGTATTCGTTTGGTTAAGAACAATGAAGTAAGCCAATCTTCGCATGAACATAAAATGCAAGGAATCACAGCCTCACACAGTCCTCTCCACTATCAGATCTACTCGGCTCTAAATCAAGTCTGGGCCAAACCTAATGCATGGATCCATACGGCTCTGGGTGAATTAACGTTAGTAATGAGATATCATGGCTCTGATTGATCCTCTATTTCCATGTCCACACCATAAAATGACCTAAGCACGACACTATACGCCATCACTCTTCAAGGCTGCATTGATTCCACTCTGGACTTCTAGGAATTTAAGTTGGGGCACTGGAGCCTGTGTCACCAATGTAAGATTGTCTGCCCGTGCTTCGTGTCTCAGCGCAAAACCACGCTTGCACACTGAAGACTCGAAATTGGGTGCCGATGTGACTGTGTGTTTGTCAGTGGAGAAACGGAAAAGACTACGATAACTAAAGTTGGCTGGACAATTCTGCCGAACCTGTGCCATTTGCATCCCCAGAAAATAAAACGCAAAGCTCAAAATAAGCGGTTCTGCATCGCTGTTTGCCAATCAAAATTCACAGTTTCTGCTCAAACAAACACATGGAATTGCAAAACTGCTTATCAGCAATTACATGGCAATACGCAGAGCAGCTAAATGTTTCAGAAATCACTGACCACTAACTTGTTCTGCCGTAACATGCCGTGATTGTTTTGAATATCTTTTAAAAATCATCAGATTGACCCCTGCTACTGAAGGCTTTAGTTATCCCTCTTTTCACTCCTTACTGGACTTGGGAGGTGCTGGAGCACGGCAGTCCTGGTCAGTCCTCAAGGTCGAGGCCAAGGTCATCTTCATTGTCAAATATTCTCGATGTACAACATACAGCACAGATGAAATATCTTTCCTCTCAATCCTCAGTGGAAACATGCAAACATGTTATGCATTAAACACACACAGCTAAGATAAGGCAGTGAAGTACACTGTATAAAAGACATAAATATAATCAAGGAAGGGCATCCTTGCGTGTGAGCCTATCATGGTCTTCATATGTTTGTGTTTTGTTTTCAGCTCCAGTTGGAAGGGAAGGGCGAACACATATTGTAATCAACCTCAGTGACTACATTTTTGGGACCCACTCCAAACCACTCAACCCCCAACTTTAGTTCAATTTTGTCAAAAGGTGAGTAATGTAATTCAACTCAACTCAACTCAACTGTATTTATAGAGCACTTTCAGACACTTTGTCATGCTTTCGAAATCAGTTTGAATGATCTGACAGCTTAAGTTAACCTATGAATGATTACCGCAAGAGATGTTTTTAATATTCATGTTTGTCAACCAACTAAAAAGTGAGAATTTGAAAAAAAATCTTCCTATTTCTTGTGCTAGACAGAGTCCATAGAATGCTTCTCAAGGATATTTATCTAACAACTGAATCATTCATACACTGAACTTGAGCTGAAATTGATCGGAACATTGATGAACATTACACTTATGGAGTTTACCATTGCGACTTTTTCCTTTTGAGATGTCTTCATTTTAGTTTGACCACTAATACTTGTACTAGTGTAAACTATATTTCATTTAATTCCTTGTGAGCTGTTCTCAGCTCATAAACGCACAGCCATGAACCTAATGTATGATTATGATCCATGCTAAAATGCTAACTGTTCAAAGGAAGTTGCGCCAAATCTGTTAAAATCTTTTTTTTATTTAATCCCTTAAGTTTTTTGATACAAGAAATGCAAATTTAAGTTCAATTCATATTTGGTTGAAATTTCCCCATTGGAAATGTTTTTAGACAATGAAATACAATTTGCTCCTTTGCACAAAGTGAATTTAAGAAATTAAAAACTCTTGATTATATCAAAAGAAAACCAATTGATTGTTATTTATCAAGTAAAATGCGTTAACTAAAATGTATCATTTATCTAAATACCTGATTATTCTAGAGAATTTTCAGGTGGATATTCAAATACCGAAATATTCAATAGTTGCATGCTTACGTTAACCTCCCCATTATATTCTTTTCTTGTTATTGTGGGGGAAATAACAGCTCCTCAAAATGTAAGTTGCTCCTTAAACAAAGTCTTTAATTAGCAAAATTGCCCTCAAAGGAATAACATTAGTTTGAGCATTAATGCACAAAAACTGAAAGGGGACCCGAAAAGTTGACCCCCTCAGCATGTGACCGGCCGGCCCCAATGGGCCACCAGGCACTCGAAAACATGCCCGACCTGCCAGCCTGGCTCCAGAGAGCGGCAGATATGTCTGGATGAGCAAAAACCAAGTCCAACGTTTGTATTCATCATAAGGGGTCTTTGAGCCATGCTTTGTCTGGGCCCTACACCCTCTTTGAATATGTGAAATATTCCACAAGTCACCTGATCCACATGAAGTTGCATACTTCAGATCATCTGCAGGTCAACTAAAGGCCAAAAGCAAGTTCACCCCATTTATTTTTCTGCAAATTGTGGCATTATTCAGTTTGAAATATTTTCTCAGTCCTGTTACCTAAATTCTTTTTTGGATGTTTGGGGTTTTTTTTCAATATTGTTTTGTTGAATCCCTGTCATGTGCTTTGTGTCATTATGATATCGGCATAAATGCCATGTTACTATATTTCATGGATTTGCTGATTCGCTGCTAAAAATTTACTCCTGCTACTTTCAGTCCTCTTACTCAAAAGTGGCTGTGATGGACTTATACATATTTTGAGTGCTCATTGAGGGTATTCTCAGTTTTAAAGTGTGTCTGTGTGTGTGTGTGTGTGTGGGGGGGGGGGGCATTAAAAAAAAAAAAAAGAAATTTCAATTTATTTTCAAAGAGTTTCAACAAGTGGCAACAACGAATCAGCGAAATCGCCCGCATACATCTCCACCAAGAAATAAAAACCAAGAAAAACACATCCACTTTAATTGGGCCTGCTGAGCAAAGCTTTCAACTTGAATAGTAAAACATATTGAATAGACATTCACAAACATGTGCGAAATCACTTCAATCTGATACTTCAATAACCAGGGACACGTTTGGGATCCTGACAAAGTTTGTGAGAGGTTCCTTGACAGTAAATTAAAACATCCCTCGATCCGCCCATTATCCGAACCGCTTATCCTTACAAGGGTCACGAGCGTGCTGGAGCCTATCTCAGCTGTCTTCGGGCAGTACGCAGGGGACACCCTCAACTGCTTGCCAGCCAACCGCAGGGCTCACGTCATCAAACAACCATCCGTGTTCACAATCACAACTTGGGACAATTTAGAGCATTGCATTAAGCTACCATGCATGTTTTTGTAACGAGGAGTAAACCAGAGCACCCGGAGACAATGAATCGAACCCTGGGCCTCTGTACTGCGAGGGCAGATATGCTAACCAGTCGTGCTGCCCTTAAGTTAAAACAATTTCATAAAACCTCCACCAATTTTTACTCAAATTAACAATACTTCAGTGTTGCGATAACAGTGCGGATTGTTTTGTGACCTAATTCCAAGTGTGATTTATATTCGACTGTTTTGAAACAAGAGCAATGATCGTGGCACACAGTAAGACTGAGGTTGTTCCAATGGCATCAAGTCTAAGCAAACCCTACAGTAAGTATTTATCTATCAGCCACTAATGAATCTCCTCAACTGCCAGGAAATATCAAATACCCAATACAACTTTGGAGCCAAAAGGAAATACACAAAGATTGAATAATCCATTTTAGATTGTCCAAGCAGCCGTGGGCGATAACCATCACACGCCAACTTGCCTGATGACAGAGCAGAAGTCATTGAAAACATGTGAGGTTTTTTTAAGAGGAGAAGACGGTTCCAGGAAACTGGTAGTCACTGTCAACGATTTTGGTCTGCGCTTGAGGACCTCTGATTTATTTTCAAACCGTCTGATAGCTTGTTACAATTACACCCAGGACCAAGGACACTCTCAAATTGGCTGGATGCAGTCAGGTGACAAACTGGTGCGTGCGCACACGCACGCACGCACGCACGCACGCACGCACGCACGCACACACGCACACACACACACACACACACACACACACACACACACGCAAAGAGGTAACGAATACACATGAACACAAAAACACTGAAGGGCCCAAACACATTCCTGGCTGTCTGAAACATGCTGGACACTGTCCCACACTTATTAGAAACAGACTGCTTTGAAGACACTCACATGATCCTCCACACGGACAGACACATGTGGACACGTAACTAATGCTTGGAGGCAAACTGTTTGCCTCCAGCGTATAGTCTGACTGCTCCTTCACATGGCACACAGACTTATCAGACAACACGACTCACGGCTGTTGTTATACTTTTAAAAAAAATAAATAAATCAGCCCATTGGCGGAATCATTAGACAGACGGAGACACAAACACAGACACACGTTCTCATCACCAAATGACTAATACAATGTAATATTTAACAGGTGAAAAATCTCGTGACATGGGTTGTATTCATGTCTCAAAAGGGCAGAGAAATACGAAGCAAATGGTAGGCACACATAAATCAAAACACCAGACGGCACTTCAATGGTCTGATTTGGCCTCTATGATTCTGTACAGTAGAAGTACATTTCTGACCTTCTCACACATGTGTGAACGTAGCGTGCCAGAGAAAGTCAGCGCTATGCAGTCAGAGCCAGTAGGGCCTTCTCTGTTGGCCTAAACACAATCAGAAGCAGTGACCTACATTTGCAACTGAGATGAATTTGAAGTCATTTATTTCCAACGGTCGATGATCGTCATTTCATAGCGTGTCTCTTAGATGCCCAACTTCAAGTAGTGTGTAGGGCTGTGGTATTTTTTTTTCTTCAAATCAGATCACATCTTCTATTATATGTGTTTCCAAGTCAATGTAATCTGTAGTATTGGCTCACCCCACACTATTAACAATGCCTGTTTTGTTTTGGTTTTCAACCAATCACATCTCAGATTCACAAAATTAGGCCATCGCCAAGTTTTACAGTGACTTTAGCATTCTTCCATTGTCTGATCGATTGATCTGAGCTAAACGATGTTGCGATTTGTGCAATGTGTGATTGTCGGACATGATTAAAAAATTATTTTCAAGGTTGACTTTTCCAGAAAACTAGACAATGTGCGGTTAAGTTGGTGAACATCTTAGCTGGCTGCCTTGTGTCAACCCAGAAGAAGTTTTACTCGGCACTTCAAGAGCAGCATGTATAAGTGTGAGAACTAGCTTGCACGGACTACACGGTAACTGTTCAGCAGCACACAGATGTTTATGGCCCTTCCACATATAAACGATGTCTTTTTGCCCCTCATGCACTTGCACACTCCTCTCACTTGTGATACCACTGATATGAACAGGTAGATAAGACGCCCTCGTTTGAACTGCACTCTTACGGTGACGCTAAACGAGGAGGGTCAAAATCGTCAGCGCATTGCATGTGTGGACGGGAAGCAAACCAAATGACCAAGGATGCCAGCAAATTGTGTTGCATATAGTTGCATACAATGCCGTACAATGACGACAGGGAAACTGCGAATAACCAATTATTGAGGACACACGCTTCATATATGCTTTATTTGGGTGATGAAGGTGACCCAACAAGATATTAACTGTGGGTTAAGGGGAAAAAGTACTTTTTCCACACAGAACAGTAGTTTCAAATATAATTTGTTCTTCAATAAATAAAATCACCATTTAAAAACTGCATTTTAACTTGGGTTCAAGCATAGCATTAAAAGGGGGAAATGATGCAAAAAAAGTAAGAATTTGAAAGGAGGGCAAAAGCTTTTTTTTCCCAGCACCGTAAATTGCAGATAAAAAGCCCCGTAAAGGCAAATCATAGCCGTATTTACATTAGGGAGCCAACATTTTTACATTTGACTGAGTCACAAAGGCTCTTCACATGACAGTAGTTCTCAAATCAGCTGTTTAGAGCAGACAAAGCTTTGAAAAAGGGCCCCTTCAGACTACTTTGAATGTAGCAGGCCATCGTGGATTTTATTAACTCAGCTCTACTGGTGTATGTGGACAAAATATTGAGATTTCAATATATTAAGCGCAGGAATGCATAATAACAGTCCACCAATGTCAAATCTTGATATTTTCACTGTCCAACATCCAGGTACGTGGAGTTTGGCACAAAATGAGGAATGGCTTTTTAATAAACAGTAATGTGAAGCTTTAACATTTTAAAACATCAACAAAATGAATAGAGCGATTATTGGACAGTAAATCCCACTGCTAACCTTGGTTACCTGTATTTGTATTCATGCAGGACGTGTGTCTGTGGTCCAGCGGTTGACAACATCTGTTTAGATATGCGCATGGCTATGTGTTGTTGATTTAATTCTCTCCCATGACATCCGTCTTGTGCCATCTTTTTTTTTCTTTTTTCTGGCGGACAGAATGCGCAGCTTAACAACCCCCCTGCTTCCTGAATCGCTTGTAACCTAATCACTAACACCATCTGTTAATTATGTTAATATAAGAATGGCTTGGCTGCCATTGGCTGAATGAGGACCCCAATGAGCCCCCTCTGTGTGATTGCTTGCCGTTCGCTTGTGCGGTCCTTCCAATCATCTCAGCCTTCTATAGTCCTCCTTTCTTTAAAATATTGTCATTCTTATCTTTTCCCAATTCTATCTCCTTCTGCGAAATCTATTAATTCCAACTTTTTTTTTCAATCGTTCACTCACGAATTTGTATGCCCTCCAACTCAATTAACTTCATTGTCCTCGCTCTTTCCCAGCTTTTTAATATAGTTCTGTGTCAAAAGTGTCAAAGTTTCTTCTGCTTGCTCTCCCTAACTCATGCCTAGTGCTCCCGGCAGTGAATGCCAAAGGCAGGGGCTACTCCCCGGGGAGGCTTTGATAGAATCACGTTTTATTTTAGTGCAAGGCATTGATCTAGCCTCCCTCTTAATTGTTATTCAGTATGTTAATCTGTGTTTATGAATTTCTATCGATTGGTAGAGAGACTTAATAAACTCGATCTTGTACCCGAGTCCACAATAAGCTTCCGAGCGTGAATAGTCACACAGTGTTGGTCATTATATCAAACGCATCGAACAGCAGACCTACGGTGGCATAATGATCGGTATAAGAAGGCATAATGACACTGAGAGTGTCCCCTGGGAGGCCGCGTTCAAGCCAGAGGATGAAGCGGGCCGAGGAAGCCATCTGCCTGACTTGAGAAATAAACAGCAAAATTGAGTTGTCAATAAAAGCCCATTCTATGCTCATGAGCAACAGAGGAATGTTGTCAATGTACCGGCAAGGACACAACCTACAGTAAGAAAAACAACTCTCAGGGTCAGGGGATTTCACACCGCCGACTTCACAATAATAAAACACAGTTAAAGTCACCGGGCCATGAAGCCTCTTCAGTTTTCAGTCCAAAGATCCAGCCACAGACACACACACACACACACACACACACACACACACACACACACACACACACACACACACACACACACACACACACACACACACAGGCAGCCACCACACATGTAAACACTCACCAACCCACACCATGATGTCTTGACCTCCACCAGCCTTTTACGCGAGGCCACAGTTTGGGTGAAGCCTCAGGTTTCTTACACTTGGTTGTGAATGTTATTTATTCTGTGAGTGCTGTGTGCTGTGAGGTACATAGTGGGAGGCCGGAGTGGCTCAACTCCCACTGACCATATTCTGATACAGACAGAAACAAGCAAATGGATTCTGGCATGCCTGTTCGACCTCTCTTTCGGGCACATTTGAATTCATGGATACCAGGAATTTGAGTAAGTCATACATGTGCAAGTCACAAGCAAGTCTCAAGTCTGAAACATGTTTCAAGCATGTCATAAGTCAAGTCATACAATCTTGTTCACTCAAAACATATTGCATATTTGCGCATTTGCCACTTTGCGCTCACAATCTGTATTTGCATTAGCTGTATGAGCATCATCACAATGGATACAAAACAAGTCTCTCTATTGTCTGGCTTCTCAATGCACTCAATGAAGCTTCCATGCGGCTGTTCGCTTCTCGCCGATTTTAATTCATCCATCCATTTTCTGATCCGCTTTATCCTCACAAGGGTCGCGGGGGGTACTGGAGCCTCTCCCAGCTGTCCTTGAACAGTACACGGGGGACACCTGAACCGGTTGCCAGCCAATCGCAGGGCACACAGAGACGACCAACCATCCGCGCTCACACTCACATCTCGGGACAATTTAGAGTGTTCCATTAACCTGCAATGCATGTTTTTGGAATGTGGGAGGAAACCGGAGTACCCGGAGAAAACCCACGCAGGCACGGGGAGAACATGCAAACTCCACACAGGGAGGCCGGAGCCGGGATTGAACCCACGACCTCTGCACTGTGAGGTCGGCACGCTAACCACTGGACCACCAGGCCGCCTCTGCCGATTTTAAAGTAAACCTAATTGGAGAATCCAAATTTAATCACCTTGGGGGGTCCTCCCATCACTGTTCGGGTTTTGGTGGCCCCCCCCACACTGTGTAAGTGCGCATCCTAGCAGACTGGGTTAACAGGTCCTCACGAATCAAACAACCCCCCTCTGCTTTCTTTCTGCGATAAGCAATTAACATGTTCATTCTCTTCAAGTCAAGTTGTTCATAAGTTTTTTGCCGAGCAAGTCTCAAGTCCTAAAAACGGGTGACTCGAGTTTGACTCCAGTCAAGTCATGTGAGGTGAGTTACGCATCTCAGATAGATGCTATATTAGCATGCACATACACGCAGACTAATTTGTTGTGCCCACAAACCAAAGGTCAAACCATCGTTTATACTCCATGGCTTTCACATTGAGTTTTCTTTCCTTGAAGCCAAGGCTAAGAACTGTAAAATGGAAGGCTGATCCCTGTGGCCCTCTCCCAAGTGTGAGGCGACAAGAAGCCGGGGTTACAGAAGGGACAGCTCCTCCAAAACAGCTGCCGTCCTGTAGGACGCCACAGTCGCCCCGTGGGTGTGCCGAGGCCCGTAGGAGACAGACAGGAGAGTGGGCCAAGGTTGTCGCCCCATGAGGAGACTCTTAAGCAGGGAGCGCCACCTTCACCACTGGGCCTCCATCTGTCTGCGGCCGTTCATCATCCTCCTTAACCTGACCTACAGTGAGAGAGCAGTAAACTGCCCTCATATAATCGGACTTATTATTACCCTCGGTATATAAGACCTCTTAAGTACCGGTAGACCCCAGATGGATTTGGGGGAGATTTTCGCAGTTCATATAGTGCACGCATGAACACACTTGGTGACACACCAAGACGGATGGTCAGTGGGAGAATTACTGACTGGAAGGTGAGTTGCGTTAATACATCTCATTTTTTAGCTTTCTTTTAATTGTCAAGTATTAAAATATACTTTAATCTGTAAACAGTAATGGTAAATTGAATGTGAACTCAACCATAACCCTGATTTTTTTTTTCCCCCGTTAAAGTATTTTCAACCACCGGCTTACCTTGTACATTACGTGATCAAAATATGACCAAAAAAACAAAACAACACAAAAAGAGCAAAAATCACACTTGTAGATTTATTCTTTGACAGGTTCTACGATATTATGTCTTGTGAAATATTTATGGCATAACTATTTCCATAAAAAGAAGGCACTTACCACATTGATCTGTACCACTATACAAAAGATGTCAAAGCATCGAGAAAATATCCAGCAATTCGTTGTTAATTTGTCCAAAAATTATGTTTTAGTTTGATACTTTCTCGGTTTTAAGCCACTAGCTGGACAGGTCAAGGAACTTGAAGACAAAGTCAAACTTCTTTCAGTCTTTTCGCCAACAAACTGAAATGAATAATTACCATTGATAAAATAATGTTTTTATCACGTCTCTATTTGATTTACAAACAGTTGCTTTCTGCACAATAACAGTTAATCGACCGGATCCACATTTTTACGGCACGCTTCTCACATCAAACTGAGACAATATGGACATAGGATGGTCTGTAAATCTGTAAACCAGCGGGAAGGGAAGTACGTGACGGTTTGTGAAGCATGCGGTCGTGGAAAATGCAGTCAGCCTCGTTAGGAGAAAGCATATGTTACAGGTGGTGTGGAAGGCAGTGCAAGAGTTGGCAGGGAAGAGCGTGTGGAATCTGGTGCCAGAGTGAGAGCATTGGTGCCAATTTGAAACATGAGAGGGCCATACAGCTGAATGCCCCAGTTGAAGAGGGAATGAGATCACATGATGCCATGGAGGGAAAAATAATGCATGAATGTGGAGGGGAAAAAAAGAACAATACAAGGCAACTGCTGTGCAGTCAAAGCAGGAGAATTGTGACCGGCTCACATACTTTTACCTAACTGAGCCAACTTGTGATAAGCGTCTCGATTGGGTTACACATATCCAGATGGTTGTGCTCATCGTTTTGTATCTGTATGTGTAAGTGCTTGTGTCCATTTACCGGTAGCGTGCAGGCCTTCAAAGCGTTCTCTGCTGGCCCACACAGGATCAGAAACAACCTCCTCCTCCCCCCAAAAAATATTTTTTAAATGAGGGAAAATAGCATTATATTATTGAACTTTATAGAACATACATGGCTAACGTAATTCAATAGAATGTAAAGAATTAAACTTCTTGGTGCGTCATGACAATTCACTGCAACTAATTATGGTGTGTGTGATTTGACCAATACAGTCACGAAGACAAAAGACTTTCAGAACAACTATAGGTGCCTGCGTAAGCAGCAGTCTTATTAGTCAATTTATTTGTAGCAGACAATGAATATATGCCCGTAAATATTGCAATAGTATTGGTCTACATATGTTGATGCACCATGAGAGTTCCATTGCTTCACCCGTCTATAGCATTTTGCATCATGTGTTAGCATTAAGCTAGCTAAGGGACTTTGTGTGAGTTGGCTATGTGGTGAAATTATTTGTTTTATGTTTAGTTTGACAGTAAACCTCAATTGGGAGTGTTAATAAACAGCTTGAAGCCTCTTTTTTGAACAACAGTTTTCGATCTGCTACTTGTTGCGAAGTGAGTTAACTCTTCACTGTCTGCTACTTGCTGTAACCTGAGATGGGTTGAGTTTACTGCGACCATACATCGCTTGTACCTCCAAAAACTCATAAGTTGGGTCACTCAGATCTCAAGGCACCACTGAAGTATATTACTGGAGATCGACATGATTTTACAGTCGAATATCCACAGAACTTTTTAACCATTTCCCATATTTTTTCCTCTTCCCAATCCTGTTTTTCCTCATCTGTTGTCGAAACTGAGTGACTGGAAAGATAATTTCTCCCTCCCTAAATAGTGGTAATAAGGCGAGGGGGAAAATGTGTGGTCTTGGGTGTTTAAACATGATTTTCTCTCTTCTTTTTCTAAAAGAGGTAAGCTTTGGAGTGTCTTCACTATACCACATCCTCCTTCTTGATTCAAGAAAACACACACCATTCCTGGACTCCAGACCCCCCCAGCCTGCTATCCCCATGCTTAGCCAGGGACTTTCCAGAACTGCTCTGCCCAGTTGGGAAAGACACAATCAGGCTGCTGCGACCGGTGTAGAACTCACGCAACCAGAGCGAGACATGGTGGTTTACAAGCAATTTCATGAAGAAGCAAAAAAAAAAAAAAAGAAAAAAGCATGAGAGGGAAAAAGTTGTTGATACAAAGTGAAAAAGTTTTCTAAGTACTAATTGGCTCTGCGAAATGTAGCTACATTAGAACTCTTGAAGTGGCTCGTGTGACTCAGCAATACAGGTGAGATCATAAGTCCACACTTCCTTATTAGAGAACATGAGGTGTCTTAGTCATAAAAAAAAAAAAAAAAAAAAAAATGTGTAAAACTGCAGCACTCATAACAGCTGGAAATCACATCATCATTACGAGCAGTAAAGTACAGCACCAATAGTTCTGAATTTAGATGATCTCTTATACTTTCAACACAAACTTTTAGTGAAAATCAGCCACATGCGTGAAATGGCAGCATATGACATTGCTCCAAAAGAAAACCTGTTTCGAACATTCAATGAAACATTGGTAATATCAAAGACTGACATTCAGTCAAGTTGACAAAATGTTTGAAAGTGTTTTATAATGTTTTCTGTCAGCCAAACATCACCTTGGAAAGATTACCTGAGGCTAAAACAGCGTCGTACGTGGGAAAGTACCTATTTCTAAAAGGAGCTGTGACTAAATGGAAGTTGCCACAATGTAAACACATGTCATTACAATTCCTGACCATTTCCCATTTTAACTTGCCGTCCTCATCCTGGTGGTGATGAATCCCGTAGTACTGCCCCCATAAAGTAAGCCAAACTGTGTTGTCCGATTTTAGAGCACAAAGACAAACAAAACACACAGACCATGGGCTTCCCGCTCAGGAGCACGTGAAGGGGGCAACAATACACTTCTCAGCCTAAATGAGGGGCTTGAATCTGGTGAAAGATTCCAAGTCAGCCTCCCTTGCGCTTCCCTAACCCAACACGAACTGGGGAGGCTTTGTTTTAGGAAGACATTCGGAACATTCAGCCCCCAGGCATCATTGACACATCACTCTTATCTCTCGTGCAAACTGACAAACACCTGACAAATGCACTTTCGACGCACAAACCAAAACACATGGGAACACATGCTCTGTTCCCTCGATAGGACATTTAGTTCATGTACACGGAGCTGTGGCTATCACGGTGGAGAGGTTCATAGCATTCTGGCACTTTCAGTCAAGTGTGACTGGACACAGGAGGTCAGCATGATAGCATCATCCTGGAAAGACCTGACGAAAACATCACCAGTGGGAGACGTGAGCCGTAAACAAGGCGCACCCACACTGGCACAGAAACATCCAATGTGGGGCTGCTGCATTCTCACACACACACACACACACACACACACACACACACACACACACACACACACACACACACACACACACACACACACTTGCATGCACGCACGCACACGCATGCACATACATATTATACAATTGACTATGAAAGGACATCGGGCTCATAAGTCTGTTCCCCTGAGGCATAGGAGGCCCAGTCACTGTCAGGCGAAAAGCAAAACAAAGAGATGGAGAAATACAGCAAAATAAGGTAGGAGAGGAGACAGCTGCACCGTGATTAGAATAAACGGAGAGAGATGAAGGGCAGCGGCAACAGAGGCTACTACCTCTCTCCTCTAATATAGTCAGGAAAATGTTTCCTTTTCTTCCCAGACTGGGGGAGGCAAAAGGATTGGGTGGTTTTCTAATAACCAGCGGCCTGGGGTTATTGTGTTGCGGAGTTGTGTGTGTGTGTGTGTGTGTGTGTGTGTGTGTGTGTGTGTGTGTGTGTGTGTGTGTGTGTGTGTGTGTGTGTGTGTGTGTGTATATTAGGGTTTGGTGCTGCGATGAAGCCCTGATCTGCAAAGACTGGACTGGACGGTTAAAAATCATACAACAGTTCAACATTTTGATGATGCATGAATGGTGGCGCCCCATTCATTCTTTCCTGCAGAAACTTTCAATTGGGATTAGTTCTAAGACAATAAGTAAGGCAATAAGGAGACACCAAGGACAATAAGTTTTTGTCATTGTCATTCAGTCTTGATTTTGGTGCCCATTTTGGTGTTAGTCTTTTGGCAAAATTCTTGTTAGTTTATTTTTGTTGTTTGTTCAGATTTTTGTCAGATTTTAGTCATTTCTAAATGTCATAGATTTAGTCAACAAAAAATTCGAAAAGAGGCTAGTTTATCCATTTCAGTTAAAAAAAGAAAAAGCAAAACAGAAAGGAAAGAAAGAATCAAATTTTAGCTAATACACATTATGTGTTTCATGGTCAACAGCTAAGTTTGACAAACTATGACAATGTTAAGAATTGCAATTATGGCCTTAACTATCATCCATCCATCCATTTTCTGAACCGCTTTATCCTCACAAGGGTCGCGGGGCGTGCTGGAGCCTGTCCCAGCTGTCTTCGGGCAGTCAGCGGGGGACACCCTGAAGCGGTTGCCAGCCAATCACAAAGCACACAGAGAAAAAAAACTGTCCACCCTCACAATCATACAACAGTTTGAGAGCAGAAGTGGGCAAACTACGGCCCGTGGGCCGGATCCGTCCCATTGATCTTTTTAAGAATTTGTTTTATTTCATTCACTTACATTTACGTCCTGTAGATCATGGCATCCAAACGAAGAGGAACAGTAATGATCGCAGAAGAGAAAGTGAAGTGTATCTGATTAAACAAAGCGGGTTGCAAAGTACAAAACATTCAGGAGATGCTTGGATTCGGAAAGACTCAAATCTACGAGACTTGGAAAAACAAGGAAGCAATTCTCTCTCAGTCCGATTCTGGCAATTTCCATGCTCAGAGTGAATTGCTTGTGGCTCGGCGGACAGTCGAGTAAATGAACGTTTCCCGGAATGGTTTGACTGTTATCGTTTTAAAAACATTCCACAAACTGGACCGCTAATAAGAGAGGAGGCGAGTTCCATAGCGCTAACTATGAGCATCGAAGACTTCGAAGCGTCCCGTGGCTGGCTTCAAAAGTTCGTTGCACGACATCAGCTGAGCAAAGCTGTCATGTGTGGTGATCAAGGGGAGGTCAAGTTAGAGACAGTGAGTGAGTGGAAAGAAAAGCCACCAGGTCTCTTATTCGTCTTATTTTGTAGCAAATAGTCCTAACTTTGTTCTATTTTGTATCTTTTTTATATATCTGTACTGTATGCTGCAGTTTTTGTGTTACTGTATCAACAGTTTTTGGGCAGTATGTTGTTGCACTTTGTTACTTGTGTTATCACACATGTATGTTGTTAACATACTTGTACGTTCATACAGGACAAATACCATAGTTGTTTCACTGTCCTCATTAAAAAATGTTAATTCTTTAATGCTTTTGTTCTGTTGTTGATTGGTATGGACTGTCAATATATGCAGTTTTTTATATGTACCGTATCTTGTGCTGACCCGGCCCACCTGTCAAATTTTAGAAATCAATGTGGCCCCCGAGCCAAAAAGTTTGCCCACTCCTGTTTTTTAGAGTGTTCAATCAGCCAGTCATGCATGTTCTTGGAAATTGGGAGGAACCAGGAGCACCCGGAGAAAACCCACGCAGGCACGGTGAGAACATGCAAACTCCACACAGGAAGGCCGAAGCTGGGATCGAACCCATGACCTCTGCACTGAGAGGTCGACTAACCACTCGACCACCACTTAACTGTCAAACAAGCAAAAACAAAAACTGAATACAATAGCTTTTTAACCCAATGACTGATACCCACCCTAGAGCCTGGTGCTAAAAAAATCATGTGGTAACTTCAGAGTTTCTGTACATGTAAAACGCTGCTGTGTAATTACAGCGACTGCGAGTGCAAACTTATATGCACGTGTACTGTGCTGGGAATTTGTAAAGGAATTTCACCACAATATGGATTCATATGCACAAAGGCGACAGAAGAGTGAATGTTGAGGGGAAGGATAAGCCCAAAAAAATCTAAATGCATAACATTCTAAATACAAAACACACAAGACATCACACACAAACAGAGGGGGGAAAATAATTACAAAAACATGGGATGTGTAATCTCCCGAAATAAAATGCCGCATTCTAAAAAAAAAAAAAAATGTGCATGAGTCACTGAATGAGGTGTTTGGCCTCTGCGAAACAGGATTTGCACACAGAGCAGAAGTCTGCAAATGAGACAAAAGCCTCACATGAGGGTCGAGCTCCACACGTGAAGAGTACACAGCATATGAATGAATTCAATCTCACTTGTCTGTTTTTTTAATATGCCAAACAACGTTGGTTATTTCTATAACGTATTTATTAGTGAGCATTGACATGATAATACTGATCACTTTACTGTGAATAAATGTATTCTCGTCAATATACCAATTCAGAAATTGAACTGCTCCAGCTATCACTTCCGAATCATCTTTTTTCCTCGTGCGTTTCATTGTCTTACTCGGTCATCTCAAGTCTTTGTTTTCAATGTGAGTAACATCGGAAGCCTATCATGACTCCTACGCATCGTCTCAATTCCAAGTAAAACATCTAAAGCTGATCCAAACGTATTATTAAACTCCTCCGAAGGCTCAACTTTGTATGGATTAAATGCAATAGTTCCAAAAACTACCGCATTGTTGAACCCACGTCAAAACTTTCTAACCCACGATAATGAAAAGAAATCATACTCACAGGGTGCACTAACAACAATTAAATGTTTGACACTGAGCATAAATGCCAAACGGTTGTCAGAATCAAGCTGCAGATGTGATGCCATAGGCCAGGGAAACAAGGCACTGCATCTCAGCCTGCCCTGAAAGGAGACCGCCGACTCAGCTGGACGCTGCAGCACCAACTTGTTGAGTCACACTGATGACTTTCATGATGAGAATTCAAGAGCAACAGTGTGAATCAGATGGACAGTGAAATGCAAAAAAAAAAAAAAAAAAAAAGTGTGACAGAGTGGTAGAAAAGAAAGACGGTGGCGCTAGTGATGAGAAGTCTCAGATGTCCATTAGGTCATGCGGCTCCCCTGGGAGCGGGTGGACCAGCAGGGTCAGCACAACCCACACCTGCAAGAGTGAGAACTACTGCTGACTCCATCATTCTGACAGAGAGTTACACAACGTGTTGCAAAAGTATTGGGACACACACCGACGAGAAGTGAGATGGAAAAAAACATGAAGAAAACTGCGTCACCCATTCATCCTGAAGAATATTTGTTTGGACTGACGTCTTTGTGAAAGTGTGTTTGATGGGGCTGAGGTCCGAATCATGAATGTCTTCCACACCAAGCTCATCCGAGCATAATGTGGAGCTTGTTTTATGCCCTGGGAAACGGTTGCGCTGGAACAGATGAGCAGTTTCCTTACCACAAAGTTGAAAGGACAACGATGTCTAAATTGTCTTGGTATGCTGAGGAATTAAAATTCATCATCTTAAGCCTCAACCCTGATGGAAAATTATTTCTTCAATTATTTCATGATACTGTGTGTCAAAATACGTATGCCCATGAAAGAAATGTTTCCTTGCCTGAGGTTTAGATCAAGTGACGTCGTCGATCTCTATAAACTTTAAACGCTTTCGTGATAAAAACCTTTTGAAATACACTTGCTTTCACTTCACTTAATCCACTTCCACTTGTCAGTATGCAAATCTGTGCTTGTGGCGCATGCAGCGGACACATCGCCAAACATCAATTTAAACTTTGCTTGCTTCACAAGCACTCCAGGAAGCCAAATATTTGCATATAAGCAAGGAAAAACATTTTTCGACATTATGTGCCCTTTTAAGTGGTTCACAAGTAACAGAGAGAACACAGGAAAGCAGGGAATTGAGTGTGAGTGTGTCAGCGATGTGAGTATTCAGAAAGAACATGCGCACACTGAGCGTGTCCGAGTTAAGCGTCCATCTGTGTGTGACTAAGGCTAGACACAGTGCACTGTTAGTATGCGTGTGTTTTTGGTGAGATCACAAGCAGAAACTCGGTGCTGCTGTGTCAGTTATGGGTTCATTTCCTCAAAAAGGCCAGTAAGAACCATTGATGTGGTCATCATTAGCCAAGCTCCACCTTGCCGAAACAAATCAGGAAAAACAACACACGGCTCGCCGGCTGCCTCCTGCCAACTCGGGCCTGCGTGCAGGAGGACGTCTGTCCGATCAAAAGTTTCAGTTTAAGGGGAGACAGCGCAGCAGTATTCCAGGCAGGGACACAGCTCAGTCCAGGAAGCAGTTTGGCTTGGGGACAGTGAGGTCAAATACGTGTACAGTAACACTTGGAATACACTTGGACCAGGACTCTGTCAGAATAACCCACAATCAACACACTTACAAAAATAAATCCTCAAAACCTTCTCATGACACATCTAATACATTTTCAGAGAGCAATGGCTGTGATGTTGGCTCTCGAAAGGACATGCGTGATTAATTACCGCACACTCACACAAACTCTTAGACAGCTTTGAATTGGTGTAATTTGATCTCAAGTGGTCAAAACATCCCGACCCAATATTGTTTTGACTTCACTGTTTCTCCCAGTAGACCAAAACGCATAGCAACCAAAAACAAACAAAGGCAATTTGCCGCATCACAGTGTGAAGCATTCTAAAATCCCAGATACTTTACTTGCTGGAGCTACGTGACCGCAGCTAAGAAGAAGAAACAACGGCATCATAATGCAGTGAGTCTACACCACGACCCACTTCAGCCACGGTAATGAATTCAATGTTGACTTAATACCTTGCAATCCCAAGTGAGCCTCCACATTTCTTTCAAGAAAAATGTTTTGTACAACCTTTGCATCGTGGAGGTGTGCTTGATGAGTGTCTATGGAAAAAGAAAGAAATGATGGGTAAAACATGTTTTTTAATTGCTCAGACATTTACGTGCCACATTTTGTCACCTGCATTACTTTTAAGGTTTCTGGACTGTACTTCTGCCTAATTAGCGATTTGCCCCTATTTGCCCACCCCTAGCACAAGTTGTAACAGCTCTCTCTGCAGAATTCTCAGAAGCCACTTGGACAGGATGAGACGTCCCGTTGTTTCTCCAGAGAGTGGCACCACATCCTGGAAGTCCAGTTTACCACGGCTCCAAGAAGAAACAATGTCTCATGGATATGGGACATTTCTTCGTGGCTTGGATTCATTAGCTGACGCCTAGAGGACCAGCGAGCTCAAGATACTCAAGTGGGAATTACACTTTGGCCTTTTTATTGTGTGATTAGTTCCAAAATATTGTTGTGGTTGAATGCTACCGGGAGACAAATGGGGGTTGGCCAGGAAAACAAATACTGCTTCTTGTGAAAGTGTCCTCTCCTTAAGACCTCCTAAAGTGGTCCCCAAGTCCCAATTCAGTCTGTTTTATGTGTCTCCCTCTTCCAAGAATAAACTCATCGGCCAGCCCTGAGAAGCCTAATAACGCACATTTGAATCAGGTGTGTTGCAGCAGGCAAAAATGGAAATCATGCAGGAAAGCCGCCCTCAAGGACCGGAGTTTGACACCTACCGCTATGTATGGCTTTGTTCTTGTCGCGTCCTGACAGGGCCTGTATTGTTTCGCAGGCCATCGGAGTCATTTGCCGATGTCAGCAAGAGTGTCAAGTTCTTCGTTTGATGGATTTGGTTTTGATTAGTTTTGTCAGGTTTTCCTTGTGTCCCTTTTGTCGGTGTCTGTCTCGCTATTGTGTTTGTTTCTAACTTTGAATATTGTTTTTGTACTGTTAATGTTCTTTCTTTTTTTTTGTTTGATTCATCAAAATACCTCGTCAACCTTTTTGGTTTTTTTTTTCAATCATTTATTTTCTAAGTGCGCCCTGCCTCACCTCCCTGCAGTTGGCTCTTCATCCATACCAACTGTGATATTATACGCTCATGTTTTGTTTAGGAGCAAAGTTTTGAACTGTAACAGATGATGATGCTCATGATGGTGAAGATGATGATGATGACGATGATGATGATGCATGGACACACAGGAGAATGCATTGTATAAACAACAAAACAAATGGATAGAAATTTAGATTTGTTATCAATTTCTTTCAATTCCTATTCAGTGCTGCTTTTGTGGTTGTTTTTGCTTCATTGGTGGTCTGAACATGATTGCTAAAAGTGTATATGTGTGAAAATTGTTGTGTGTGTGTGTGTGTGTGTGTGTGTGTGTGTGTGTGTGTGTGTGTGTGTGTGTGTGCGTGCGTGCGTGTGTGTGTGTGTGT
>NW_017805153.1:2701184-2706351 GCF_001891065.2 Hippocampus comes | reverse complement strand
GTGCGTGCGTGTGTGTGTGTGTGTGTGTGTGTGTGTGTGTGTGTGAGACAAGCAGTGATCCTGAATAAGTGAACTCACTGTATGATCGGAAATTCCAACAAGGTAGAGATAAATACGCCGGGCCTTGTAGCTCACATGTCTTTCTTTCTGCTGTCCTCCTACACACGCTAGTGCTTTCATGTGCAAAGCAGAGCGAATCAATTGACATGCTAATGAGACAAGAGCTGCTTCAGAGGTGCTGGAGCCATTTCAATGCACACACGTAATACACTCACACTCATACATGTATACAGGGACTTGGATATCTGTATGCACGTTTGTATCACTACCACATATCATGTGAGTGACTCACTCTGGCGCCGCTGCGACAAAGAAAAGCCCAAAGTCATGTCATGCTTTATACAATATATCAGTTTTAACAAATGTGTGTCCTGTTAACTGTGCAAATGTGGCCATTAAAATCTTCTTTTGTGTTCCATGTAGCAACTTCGCAAAGCCAACCACAGTGAAATGACACGTCAACAAGACATTGATATGGCAATGGCAGAATTCAAAAAGTGCAGCAGCTGTACATGTTTGGAGACGATGCCACACACCTCACCGTACGGGCTGACAACGATGAAGAATATTCAGTGTGAACTATTCAACAAAGAACAATTGATACATGCTTTTGCGGCAAAAAAAAGATTATAGATAGATAGATAGATAGATAGATAGATAGATAGATAGATAGATAGATAGATAGATAGATAGATAGATAGATAGATAGATAGATAGATAGATAGATAGATAGATTTTTTTCAGGCCTGGGAGCTTGAGGGTTCTGCACAGGTTCTTAGCTGTTCCCAGTCAGTATTGGGCTCTTCTTCGGTCTGGCAAGGAGATGCTAAACAGATAGACAGAAATGTGTTTTCCACCAAATTGTTTCTCACTGAGCTGAAACATACTGGAAGACATTGTTCTAACGAAGCTCGAGTTGTTGATGGCACTGAGCAGCACTTGAGGACAGATTCACTGGTGACATTTACGATGGGCTGAGTGCGGGAGTGCGTGTGCGAGAGTGGCAAGGCTGGGGGACCGAATGATTTAGGGTCACGTATCAGCAGGACAGGAGTCAACTACTCTCACTACTCCGCACCCTAAAGGGCAAGCTTTATAGCCACTTTCTGATATACGCCCTTGTGTACAGCAGCTTTTATTTAGGAGCCTCTTGTTCAATGCACCCTTCTCTGTGGCGGACCATTTTTTGTTCCAGCGAGGAATGTATTTATTCTCAATAGGACCAATACATAATCAAAATGGACCACTTTTATTTTATGTACAGACAGTGATAGTCCAAGAGGTCTTCATGAGAGTTCAGTAGGTAGTCGTTTGACTAAACCGAACAAACAGGAGCGTCACAAACCTCGACAGCAGCATTTTGCAACAAGTGGTTGGGGAACAAGGATTCAGGCGTATTTTTGTGCAGCTTTCTACTTTTAACTAGTCCCTGAAGGGATTAGTAAAAAGTGTGATCTGAATACTGCTGCAAAGACACTTGGGGAGAGAGTGACTCATCACGCTCCTTTAGCATGTCATCACTATGCCCTTTGTGGAAGTTCGTTTGACCGAGCGGCTGCCTATTTCTAAGCTCCTTCCACCTGTGATTGCCATCAAGGATCATGAAATCAAACAGCACAACTGGTGGGACTGGAGGGTATCGTGACATACGGAAGGATTTGAGAGGGTCGAACTGGTAACCCCCCTAATACAAGGTGACCGCTCTGCATTGTCGCGAGCTTCACACAAGTGCACTCGTCTTCTAAGCGTGGACCTTCATGACTGGATGAACTAGATGAGAAAAGAGTCAAGCGTGGGTGGAGAGCAGAGCGGTGTTAATTTATGACTAACACTTAGACACAGGATCAATTGCCGGGAAATGTCCATAAGCTCGGAGTGGAGGACACTTTGAATATATAAGCCTTGAAGTTACTTTCAATCGCTCCATTCATTTCCATCATGCCCATTGCACTGTAATGGTCATTTAGACTTTAATTTCCTTTCATACTGCATAAAATCTCGGTGCTTATTCATGAAGTTGAACATGTGCATGTGTGTGAAAATGACTGATGGAATGTAAATTATTCAAAAACATTATCTTAAAACACATGTTAATGTTACTTTTATCATTTCTAGCTGTCCCTTGGTGGTGTCTGCTGTCTTCTTCTATAAGAGGTCATGAAACTGATGTGTATGTCAGATTGCTGACTAAATGAAACCTCCCGGTATCTTTTGGGAGAAAAAAGCATCAAGTACAGGACCATACAATGAGCACCAATCCTATTGGCCTTCATTTGGATCATCTTTGGTCCATCTGAGTGTGTTTAGTCATTGAGAGGCAAACCCAGTCATGGGGCTCTCCAATTCCGTGTCCTGCAAAGATTTTGAATCCAGTAATTCTGTGCCTATTCGCGTTTCGTGTTTTGCGGCTTCAGCGGGTTTTTGCAAAATACGGTATTCATTAAAAAAAATAATAATAATACAGCTATATCAGTAGCCATGTTGCAAAAAGATGCATTGTTTCATGTTGATGCGCGAGAGAGGTTTCCCTGCATGCCAAACGACTCAGAGACTTTGCACATGCCTGTCCTGTATTGTACATGCCACGGGCACTCATTCAAGGCGCATTCTTGTTTCCTAAAGCCTGTACAAGTCAAGTGATAACCACCTTGTACACCACCAACACAAGTCTCTTCGACTCTCTCAGAAGGCAATGTTGATGGATGTTAATTTCTGCATAAGGTTTTATCATTAAAGATTTAAGTAAAGACATGTACTGTTGTAATCTTTTGTCTCAAATATCCATCCATCCATCCATCCATTTTCCGATCCGCTTTATCCTCAAAAAGGTCGCGGGGGGTGCTGGAGCCTATCCCAGCTGTCAGGGCACACAGAGACGAACAACTATCCACGCTCACACTCACACGTAGGGACAATTTAGAGTGTTCCATTAACCTGCCATGCATGTTTTTGGAATGTGGGAGAAAACCGGAGTACTCGGAGAAAACCCACGCAGGCACAGGGAGAACATGCAAACTTTACACAGGTAGGCCGGAGCCGGGATCGAACCCATGACCTCTGTACTGTGAGGCTGACGCGTAACCACTGGTCCACCGGGCCACATATTTGTGAAGTATAAATACAGTTTGCTTATTTTAAACATGCTGGTACCCAAATACTCATACATGAAATTTCTGAGGGGGGAAGAAACCCTACCTTGCGGTTTTCCCCTTTCACAGGGCGTTTCTGGTCCCCATTAACCACAAAAAAATGAGGGATTACTGTATTGTGAACCAACAACCAAAATTTCAGAAAATTCTATTTCCTAAATGAGATAAGGCCTTTCTTGAGAATGATTAGCTAACAAGTAAAGCAACTTAACACTTTTACTGTAATTGATATGAACATAAATGCACCAGTGGCGGATGCTGGTCTGTCAAGGAGGGGAAGCTCAATTTCGGCCTACATCATAAAATGTGTCCGTTTATTTGTACGTGAATTCTACTCTCCGTTCCTTTTCAAAAAAATGAAAAGGATGCCTTCACCATAAGATCGGTGATTGGCTCATTTCGCTCTCAATCAAATAGAGATTCAGCCTCAGACAGATCATCCAATCATCATGCAGAAATGCTGAGCGTCCGGGCCAACCGATAAACGCCCACTGTCCATAGACTCCCAGAGACGCTGAGCGTCCGGTGGGCGGAACAAAACCAGCATTTATCCAATGACTCGTCTCATTTCAGCATTGGGACAACCTACACTGAACTCTCTAGACGCCCAGCGTCCGCGCGGTCGACGCTCAGCGTCCACACAGTTTAAAGCACAGTGAAGCTGCGGGAATGAATAAGAAGAGAGTCGCGTCATAACCAGAAGTAAGAAGCTGTGATTCGGAACAAAAGTTGAGCACGTTGTAGCGCATATTTAGTCAATGACATGTCCACACAACTGTACGTGCACACATATATTTGATCACTTACTTTTTGACATTTTAGGGGAAGCTGAGCTTCCCTTGCAGTCTTAGAGCAATCGCCTCTGAAATGCACATTTCATGTAGTCTTTTGCTGCTGTCGGTTATGCACGTTCGGTGTCACCGTCAAAAACGTTGAAACTCGTGGTAGTTTTGAGAAGAAAAAAAAACAAAAAACCCCTTCCTCCTCTTTTCTGCCCCATTGGGACAACATCGCTTCATTTTGGTCTCACCATTTTGGTTTTCCTTACTCAAGTCTGTACATGCACAGTCAGAAAATGAAGTACCGGTAGTCTGTTGCAAGGAGGGGATGCACTCGATCAAATATTTTATTTTCTTTTGAAGCACTTGAGTTTAGGAATAAAATAATAATAGTTGTTTTCAATGAAAGAAAACGGTATATAAAACAACGTTTAAGACGTTTAGGGGGGACCTAGAAATGTGTGAGCCCCAGGGAATCACGTCTGCTTGCCTCATGTTAAGTCCACCCATGGTCCTTTGATAGTTGATGTGATGATTGTAAATATGGATTTAGTTGAGGTAATGACAGGAGATGCCAACTGTAATATTCTACGCTGCACCAGATGGTCTCACTATGGCAATAACAGAAACAGTATTGATTCACTTACTTCAGACTCAACACAATACGTATTAAGGTGTAAATGGTGTGCTGGGAAAAGTGAATCCCAGTAAATGATGCCATATCTGGTGTGATACCATTAACGGAACAATTATGTCGAGTGTGGCACCTGTTATTATTATTTTTTTTAAATTTGTAAACACAACACAATATAATAACAGGCAATTGGAGCCCACTTACATTTATCTATTTAATTTTGATCCCGCTTGCCCAGTACCTACTTACCACATGTCATTGCTATCTTAGTGCAACAACTGACGTTATTGCTGTTCAACGAATTACGGCGTTTCCCTACTTGCATACAGTTTGACAGGGGCATACTTGGCATGCAGAATTTCCCTTAGGTGAACCTTAGCATTTGCCTTGGAAAGATTTTTTCTCCTCCCCTGGGCTCGGTGAGAATTCAGGGCCATTCCAAGCCATACAAACTGGAGACTCAAGTGTGACGGTAACCGCCCAGGAGTGTGTGTGTGTGTGTGTGTGCGTGTGTGTGTGTGTGTGTGTGTGTGTGTGTGTGTGTG
>NW_017805153.1:2696075-2701030 GCF_001891065.2 Hippocampus comes | reverse complement strand
GTATATGTGTGTGTGTGTGTGTGTGTGTGTGTGTGTGTGTGTGTGTGTGTGTGTGTGTGTGTGTGCGCACGTAAGAATATTTTGAGGCCTCCTAAAGGGGTGGAGGCCAGTGTTTGGACAGTATCAGGTGTACAGGCTTTAATCTGCCTCTCTTCAACTCTCTCTCCAACTCATGTATCGGTCATATGGAATGGCACAGACATGGGGGAAAAAGAAAGCAAAAATAAACATCTGAATAGTCAAGGACAACCCATTCCCAAACTCAGCCCTTTACATAAACAACGTGCCCCAAGCATCTGTTTGTCTTATCTAACTAATGCACGCTACTGTAAACAATAACAGTCTGCCACAGTAGACGCAAGAAAGTCAAGTGCTGAGCTGAGAGAGCAAGAGGAAAGAGTGATGAGTACAGGGTTAGTGCTCAATTTTGATTGGGTTTGACGAGGTTGGTGGCTGGAAACATCAAACAGGCAGGCTTGGCCTCCGGGCCACCTTTGACCTGGAGCCTTCTAGGGTCAGAAGTCTTAGTAGATACATAAACCTTCCTACACTATTTTAGCCTATCCTTCCCTCCTGGCTTGTCATTCCCCAGCCTGATCTCACTTTCCTCATCCCTCTAGAAACCCACCAATAATCCTCAGACAATCAATAGTAACTGTTCTCTCAATAATTCATAACATTAACATACACTCAATGGCCCAGCGGATGGATGGCCAAGACATAGGTGGGCCATCATTCCAGTATCGATCCCCCCTTAGAAGAGTCGATAGGCACGGAGGTGATGGAGTTACAACCTCCTGGAGGGAGAGTCATTGCATAGCTGTGGCCTCAGATAAACAGGCAGCGCGCACGGACGCACACGCACACACACACACACACACACACACACACGCACACACACACACGCACACACACACACGAGCCTGCGTGGGTTTTATCCGGGTACTCCTGTTTCCTCCCACATTCCCAAAACATGCGTGGCAGGTTAATAGAACACTCTAAATTGTCCCTTGGTGTGAGAGTGACGGACGCACACGCACACACACACACACACACACACACACACACACGCACACACACACACACACACACACACACACACACACACACACACACACACACACACGCTCCTCTCATGTCCACAGCCAGACACCAACACCAGCTTTTAATGTGTAAAATGTCAACATGTGTCCTTTGTACATGGGATGCTGTGCCACTGGGTGAGATAAGAGGAAACACTTTTAATTACCCCCTGGAGCACAAACCTGCTTTTCTATCACCGCTCTGTCTCTGCTATCACATTTACCCGACTTCCCACCGCATCTCTATCCACCCGCGCCCCCATCTTGTTCCATTTCAGCTGTTCCTTCCCATCGCTCCATAGGGCCTTGTGTCCCATTAGATTTCTTATCACTTCCTCCTTTTGATTTTATGTCCCCGGTGTTCACTGCCTCTCCAGTTTTCAGTTGTATATCCCGACTCATGACAGCCTTTTTATTTCCTCCTTCCCGACGAAAACCAGCCAGTACCAAATCTTCAAATCAATGAGCCTGAGATGTGCCGTAGCATTCTAAGAGTAGATGAAAATATTAAGAATACAGAAAATGTGTGTTTTTTGAAGGAAAGTAATCCACTATGTATCAGAAAATAGTGTAACTTTTAGTTTAATGTCAAAAGCATCATGCTGGAGAGTAGTTGTTCACATTGCAAGTATTGAGGCCTGAGAGTTGGAGGCCTGACTCTCACTCTGAACAGAAAACGAGTGATGTCGGGACTGTTCATTACAAGTCCAATGCTGCTTTCTGACAACTGTCGAGGTGCCCTTGTGTAATCCCAAAAACCCATGAAAAGTGCAACATGTTGAGGTGCCCAGTCAGTTGTCTTCTTTGAATTTACAAACTTTGTATAGTTTGCAGTGAGCCAACCAAACAAAAACAAAACAAATCTTAACACAACGAATGTTAAAAGCTGTTTTATTGAAAATGTCATGATGCAAAAAATGCTATTTACAATGAAAGGTTATATAATTAGGATATGGTATTTTTGGACCACAACGCGTACTTTCATTTTACCTTAATTTCTCTCAAAAAACAGTGCGCCTTGTAATACTGTGTGCCCTATGTATGAATGGTGGTTGGCTTTTCTGTTTGTTGTTAAACACATTTTGCTTCAACGTGATTCAAATAATCCACGATATTCACCTTTGTCTCAAAGAAATTAACCATTGCATTATTTCATCAAGCCAGCCCTCATATGCCAGGTTGCTTCTAGAGCCGATACCAAGCAATATTGAGCAACAGGTCAGATACAACCTGCACGGTTCACGAGCAAATGGCAGGGCTGACACGAAATGGCAGACCAAGAGAGACAATCATTTACGCCAGTCTCACCAATTAACTCAACCTGCTGAGGTGTTTTGTCAGCAGGAAGAATCTGGTAAGCCTAAAGGAAATCAAAGAGTATCACCAGAACTTGGCGGCAGTTCACATCGTGGACTCGGGGCACCACTTAACCAAGTCACGTTTACTTACAGGCTTTGAAAGGTGTAATTTTCATAGGTATGTCAGTGCGCAATCATGCCCTTAAAACTGCAATGTGAATTTCAGTTGGTGGTTAAAATGGTTACGAATCATTGATGTTAAAAATTCACAAGTGCCTGTGCAACCGTTTCATTCAGTCAGACACCTCATCCTGCTCGCAATTCAGCCCTTTTCCATTCTTCCTATAAAAGCTCCATCTTGCGCCTCTGACAGCATCCCATCCTCACCTTTCAAGAAGCCCCACAATGGCCCCACGGAGAGCACCCTGAAATATAGACTGACGTAATGGTGCACTAAATTAACTGCTTTTAACTATGGTTCAGGAATGCCTGTAATTCGCATATAATAGGTGTAGGAGAGAAGCTACAGGGCCAGGCCTGCATTGGGGGCCCTGAGGCTGGAACTCTGGCCCTCCTCTTGTCTGCACATCTAATAGTGCTGCAAAGTTTAGCTATTTAAACATGTCAGTGCGATGCGTGATTCACGGACAGTAGATAACGGATGCTGTACCTGTGGACTTGCTATCACTTAACTCTCAAGCCTGCTTTGCACCACTTTGGTAACACTGGGAGACACATATACAACTTAAACACAGATTCTGTTAGTTTCACATTCCCATGAAAACATCTGGGAGAGATGTGAGAGAAGAGAAGAAACCAACTCCAGTAGAACGTATCAATTTGATTGATGTAGTTCCAATAATCGCAAGGCCCCGCTTCCTCATCCATGCGCCTTTTAATTCTTTAAACTGTTTGCTTTAAGCGCCACTGAAGCCAAATAAGGGAGGCATAATTCAATGGGGCAGAGAACGAAGAGAGTAGGAGAGCAGCAGGAAGGTGGAGAGGAGCGTTCGGGTGAAGAGAACAACTTTTTTTGTAGACCTTGCATCGTTACACTGCTCTGGCCTCTCATTTATTCATCTACCCAGATAACCCTTCCACTAATTTTTAGATAAGTTGAAATAGACCGCAGGACTCTTGCCATAAAAGGCGTATCAGCCTGTGGTGCGTGTTGCCTTGTCACGATCCTATCTGTTAATCTGACACTGATGGACCGCCATTTTGCTGGCAAATGACGAATGATGGGAAACTTCGAAAAACTGACGGACTAAGATCTGACGGAAGCATCACTGGAATCGTCACCAACAGGGCAGTGACAATGGACCATCTCAGTCCATCGCTGATGGACGCCCATTTCGCTGATGACCGAGGAAAACATGTGTCATGTGTTTCACTGTATTGTCCTCCGGAGTAAATAGACTCAGCCTTGAGCGGAGGGGAATAGGTACTCAACATCCACGGACAGAAAAAAAAGAGTTTAGACATTTCTATAGTCAATCTGGTGACTATCCTGTGTTTGCTAATTAAATCTCAGTTTCCATTCTCCATGCTTGCTCCTTTTTTATGTCGTCCCGGTGTTAGGATTCCACTGGCTTCTACATTAGCTGGCTCGCAATTCCAGCTGTGGCCGTTCGGGCAAGGGCAGTCAGGTAAATCTGTGTTTCCTGTCTGCAGATTAGTTACATCCAAACTCACTTTTGTCGTGGGCCACTTTGGAGTTACATCTTCCCTCGGTGGGCCATTATGACAGTAAAACCAAATAAATGTTCAATTATCTTGTCATATTAATATTTGGACACAACAAATTGATGGATTGCTCATTTTGAAATCTCTCAAGTACTGAGTTTGAAACCTGTCCACTGCGCCAGTGAATTTGTGCTTATAGATATAAATGAATTCCCTGGCGAACTGGCACGAATCTGGTGCTCAACGTATACGCACGTCAAATGGCGTGTGATGTTGGCTGTCAGCAACACCACCGAAAATGAAGAAAAATAAATAAATAAATAAAAAATAAAGATTTTCTAAAGATTTGACGGTCCTAAAATAGTGGTTACATACTGTAATTTCGCGATGTTAAAGGCACGGGTAAAATAATGATGATGGAGCGATTGACTGACGATTCCAGTTTTGGTTTTTATCGAGTGTAATCAGTCTGCTGCCTCGAGCTAGTCATATAATTACAGTCACAACGGAAACATGGAAAAAGTTCATATCAAGGTGCATTGAATTTAAATTCATGAATGTTTTAAAGTGTTTCTTTTACAGACCCAAAACTACATCTGGACCCTAAAAGGTAACTAATAATCAATGTTTAATACATGGATGCCGATGGTCATTTAATCAAACAACTGTGAAACCACAGCGGAGGACCTGCTGCACAAGCACAAACAAGTCTTTGCAATCGCTGTTCAGAATCACAGCACTGCTAATGGGATCGGGCCATCAGTTTTACTTCCATACATTAGCGCTCACACAAGGAAACAGAAGCTCTGACAGCAAACTTATCAGAACAGGAAGAAGATGACAAAGACAAAAGTAATTTAAGATCACCCCCCCCCCCCCCCCCACACCC
>NW_017805153.1:2678676-2695724 GCF_001891065.2 Hippocampus comes | reverse complement strand
CTCAGGAGCAGGCCCTGAGCACCAGAGCCATTGAGGCCCAGATATACCACACCAGACAAGACCCAAGGTGTAGGTTGTGCAAAGGGGCACCTGAGACGATCCAACACATAACTGCAGGGTGTAAGATTCTGGCAGGGAAAGCCTACATGGAACGCCATAACCAGGTGGCTGGTATAGTCGACCGAAACATCTGTGCGGAGTATGGACTGGAAACCCCAAGGTCAAAATGGGAAACACCTCCGAAGGTGGTGGAGAATGACAGAGTGAAGATCCTGTGGGACTTCCAGATCCAGACTGACAAGATGGTAATGGCGAACCAACCGGATATCGTGATCATAGATAAAGGGCAGAGGAAAGCCGTTGTAGTGGATGTAGCGGTCCCAAGTGATGGAAACATCAGAAAGAAGGAACACGAGAAACTCGAGAAATACCAAGGGCTCAGAGAGGAGCTGGAGAGAGCCTGGAAGGTAAAGGTGACAGTCGTGCCTGTGGTGGTCGGAGCACTCGGGGCAGTGACCCCCAAACTAGATGAGTGGTTGCAACAGATCCTGGGAACAACATCGGACATCTCAGTCCAGAAATGTGCAGTGCTGGGAACAGCAAGGATACTGCGCAGAACCCTCAAGCTTCCTGGCCTCTGGTAGAGGACCTGAGCTGAATGTGGGACGGACACCACCCAAGGGGTGAGACAAGGATTTTTTTATTCTGTACATATATATGGACAGAGAGAGAGAGAGAGAGAGAGAGAGAGAGAGAGAGAGAGAGAGAGAGAGAGAGAGAGACACACACACACACATGCGCACACGCACACACACACACACACACACACACACACACACACACACACTATTGTTTTGGAGCACGTGTGCCTCTCCATGAGTGCGCGTGTTCCTTCTGTAATCTTGAGCAAGCGTCAACTTCCTCTAATTTTTAGAGAGGCTTTGTTTCATTGTTCTTGCAAAGTAGCTTCCTCAAAAGTAGATTTACAGTGAGGCAGCACACCCTGAGCTGTGAACTCCGGGCTATCATCAAGACAAAAGGCACTCACTCTCCTTCTCTATTGTTACAGTTGACCTCGCAGGTTATGTCAGAGCATGAGAAAAGTAGAACGAAACAACGCGTGTTCCTTCACATTGACCTGATGACCTCATCGTTGGGTATTAATGAACTGGCAAGTTTCACCGCTTCCTTCATCCGGGTTCAAGGTTAACCAATCTTGGCACGCCTGAGTTTTGAGAATGGTTATTGTTATCCACAATTATGGAGAGGACAATACACGTGTGCAAGCAAAAGACATGCAAGTCAATAATTGCAAAAAGTAACACTTCAGGTCTGTTGGTCACAGCAGTGCATCGATGCGCAATCTGCCAAAATAATACTCGGTAGGGAGAAGCAAAGTGAGCCACAATAATGCTCATTGCCTCCGGCTCTCACTCTATGACTGTCAGGTGCACAGGAGGGAAATTTGGGGCGTGACCCTGGTGTGTCGTAATTGTAAAACTCGGAAAGAGCTGCTGATGCAGAATTCTGACATGCAGTGCTGCTTTTCAGTTCTGATCAAAGGGTCCAGCAGAGTAGCATCTGATAACCCAATCAATTCACTGCTTTTGTTTTTTTGCTGAATGATGCACGTTTAGTGCTAACCTCCAGGCAAAGAATGGTGTGGAGAAAAAGTGTGTGTGTGTGTGTGTGTGTGTGTGTGTGTGTGTGTGTGTGTGTGTGTGTGTGTGTCTGGGTGGGGGGGGTGAAAAATAAAGTTGCTGTTGAGAAAAGATTAGCACATGGGTGCTTGGGATACTAAGTTGCAGTTACATTCAAAATAAAACGAGGAAAATAATTATCTATAAAAATGACAGTTGCTGGAAATTTGATATGAAATGTTTCAGCAGTGCATTGAGTAAAAGCTATGCTTGTAAACGATTACCTCCAATGCCAATATCCCTGAAGAACCAAGTGATTGTGTATAAACCCCACCACAACATCAAGAAAGGTGTTTGACAAGACAATAAAATGGAGTCAATGAGTGAAATCAAGACTGAGTTACTGCAAAAAGAAAGCAAATTTCACCACTAAAATCCAAGTCAGTTGGTTGGACACACACTCAGTCTGTATTCAACTAGGATCAAGTCAAAGAGAAGACGGACTTACAGTATGCGAGACAGACGGCACATAGCTCAACAAAGAGACTCTGCAAAACATTCGGTGACCTCCAAATACGCTCAACACCTGTTGAGCTTCAAGTGATGTCAAGGAGCATCAGTTGTTGACACATGATAATCATTTAGTCATTGTTCAAGTTGCTTACTCTGATCAGCATGGATGAACAATGTAACAATGTGTTACCCTGAGCTAATGTACCGGTAGTTCATTTTCAAGCTGTGACCATCATGTGAATGCTCTGAAATTGGAAACGGAATGTTCACAAAAAGGAAATTCCCAAATTCCCAAGTGGCTTCAACGCTCACCTTTTCACGCTGTGCTCATAAACAGCTGGATCATTCAACTGCTATTTGACACATTCTATTACATTTCACATGTTTGACAATTGTTAATATTTAGATATGCATGTTCTCCCCATGCCTGTGTGGGTTTTCTCCGGGTACTCCGGTTTCCTCCCACATTCCAAAAACATGCATGGCAGGTTAATGGAACACTCTAAATCAGGGGTCTCAAACTCCGGTCCTGGAGGGCAGCTGTCCTGCATGTTTTCCAAGTCTCCCTGTTGCAACACAGCTGATTCAAATGATCAGATCATCAGCAAGCTCTGCGGAAGCCTGACATTGAACGTGTTCATTTGAATCAGGTGTGTTGCAACAGGGAGACATGCAGGACAGCGGTACTCCAGGACCTGAATTTGAGACCCCTGCTCTAAATTGTCCCGAGGTGTGAATGTGAGCGCGGATGGTTGTCCGCCTTTGTGTGCCCTGCGATTGCCTGGCAACCAGTTCAGGCTGTCCCCCGCCTACTGCCCAAAGACGGGAGAGGCTCCAGCACCCCCCGCGACCCTGGTGAGGATAAAACGGATCGGAAAATGAATGAATGAATGATAGAATAATATTTAGATGTGTACAGCACTACAACAGAACTATAGTATTGTATGGCAAAATTCCATCCTCATCCGGACTAGAGGATGCCCATGTTTCGCTACGATTAATAAACATAACCCCTAATGCCGCCATACTTCATCTCCCACCTGTACTTGGGCAAACGGTTTCTCATCCTTCTACTATATGCAAAGCAAAGTTCCGACGTGGATCGAAATCAACTTAGAATTGATTGATTAGCGACAGAACAGTACAACACTACCTGTATTTCAACGCCCTCATAGTTGATGCTGGGCTGCCCTGACGAATGGGGATTAAAAGACACTAATGTGAACACGCAAGCCGCTGACCTTCCACAGAGATTGACTTTACACGGCTGGAAATGGAAGCCAGTAAATCAGCGGGCTGAAGCGGCACTAGTCCCAAGGCATCACCACCCTCTGCCACAGTCAGCTGGGACAGGAACACATTAATCACAAACCTAGAGATCCAACACTCTGGGGCACGTGTTGCAGTTTCACATCTGTTTGCACTGATTTCCGTGGTTGAATGTCAACAATAAAACATACCTACACAAAAAAGTATCCGATGATTCTGTAAAGACCTTCTTCCGCCCCCAGTTTTTCTTATACTCCAGATCTAATTTACACTTGTAATCTTTGCAAACAGAAAACCGCTATTCAATTGTTCCCTCATGTTTGCAAAGACATCTTTTGTTCGTGGCCTCGGGCAGCTCAGCCTGGTTATTGAAGAGGAACATCTGTGCTGCATTTCACATTGAAATAAATGAGCTCTGGCACAGCAGAGTGCCCCGGACAAACTTCCTGTATGTGCTAATATGAGGATGGCTTAGGAGGCAATAAATTGCTGGCATACTAACATATTTATCTGGCTCAATAGGCCCGCTCAAAAGTGAACATCCAAATACAAAATTCAATCATCTCGTTCCTTGAACTTTCGCTAATTAACAAAAACAAAAAGGAGTTCAATTCATTCAGTGAAAGAGAACAAGAGCTCATCAATACAACACTAGTATTACTTATTCTTGACAGAGGATAAATAATATTTGAATGCGAGTTCTGTTAAATTGCCTGTATGTATGTTGTTGCTAAGCTGTTTGCACAATGTTGTTTATGGTTTATAGTGCAGCAACATTTATGTTAATTCATGTTAGCATTGAGCTAAGAATCTTCTTTTACTCAGTTGTTTGATTGTTTTAAATACACAATGTGGGTACTGTATTATCTTTGTTTTATGTTTACTTTGTGAAGTAAGTGAATGCAGGTTAGCATCACATGTAAGCTCGCGGGGCATTTCTTTCAGCAGTTATCCAGTTGTTTTAAACTCTGACCCACAGTGGGAGTGTCTTGGGGGAGATCCCAGGATAATCAAAACGGGAGGACCGAGGGGTGCGGGGTGTTAAGGTTGAATTCTCTTAGTTTTATGTTCAGTTTGTAAATTAAGTAAAATATTTGCTGCTTACGGTCAAGGATGCTAAATTGAGTTTACTGTCAACATACAGCATTGTCATGTGAAGTCTGCCCTCACAAGTCAAAGCAAAAAAAAAAAAAAAACCAACAAAAAAAAAAAACGGTCCAACGATGGCTGGTATTTCAAGTCTCTGATTAAAGTCACCTGTATCTCAAGACACCACTGTATTGACTAAATGAACAAAAAAATGAGGGACTAGACAAATATTTGCCAGACACACGACTGAGGGCATAGAAAAAGCCGAGTAGTGAAAGTGGTGGTCGTGTTAACAACACAAGAAAGATCCTGACAGGGCTTCGTGATGGAAGTCATTCTGGCTTATTGATCAGAAAAGAGCCCAGTCGAGACCGAAGTCCCTTTATAGACTGACTCTCTGTGTTTCAACGTGCATATTCCACAGGCTATTGAGAGCCAGCGGGGAATTTATCTTCCCCCCACAGGTCAGGGTCCTGACCCCCTACACCAAGCCAAAGCCCACTCCCAAGTGTGGCCCGTTCCACTCAATATGCTTTTAATTGCCCTGGAATGGTTTGCGACCCATCGATTAATGCATGTATTTATGTCGTTCTGGGCCCAGAGGCTACACAGTATTTCTGTGTGGCATATTCATTTATTTACCTATCTGCCCCGCCCTCCTGCATCACCCATATATCTATCCATCTCTCCTCCGAGAGCACTTCAATTCAAGGGCTCCCATAATTACTGCAGCGCTATAATTGAGTGCTTTGATTTAGGATTTAGCTGTTCCCTCTCCCCCTGCCACTGCCATCACTCGCTTTACGCCTCTCCCAATGCAAGACAGAGCGATGAGATATGGAAATAGAAAAATGGGAGACGGAGACCAGAAGATACCCTCGCATAAACAGACAGACACACACTCGCTCTTATCAAAATCTACAGTTTCCGTGGGCCACGAGGGGAGGGGTACGCTGATAATTACTGGGCGAGATTCATGCAAATCGATGCCAAATTAAAGCATTATAAAGGCTTTTATCAGCTTTTCCCTTCCAAATTGAAAACGATAAAAACCCATTTGAGAGGCGAGAGAAATGGCTCCAGTCCATTCATTAAAAAAAAAAAAGAATTGCAATTATGTTAACACCAACAGAACCCCAAACTCCCTTTTCTTAACTCACTTACTTATTCATAATTAATTAAATTCTCACTAAACTGGGCAGGAAGAACAATGAGGTCCAGTGTCTCCTCTCTTCTCCCTGCTCTCCAATTGCAGGCCTAAGTGTGCACTAGATATTGTTGAGGGCTCATTTCCATATCTCGTCTGAGACAGGGACTCTGTTTTGCTTAGCTTTGGCCTGTCAGCCTTGGGGCAGCAATAAAATCGACTCCATTGTTGAAACAAGCGAGGATGCTGCAACTGGAGCTGTGCAAAATGGCTTGAGAGACAGATTGGAGGCCACACTGCGAGAACAGTTCTAATGGGGAAGCGACAAAGATGCCTGAACTCTGGCCCCGTTACCGAAACATGGAGTTCTCTGCATTGTCGTCATTGTACAGTTCAAGGCCACGTGTTTAAGGAGGAACCGCTTTTTACAGAAAATGAAATGTAGATGCAGACTCAACAGAGATAAGGCCTCTCTCGCAGAGAAACGGTCGCTTGTCACCTCGGGGCTGTCTCGTCTGATCCATTAGACATTCAACACCTCGCTCACAGTGGGCTTGACACTGGCGCCGTTCCTGTGCTCACCTCTGCCGTCTGAGCGCAGAGACAGGACAGACCAAACACACATGCGGCGCGGGAGACAGGAGTTGGTAGGTGGGGTACAGAGTGCAAAGCTGTCACTCTGCACAAGGAACAACATCAAATCCAACCACCCACCATCTGCAGACACTAAAATTTTTGCAGCTCTAACATCTTCCACTTTTCTGAGAAGATTTTTGAAGGTAGGATTTTTCTCCATTCACCCAGCTCTGTGTGAGAGTCATTTTTTTTTCCCCATACCAAACTTAATCCATCGGCGCACCAAGCAATGAAGCAGAAACTGACTCAACTGGTGACACTCGCCAACTATACTTCTCATGTCGGTGTCTGGATTTGCTGCAGTAGAAAATTTGAATAGCAAGTGAAGGGCTTTCAATGTCACATGTGAGACAGAAAGGGAGAGCATTGAGAAGCAGAAATGCATAGGCGCAGTCAGTTAATATCTCGCATATCCTCATTCTCTCCTTACTCTCACCCGTTTCCCTTTTTTGCGGCCATTCACTTCTTCCTTGTAAAGGGTGTAATGGTTTTGTAGTTCGACTAAAAGAAATAAAATAAAATATTGAATCTGGATGCTCTAACTCTGATAGTGGGGCACAGTTTTTGCCGTTACAGCACATTGGTCTTTGTGAAAACATTCGGAGGATCTCATTTATATGAATGAACGGACAGAGTTCATCCTGCATTTGAATAACGCGATTGAAAATGGTGACTCGCAGAAGTCGTGTGGCAAATAGAAGTCATTTCCACTCATTTGCGTTCTACCATGAATGAAGGATATTACATTCCGCAGTCGGTTTCCTACACGCTCCAAAAGTCTGCCGTTGTGCTGCATCTCTGAGTTTCCACATGACTGTTTCCCTCTGCTTGTGTACTTCTGGCGAATTGCACGACACACATACAGACTAAACACACGTCAGTTATGATCCTGAATAATCCAGATAGGAGTGGATCCCACGAACGTGTACAGGGACAAAAGGTCTTTACAAAAAGCTTTATTAAAGACACGCAAGACCAAGAAAGTATAAATTAGATCCCTGGTACTAAGGGTAAAGCGTAACGAACAAAAAGCACTCACAGAGGGCAAAGAGAAAATAACGTAAATTGCTTCTCATAAAAAGACGAGGAAATACAATTACAAGAAAAATACAAAAGAGCACCATGAATCAAGTAACATACCTGTAAATACTGCTTACACAACAAGACAAACTATGGCCTAAACGAGAGCGGTATGAACAAAGAAATGAGCATCTAGAGAAGAAGCACTTGGACAAGAGTTGTGTGCAAATCGAACAATCCCCCAGCAAGTTGTCGGTCCTTAAGTAGTCCATTGATGATAACGCATGACAGGTGCGGTGCTGGAAGGAACGCCCTCCACTCCCGCCAGAAACTGAAACCAAACAAACAGAAACCTGACAACGCACACGTGTGTCTATACACACGCTGTGTCATTTTCGCCGCAGAAGTAGCACATAACGTGGAGGCGCAGCAAAGAAATCATACCGTGCATACAAACACTTCCTGTATTACAAAGACCAGTCAACTCACAAAAATTCTGCTCTAATAAAGTAGTTTATCCACATAAAAACGTAAACACGACAAAGCTGCATCTGGCTGTCCGGTTAGTTGCTTATGACCTGATTTGACACTGGTTGTTTGAGAGGTCAACGGCATCAGCCAGAAGTCACTGTACTGCTAAGGCAGGCTAATGTGCTGTTGACAACACCCTAATTCCACAGAACTCCAGTTGAGAGAGAAGTGATGGGGATGGAGGGGGTGAGGGTTAACACAAGCAATTAGGAGTAGGGAGACGAGGCACAGGGAAGATAAAAAGGGAGCATTTTTGAAAACTTTCTTAAAGAGGAGAAATGAGGAGGATGGAATAAAAATGATTAAGAGGAACTTAAGGGGTGAATGCACACGTGTGCATAAAGTGCAGCACTGCACAGGCTGTACGGAGCTGTGGGGGGCCTCATTACACCCAGCAGGAAGTGCACTCTTCTTTACTTCAGGCTGCAATTGGAGCAACTGCCGGTTAGTACACACTCAAAACACACACACTACTCACATACGATGTTGGCAGGGAAGATGAACATTAACTTCGATTGAAGTGAAATGTCCCGGTGGGCATGGACACCCGCGACAAGAGTACCAATGCCCCAACCGTACGCTGACACATTGTACGCTTCTGTCGAGCAGCACAAGTTGCATTCTTGTCAATGTGTGATGCTCTCGATGAACACTGACACAAGAGTATCAAATAAATTGTGTACATACACGTATTATGCACCTCTTGGCATATTGCTAAGCTTGTGCAGTGTTTACGCAGTGATGCCAGAAACATGCGACTCTAATATTAACACTTTTTTGGGGGAAAGCATAATCAAACGTGTTACAATTTGTAAATTGGTAACCAGACTTACTGATTCAAGTCATTGTGCATTACTATTTTTGTCATTTTCCTTTGCAAATTGATATTACAGTCCAGTCCTAAAATAGTTGCTTTCTTTTTCCGTGTCGGGGAGAGACATCATGTACTCAACAAGTCTGGTTTTCAGCATTAGAAGGACAACTCACGTAAACAAAAATGGAAGGAGAGAGAGATGCAATTCCAAGATGTAAATGCAGTCACTATTTTGAGTTTGTTTCAGCAAAAGATGAAAATATCAAGGATTGCAACAAAATGTTACCTTTGCAACTTTGCCCCAAAAAAAAAAAAAAAAATTATAATAAAAAGTTGAAGAAGCTGGTCGGGTAGAAGGGTAGTTCCTTGTAAGTTCCTTGTGAGTTATTTTTCAAATCAAGTAATCAGTATGCAATCAGCCGATGCAGCTCCTGTTTTCTAAGTGACGAGTCCTCGCCACCACACAATCAGCACACGCGTCCGTAAACCCGAGATGAAATAGTACGTTGCCACATACAAACAGCCAAGAAAAGGAGTCTTTCAGGTCAAAGTATATTAGTATATTACGGTAAATATTTATAACGAACAATAATGTTATTTTTATATTTTAATTTATACATTCATATTTCCATTTGTTTAAAATTATAAAAGAATACAGTACAGTTATCATGCAGGGATTCCATTTATACATGAATTTTAGGCCATATCAGCCACTGGCGCAGCCCTACACGATGATTAGGTTAAGGTTTGCAGTTTGACACAAACTGCAAACCTTAATCATGTTAATAGACATATTTTTAATACCATCCATGTAATGGCTACAGTTCATGTAGTGAATCCTATTGGATATTATAATGAGTGTCCCGTGAGTGTCATCGTGGATTTTTACCAGGGTCACGCATGAACAAGCTAACACACACAGACAGAGTCAAAAACAAAGCTCATCGCCCGTTAACAACCGCTACACTAATCCAGAAACATAAATCAGACCTGGCAAGAAAATAAACCTGAGGAAGTGGGTTTGGATGAAAGACAGGTAAGTGGGTATGCCAAAGTGATGGTGGCACCTTAAAAAGTGAGAGATTATATAGCTAGAAACGTGGCAAAAACCGAGGGGAGTCATGATGAGCACACAGCGAAAGGAAAACGCTGAGAAGGAGGCAAGGGCACACAAGAGCAAGTGCGCATCTGAGGAAGAGAAAGAATTAAATAAAAATGCAATAAAGCAGCCAGTGCGAAATCAATCTGCTTAGAGTTTTGTTTAATAAAAATTCATGAAGGGCTCCTGGCCGAGAGCTCACATGAGAAATATTGGTGGCAACGTGGGGGGAATGTCAGACTTTGGGGGAAGTGAAAGTGAAGTGGAATGGGGCTTTCAGTGTGTGTGTGTGTGTGTGTGTGTGTGTGTGTGTGTGTGTGTGTGTATGTGTGTGTGTGTGTGTGTGTGTGTGTGTGTGTGTGTGTGCGTGTGTGCGTGTGTGCGTGTGTGTGTGTGTGTGTGTGTGTGTGTGTGTGTGTGTGTGTGTGTGTGTGTGTGTGTGTGTGTGTGTGTGTGTGTGTGTGTGTGTGTGTGTGTGTGAGTTCAAGCTTTATTTATTTTTTTCATGTGTTGGTGTTGACATCAGCGTGAGTTAGGGGGCAGCTGTGCAATCCATGAGAGATGGCAGAGAGAAGAAAAGGGAAAGGAGGTCTTCATAAAGAAAAACCTTCCTATAGTGGAGAGAAGAAATGAACCGGGTGGTAAGTTATGTTGTCTTCCTTCGGTTGTGTGTGTGTGTGTGTGTGTGTGTGTGTGTGTGTGTGTGTGTGTGTGTGTCAACGTATTGTGCATCTTTGTCACGCAGGCTTGCCCTCACTGTGAGATATGGCCAAGTAAATCTCAGTGTCCTGACCTCATGTTGGTCACTGCTTTATGTATAGCATGGTGCCTTGCCATACCAGCCATCATTCGGCCAACTTTTTTTTTTTTTTTTTTGCTTTGACTTGCGAGCACAGACTTTCGATACAACCATTTTATGGTGGCAATCAATTCAATTCACCTCTCTTCACAATAAGCAGCAGTTTGACAAACAGTGAACATTTAATCTCAACTCCCGATGCTTATTTCCACTCTACTTTATACTATATACCAGGGGTAGGGAAGTCCAGTTCCTTGACAGCCATATCCTGCCTGCTTGAGATCCCTCCCTCCACCAACGCACCTGATTCAAAGGATGAGCTCATCAGCAAGCCCTGTAGAAGCCTGAAATGAACATGATCAATTGAATCAGGTGGGTTGGATTAGGGAGAGCTCTAAAAGGCAGTACATGGCTCTCGAGGAACTGGAGTTTCCTAGCCCTGCTTTATACTGTCCAGATTCACGCCGACACAGCTTCCACATGTCTTACAACCGCAAATGGCTGATGAATATTCAAATAAAATTGAAAGAGAATGAAAATTCACTGTGAGGGGGAACTCAGACGGTTTCATTGGTCCACTGTGACGTGTTTGATAATTTCATTGGTCAGATGTGACCAAACTGTGTAAATCTATTCCTGGCTTGAAGCTTTTCATAAATTCATAAATAAATGGCATTACATGTAAAGCACTAGGGTTTAAAAAGTATGGGAAAAAGTGTGCTATATGCAAGGGAATGCCCAGCCAAAATCCAGGGGAAAAAACATACCGGTATGTGTTTTATGTGTCTGTATGTGCATGGTATTAATATTATACTGTATATTTTTGTGTTGGTGTACACTGTGAACTAAGCATTCTATCAGTTTCCCTTTCACACAAAAAAGTATTTAAAAAAAAAAAAGGCAGCTTCAACCCTTTCACGCACCCTGTAACACAAAAACATGATAAGCTGTACACTGTAGTAACCATTGTGGCTATGGTGGCGCATGACCTGCAACACAGGAAGTTGTTAGCGGTCAGCAGTATGCAATTCCAGCTCGCGATCAGAGCCGTTGAAATAGATCAATTTTTTTTTTTTCTATTCTCATTCAAAGTTTGTTTGATCGGCAATTCACTGATGGCATTGTAAAAAAAAAATGGGAATCTGGAGCACCGGGAGAAGTATTTTAAAATGGTACATGCGCACTATGACAGTGATGCTTCTGCCCTTAACATGCTACAAAAGTGTGCCCTGCCCCCTGTGTCAGGTGTCCCACTAAGGTATACCACTCTATTAGTGGCGGATGCTGGTCTGTCAAGGAAGGGAAGCTCAATTTCGGCCAACATCATAAAATGTGTCCGTTTATTTCTACGTGAATTCTACTCTCCGTTCCTTTTCAAGAAAATGACCTGTGACCCTGTCATACCAACAAGGCGTCTTTTCCAGGGTCTTAACTGGGGTGATATAAGTCAGTCTGCGAACACAAGCAACTACAATAAAACACATCAGAAATAAAAGATTAATCTGTCGCTAGTCATTTTTAACAAAGAGAGTGTCGCTAAGATGATTAGAAGAAGTCTCCAGTTCAATTCAGAACAGAATGAGAATTGAAAAATGCTCCCACGGATGCCTACACCAAAAGATCGGTGATTGGCTCATTTCGCTGTCAATCAAAAAGAGATTCAGCCTCAGACAGATCATCCAATCATCATGCAGAAAAGCTCAGCGTCCGGGACAGCCCATTAACGCCCACTGTCCATAGATTCCCAGAGACGCTGAGCGTCCCATGGGCGGGACAAAACCAGCATTTATCCAATGACTCGTCTCGTTTCAATGCATTGGGACAACCTACACTGAACTCTCTAGACGCCCAGCGTCCGCGCGGTCGACGCTCAGCGTCCACACAGTTTAAAGCACAGTGAAGCTGCGGGAATGAATGAGAAGAGAGTCGCGTCGTAACCAGTAGTAAGAAGCTGCGATTCGGAACAGAAGTTGAGCGCCTTGTAACGCGTATTTAGTCAATGACATGGACACACAATTGTATGTACACACATATATTTGATCACTTATTTTTTGACATTTTAGGGGAAGCTGAGCTTCCCTTGCAGTCTTAGAGCAATCTCCTCTGCACTCTATAGACCAGAGGTGGGCAAACTACAGCCCGTGGGCCGGATCCGATCCCGCCGAAGGTTGGTACACAATTAAGGTTCGATGTGTATGATTGCATTCATTTCATTTGGAGTTGTAATGACAGGCATTTCAACGCCAGGTTACTTGAAGTTGCAGAGCACAGGGGGGAGAGGGGGAGACGAAACGAGAGGGAGAGAGATCAAGGGAGAAATCCTATCGACCGTCTGCAGACCTCTGTCAAACGGAAATTCCCGAACCCGGTAAAAAAAAAAACGTATGCATTAAACTTTCTACTACTATATTACATTAATGATCGATTCATAGGACTAAATAAAATTTTCACTTCTTCCTACTCATTTGAACATATCATTGTGCTGTATGATGACTGTTTTCTTTTCTTTTCTTACAATTTTACTGAGCTTCACTTTCTGTCAATTTATTACTGTATTGCATATTTTATATTTTCAAGAAACAAACAAACAAACAAACAACGGAAGTTCCGGGAGCCCTACAGAAGGCCGCAGTAGCGGCAACTCAAAGCAACTCCCGCAAATAAATGTGTCCCCGCCGCTCTTTTCTATCATTGGATCCAAAACGGCGACATGGAAGTGACTTTTGATGGCAGTGAGATTTACTGGAATTGCAAAAGTTTCAGGAGACGCTTAGAGTCGGAAAGACTCAAATCTACGAGACTTTGAAAAACAAGGAAGCGATTCTTACTCAGTCCGATTGTGGTCATTTCCATGCTAGAGTGAATTATTTGCGGCTCGACGGACAGTCGAGTAAATAAACGTTTCCTGGAATGGTTTGACTGTTATTGTGTTAAAAACTTTTCACAAACTAGACCGCTAATAAGAGAGGAGGCGAGTTCCATAGCACTAACTATGAGCATCGAAGACCGCGAAGCGTCCCGTGGCTGGCTTCAAAAGTTCGTTGCACGACATCAGCTGAGCAAAGCTGTCTTGTGTGGTGATCGAGGGGAGGTCAAGTTAGAGACAATGAGTGAGTGTAACGAAAAGCCACCAGGTCTCTTACTCATCTCATTTTGTAGCAAATAGTCCTAACTTTGTTCTATTTTGTATCTTTTTTATATATCTGTACTGTATGCTGCAGTTTTAGTTTTTAGAAATCAGTGTGGCTCCCAAGCCAAAAAGTTTGCCCACCCCTGCTATAGACAGTGATTTCCTTTTCACAAACTCGGTCTTGGATCTGGTTTATTTTTCTGTTTTATTCATGTTCGGTCCGTTATGGCTATTGCTGATCATGGCATGCGTGTCTGCGTGCGTGAGCGCGCATGTGCGTGTATGTGTGCACATGCGGTGACGGATCAATCGTGGGAGGTTGGCTGCTTGAAAAAATAGATCTTTGATCAAAAAAAGTTGAGGACTCCTGCGCTAGGGAATGAGCCTAATACCCAACTGTGATTTTTTTTTTTTTTCATATTTTAACAATGGCTTACTTTCAACACCTAAGGAGAATCCAGGATAAATGCATTATGAAATCATTTGACAACACAACAGAATGTGTCAAAGGTCAATAAGGGAGAAAAGCTCGGCAAAGTAGACAGGATCCAGCTGCATCCCATCCTCTCAAGTGCTTTCGCTCTGGAATAAACACGCATGCACATGCTCATGCTCACACACAAGACAAATTCACACAGTGTGGTTCATTTCTTACACTCCACTTCAACATACCAGCTGTCATTATAGTTGATGATAATCTGCTGGATACAATGTACAATAGTTCAATGTGTTCAGTGTTGTTAAGTTGTGTGCCAAAGTGGACTGATCTAACCGTGTCAAAGCCTGACATGATGATGATAATGATGATGATGATGATGATGATGATGATGATGACTGTAATACACGTTCTACTTAAAATCCAGTGCATTTTCTGTCAGAAGTTGACAATGTGTCAGATACCCCCGAGGTCACGGATCCGGACGCAGTTGTGATTTACGATCTACAGTCATGAAAGATATGGGTCAGGGCCAAGACAATTTAGATACGGCAACTTTATCTGTGGCCTTTTCCTTCCTTTCTTGGCTCCCATCACTTTCTTTTCAAGAGAGGATAGAAAATGGGAATTCTTTATTAGAGTTTTTTTGGGCACAACTCACCTAAAAGTTATTTTAAAGATTAACGTTTTCCCCCTTCTTCTTAATAGGTTAAAAGCCACAAACAAGATAGTCCTGCCGATTTTCCATCACATGCAAATCTCAAAACAGTCACAGCTGTATTCCCTTTAAGGACAACAAAGCCCTCAAGGCCAGTGAGGGCTGTCAAAACATTTCAACTGCACCTATGAGTCATTTTACGGTAGAAAGTGATGAACGTAACATAATCACACACTCACACACAACTAGAAGCTAACTTTGAGAAAGCAGACACGTTGTGTGCTACTGCATTGACCTAAAACTGCATTTGAGCTTAATACAACAGCCACAGGAGGAGATTTAAAATAACTGCTGGGGAACAATTCTTCACACTCCCCCATGTAGATACAAGCAAGGTCGATACAGTATACAGGACTGTATGGATGCGCACATGAAGTATCGCTCAATAATTTTGAACGGCCCCCTGCTCATACAATACGGAATCAACACATCTAAAGTCACACAAAACCACAAGAACTGATTTAAAACGAGAAGTAAGAAAGTGATAAAAAAAATATGCACCAGAATTACATCATGTAATAAACTCAAATTCCAGACAAAATCAATATTTCAATATTGATGACCAAATATCTTACATGCGTTGGGAAAGCCACCATCCCCAAGACATTTGACGCTGTGACGTCAAAAGAAAGTAGACAGTCAAACGCCCCAACTGATAAAAGAGGAAGCAGCAGTAAATAAAACACATTTGTCACACCCAAGATCAGGTTTTGGTTTTGTTTTTTGTTTTTTGTTTTTTTTTACTAAAAGTGTGTTTCCCAGAAAGCAGGAATTATTGTCTGAGGTCAGTACCTGCTGACATCACCATTTTGCAATTCTCCCACCTCTGGTCCATGTCAGAAACACCCAGGAAATATCGGCGCATATCCAGAAATGTCTGCTCTTATTCATTTTTGTGAGATCACGGGTTTAAAAAGATTGGAAAAATCCTTATGTGTGTACCGGCCTTACGGGTTCCACTGTTTGTAAAAGGAAAAGGAAAAGGAAAAACACTTGTGGAGCGCAGCCAATGTAAATTGTAAAAGCACTACTCCAGTGTAAAACAAGTGTCCCCTTAGCTACTTGTTTAAATATACACGTATGTTTAGTCACTCATGCCTGTCTCAATGTGGATGGGTTTTTTTTTCTAATATTCCAGACATAGGATAATGTAAAAAGGCATTCACTTTCAGTGCATGCATGTTCATTGGGTACTGCTGTAAGTGCTTCTTCTCCAATGTGCAGTGCTCACACTGCATTTTAGATGCCTTTTAATCTATCGTCCTCGACCAAGCCATGTTTGTCTCCCATGTATGCACTCTTTTTACTGGCTGGCAGAAGTCCTGAGGCAGGCACACTTCTTCCTTCCTGTACTATTGTCAGTGAAAGGCTGGGGGAATCCCTACACTCGGATACGAGGCCCTCTCTATCCCCATGATGTCTGATGTCATCAACCTTTCTCACTCCTGCCAACGTTTGTGAAGCTGACGAGCCTGCAGGTAAAGGAGAGGACACACTTTCCTGCCTCAGACGTGCATTACAGCTAGCGGTGCCACGCATGCACACCATGTACTGAATTCACATATGGACTTCAGCAACTCTAAAGTCGTGGGTGAACACAGAAACGTTGCTGAGGACTTTATGGACGATTTTCGCCTTTTTCAAAACAATAATACTAATCAGTTGAAGTTTTGCGGATTAAATGGTCTTCATTTCTCATGAAACAGGAATTGCTGTTGCGTTTCTGAGTCATTCAGAATGATCTCCTTGCGCCCTTGGTCTCTGACAGAACAATTCTGTTAATTCATTTTAACAAATAGCACCCAAGTGATGATGTGGAAATCCATAATAATAATAATAATAATAATAATAATAAAAAGGCCGCAATTTGCATCTTTGTTGTTTTGTTCAGGGGAACAAAAAAAGTTATTTCATTCATTATATTTTGAAAATGAAAAGGCAAATTGTTATTGGAATTTTTTTTCAGTCAAATGCAGGAATCCGCATCTGTCTCAAAAAAATCTCTATCGCTCGGCGGGCCCTACAAACGACAACTGACCAATGTACATTTGACTTCTTTTCTGTGACATTACCCGAAAAAAAAATCTTCTTCCTCACGGGTTAAACCTCTATAGCAGGGGTGTCAAAGTCAAATGGACGGAGGGCCAGATAAAAAATTTTGCTGCAAGCCGAGGGCCGGACTGATCGAATGTTCATTGAAAATTTTA
>NW_017805153.1:2639635-2677921 GCF_001891065.2 Hippocampus comes | reverse complement strand
TGTCGTCTCAGATTACACTATTTCAATCGCGCCACACTTTCTCCGCACAGAAGACACACAGGTTTTCCAGCTACGTCCATGAACATGTACTTCGACTCCCACCTTGTTTGAAACCCCCGGTTCTCAGTGTCCACCTTCCGTTTTGCCATTTTTGATGGGTATCTGAAAGCTAATGTCACTGTTATGGGAACGACTGCTAGACTAATAAATATTTAAATAAAGCGGCGGACTGCTTGGCGCGTCACCGTTGCATTGTGGGAAATGTAGTATTGGTGCGTGTAAAAGATCTGCGGGCTCTCGGCTTGCTGCGGTCCGCGGGCCGGTTCTAATAATAAATCAATATCATCCCAGGGGCCACTGAAAAGATTCTCGTGGGCCGGATTTGGCCCGCGGGCCGGCACTTTGACATAAGTGCTCGACAGCATGATTTCCCAAGATCAGCTTTTTTTTTTGACCGAACCCATTGGCCGAAAAACATTCAAGAAACTTCGACATTTGCTTTTCTCTCTGCTGGTAATCTCTCTAGGATTCTTTAAGTGGTTTGTTGTCGCCATCAAACTCGCACTTCCCTCCCATTAACCAACTCACTGCCCCATATCACTTCCTTTGTCTCCACCAGATGTTCAGGACAGTGTGTAGGCCATTCGTACCAATGTACTAATAGCAGGAGGCTAATTGTCTCAGGCCGTAATGTGAGTCGCTTTAACATCCAACAGGACAGCGCGGCTCCTCCCGCTGCACCAGTCTGACAAAGTACCAACTCAACTTTATTTGCGTCCTGTCTAGGATGTTTGTTTTTCCACCGACGACTCAAAAACAGCACCGTGTCGTACCGTGACACACACACGCAGATAAACATAAAGCGTCTAAAGCTGATTTTGGCAAGGCAAACTTTAAGAGCATAAGGAGGCCCCCTCCTTCCACCTGGGCAATTAAAGAGGAAGCCAATTAAAATGAGTGTAATAGTCCCTAACGGGTGAGTTGTTAAACAAGATGGGGGTTATTGTCCTTGGAGGAAATGGGCCAGAACTCAAGACGTTTTTCTTCTTTTGTTCGATTCACCTGCACTTCCTGCCCCATGGTCTCCTGTCCAAACTTTTTTTTTTCAATTAAACAACAATAATGCATTCATTGTTATCCCTCCAAGTGAGAATGGATGGCTCGCAGCAGAATAAAACACTTGTCAAAGAAAAAATGCACTTATAAGGGAAATATCACAATAAACAAGACAGAATGGAAGAGTGCACAGGCTAAATGGAAAACACGCAAAGGCGTAGCCGGCAATCAGCCATCTGTGTGTCACCGACTGGACTTTATAGAAATACAGAGTGTACAAGAAAAGGTGCAACGCATTTTTTTGACTGAAGATAAAACAATAATGCACAATAAAACTCCTAATTGCAGGAGGGGAAAAAAAAACATGCAATGCTGCATACGACTTTTATCTGTCTAGGTGTGAGCGTGTGTAGGCATGTGTGAATACATCTTTCTCGTGCTTTAATGGCTCAATCGCAGGAGATTAAGGGTCTAATCAAGCCAGCGTCTGCCCTAATGGGAGGAAATTGAAAGATAGACATGGTACTTTACACAGCTGATTAACCAGCATCTGTATGCATATATGTGTGTGTGTGTGTGTGTGTGTGTGTGTGTGTGTGTGTGTGTGTGTGTGTGTGTGTGTGTGTGTGTGTGTGTGTGTGTGCATGTGTGCGTGTGCTCGTTTGTGGTGATTGTTTAACCTGATGTTATTTTTCTGAAAAAGAAAAGAAGAAGAAACGTATTAATGACGAAGATGGCACTGTCAACTGAGTGGAACTATTTTTTTTTTCTCACCAATAAACTGCTTAAGTACCTGGCTAGAAATATTACGACATGAGGAAAAGGATGTTAGGGCTAGCTATTTTTGGCAGACTTTCACCAAGCGACTGTTATAATGGGTTGTGATTGGCACTTTTGCCAAAGAACACATCCCAACCCAGCACGGGAAAAAATAGTTCTGACTTATCATTTTCTTCAGCAGAGGTGAGTAATACCCACTTATATTCACAGAAATTTGGGGGATAAATTGTACTTGTCAGAGTAGCTTAACTGCAACTTTTGACATTTACTTGAATATTTTAGTGGGACTTTGTTATATTGAGCTACATTCCACTCCCTACTTCTATTGTTTTATCAACAGTATTAGTACTTGTATGATTTTTATTTTTTGTTTCATTAGAGGGAATGGTAAGACTCACTTTCACCAATCCAATGAAACTACTTGCAATGTTTGAACATTGACCATTTCACCAATCCAACAAAGCCAGGCGGTCACACAACCGCAAACGTAGGGCTCTACAGTATATTTTGCCCATCAGAAATGTAGTGCAAAGCGTGGCCTAACTGTGCGCATAGGTGGAGCTTCCTTTGTTTTGGTATTCCCAAAGACACACGCAGTTTGCAGCGATTTGCGCCGCTGTGGGCGTGAACACAGCCAACTACTTTCCTGGCTAATGGAGGCGGCTCCTCACATTCAATTTCAACTTCAGCGTGCGAGAGCTACACAGTCTTTGACATAGCGGAAGAAGAGACTGACTCGTTAGAGTCCTTGCAGGAGGCCGAAGCACGCAAAATAATTTTATAGGGAACTGCAGACCTCCATGGTGGGAAGATGTAAAATTGATCACAGAGACCGCCCTCCAATCCAATCGCGTGTGTAATATGTGACAAGACAACAGTTACTCAGCAGTAGTAGTAGTAGTAGTAGTAGTAGTAGAAGTTATTCAAATGAATACTTAGTCAAGTAATTATTCAGAGGGCTACTTTTTAGTTTGACTTACATCATATGATTCTGAAGGGATGGTACTCTTACATGAGTACAATTTGTTGCTAGTCTCCCCATTTTTGCCTATCAGTGATTAATTTACGAGAAGAGATGATTAAACAATGCATTGAATGACACACAGACCAATCACAGGACAGAATTCCACAGAAAAGGGATTCTTCCTGAACCAATTTAACAACACATTACACAATAAAACATTAAAGACTGCATTTCTATTACGCGGTGAATGTTTGGTGAGGTCTAAAGCTCCGTTTCGATCGAGCAATAACTGGTTTGTCAATGAGGCACATTGGAAAGCTTTCTAATGAGCGTATGCGAGGCCGTAACAAGTGAGCAGCAGCTCGTGTGAGTGTGACTCCACAGGGACCTGTCAAGCCATCAGGCTTATCACGCGGGTGAGAGGTCTGCATGGCATCACTGAATATCTCTTCACCTCCTGTGCAAACATGCTGGTGTCACAGCGCTTCTCCTCCCAGGGGGGGACCGCGGAGGGGCTAAAGAGGGGGATGCGCACTTGATGAGGTGAAAGAAACAAACATATGCCGAGAGGACAGGCGAGGAGCGCAAGTGTGTGTACAAATGTGAAAGTGCAAGTGTGTAAAGGACGAGCGTGAAATGAACAGACTGCACATGAAGGTGCGAGAGAGTGCAAAAAAAGTGTTTTGTGTCAATTGGTGGTGAAGATGTGACAAATAGGGTACATCTGAGAGACAAAGACTGTGTGAGTGATCGAGCTGCTATGTCTATGGTCTGGTACGCACGTACAGTATGAATGTGTCAAATCTTAAAAGTATTGTTATATTGATTGAATCAACACAGAGCCCTACACACATTAAGATTCTGTCCCACCACCAATCTAAAAACAAGTCCTCAGAGACAGAAATGTCACACATTCATGTGTGATCTAACAAACATGAGGAAGAACAGACACTCCCACATATGCACCAATATTATGTGAGTGTTTCCGAAGAAAATAATTGCTGTCTGGGGAAGAGTTTTGGTTGTAAATATTGAACACGTTTAATATTTTCGATAACTATTATGTCCTCCTCAACCCATTTTGGACCCAATTATCGGTACTCTTAACGAGGGTTGAGACGGTTACTTTTATTATGTATTCCAAATTTAGTCCCCTGACCCCCGCCCACCTACCCAGTAATCTATATATTCATATATTTTAAAATATATCTTTTTTTTAAGTTCACAAGTAGCCATTCTGTGGCAATACAATTCCTGTTTGTGCTGTCGCTGTACCTCTTCTATGTTTGTGAGAGCAGAGAGGGGCAGAGTGAGTCTTTCAGTTATTCGCGCATTAGGAACGTATTCAGAAATAATCTTGGAGGGCACCCTGATTTTCTGTGACCATTCGGAAACTTAGAGCGTTGCTCAAATTTTTCATTCAGCTATTCAGATTGTACGAAAAACGGCATGAGGCGCAAGGTGCTTCGACATGGGACATTGTGTGCCAGTGCTGGCTGCGTTTGAAAATTAATGAGAGTGGAGCACACCCTACCTTTCCGAACACAGGCTAGTGCACGAGCGTCAGAGTGAATTTGTGAACGCACTTCAGGTTAGTGTTGGATAGCTTGCAGTGCATCTCAGCAATGAATCGCTTAAAAAAAAAAAAAAAGACCCACATTTTCCCCTCACAATCTCCCAGCTTCCCAGTGGGGTGAAGAAGAGGAGAGCGATTGGAAAAATGAGCCTGGTCCAACTCCTGAAGAAGCGCCAGCCGCAGCTCATAAGTTATACTGTAATACAAAATACTGTGCAACAAGTGTTTCCCAAAAAGAACAGGAATAAAACAGCGAGGCGATGCGGGTGTACAAATTTAGCATTTTTGTCACACTGAGCAGTGTGCAGGGGATACAAAACTGTGTTCTATTAGTAGGGTCCAAATCGCTACTGTCGGGCAAATTCAGATCTTATATTGAATACATTTCTGTAATGCACACCACTAGTGTGTATTAAGCGTTTACAATTAGTTTTTAAATCAAGGCTTTTTAGTGCCACAAACCATTTTGACGTGTTGACGTATTTTCAAAGCCCAATATAAAAACAAAAAACAAACAATTTAAAATTGCACACACCCTTTTATGCTTCAACGAGCTGGCGTATTCCAACAAGTACGACGACAGTAAAGATATTGGTGCCATTATGTGTCATGGCGAATGTTATTCTATGATGAATTAAGTTTTCGTTCGCATACGGTTGTTGTCTGAGCATTACTGAACATGATAATATGGCAATGAAGCTTCATATTGTGTCGCTGTCCTTCTTCCTCATCTCTGATTTGAATCTATGAAGGCTAACGGTGTTCAGGGTTAACACCAAATCGTTAGCTTTCAGCTAACGTCAGACTTGTCTGCTGGCTTCCAATGTCACAGAAGCATTGGCAGCTCTGTGATCCCAAGTTTCTTCTTTTGCAACTGTAACGGAAATCATTATAAAAAAAATTTATAATTAAATAAAAAATTACAGTATTCTGAATGACACCGTTACTCCTTAAGCCTGCTCTTAACAGACCTCAAAGCAAATAAAAATCTTCAGGGACATAAAATCGTCAGGCGTTTGACATCCTTGGTCAGCAAGGGACAAAGTTGGGTCAAAAACAGCTCAATTGTCTTTATGTGTGTGTGGGGCCTAAGTGACTTCGCGGAGCAGCCAGAAAAACGAGCTGCGGCCTAAGCAGTGTGCCGGAACTTCTCTCATCTCAGCGCATTTGGTTTGCTCCCATTCTTCATTAACTCCATTAACAGATGAGCCACGGCGATTAGTGAAGCTTCCCGCTGATTCAGCTCTCACGCCGCCACCCTCCACCCCCTCACATCTCCTATCCTCTCCCCCCTCTGTTGCTCCATCGCTGGCCCCTTCAAATGCAGACACGCTAACTGACGTGTATTTGCATGTGCAAAGTTAAGTGTATGACAGCATTATGAAAAAAAATTGCTGATGCTTTTCACTATTTTTAGCACGACATATTGCCTATGTTGCCACTTAAGTCACAATAAATTAACCGCCAAGATATCCACAGAGATCCATCTTCATATATGGCTCCCTGCAGTGCCTATTCAACCAAGTTCTACTGCTTTGCACCTCAGCAGGCGACGTCAGGGGACTGTCAACCTTCCATACACGAAGCAATTAGCCACGGCAGGCTATTTGACCAAGAAGAAAACAAAAACATGCATTGCCTGACTGTAGGAAGTAAAGTAAAATGGCTCTCTATGGATGGCAGACAACCGCAAGTGCAGGCCTCATTTGGAGCAGCCTCAAATGATGCGTAGATCCAAGTTTTACATACTGTATGTCCTAATCTGGTTATTAAAATTGACTAAGACGCCATGACCAAAAGCCCAGATAGCTTTGTAGGTGTTTGAGCTATAATTTGATGGCAAATTGCACCACCATTTTCCATGCAAATAACAAACATAATTTCAGTGAAGTAACCAGAAAGGTATGTAAAGTCTGTCATGTATTTTCTCATACCTCATCTTTACCGGAATTTCTAGACAACAAAACGCACCTGCTGAAAAGCCGCAAAAGCTAAATGTAGCCATAAAACACATTTGTACCTACACGGGCCACTTCATATTAATAGTCTCAATGTTATAACATGGGATATTTGCGAAGAAAGAGGTCAGACAGATGGTCTATTTCAAATTTGCTCCCTCTCCCTCCAAACAATGCCAAACGTAGCTAGTTACAGAGTAGCGTCCAAAGACCTCTCAGTCTCTCATTGTCACATGAGCCAAATTTGCAAACGAGCTTCAACGTGCAGTAGCGCAGCCTCGGAAACCAGTTCGGTACATGTTGGGAAGATTCAGGGGATGCACTTATTTCTGATACATGTATGTGAGGGGTTGTTACTCCACGGTTTGATTTGCTGTCCTGTCCAATGCCAGTGATGGTGGGAGTCAGTCGCCAAACAACGGCCTGCAAATTTTCCAGCTTCTTAGGTCGTATCATTGGTGTCATGTTTAACATTTGAGAAATCAACTGACGCTGGCTCTGATATTGCCACGCATCTAATTATCTAAATGTGTGTCGCAAAAACAAACAAGCTTAGAAAACTCAGCTGTTAAATTCTCGATACCTCAATTTGCTGGGAAGGCAATATCAAGGAGGTAAAGCTAAAGATTTTTATTATGATGACAGATTGAAGATGGAACTGCTTGTTTCCTGTGGGAGACAATGATTCCAAGCACATTTTTTTCAATTTAAAGTTGCACAATATTATGCGATGAGTAATACAATGTTTACACCATAATCTGAATGCTGTATCAAATCAAAGTTCTCAGATTGAAGCGAGTCTTGAATACGAGTCGACGAGTGTGTGTGAAACCTTGGTCTTTGTATAGCACAGTAACTTGATCATCTTTAGGAAACCTGTGAGTAGTAGTGCATTTCAATATTTGCTTGTGTTTACTGCATAAGTAAATGGGACTCTTTCCTTGAGGAGGAATATAGCATCCCTTGAGATGGCGCCTTGTTATATAGGTCTTGTCAAAATGATAGCATTTGTCCATCTCAGTCACCGTAGAATGCCATCAGGGTTTTGATTTGTACTTTTGGAATAATAAATAATAAAACAAAGTGACTGCCACTCCAAAAAAAAAAAAAAAAGCCTCCTCCCCCATCTGAAGGGTCGTCACAACGGTTTCAAGAAAACAACAACAATGACAACCACAACAACAAAAAGACTTTGGAATGCACAATGGTGGGGTTCTCGCAGGATACCTCTTAGATGAATCAGGACACACACGGTTACACACCGTAATATTCCTTTTCTTCTCCCCGTCTTCATCTCCAACACTTTCGGGTTTGCGTCGTGAAATTAATGACCTGCCAGTTGACTGAAGTCAAGCTGTTTTTTTGGTCTTGTGGCATGTGAGTTGATGGTGAGTGAATACCTCTGAAGGCGGGTGCGCGTGCAAATGCTCGTTTGCATAATGCTTTCGGTTGTCTGCACGCGCGTGTACACCGCGTGCATCGTTCCTCTAACGAGAACCTGTGCTCTGAACGTCGCAGTGGCCTGAGGATGCCGGGGCGGAGTGCTTTTTGCCCTTTTTGACACAGGGACGCCAGATATAAATTATTAACGCTCAATGACTATCTTCTCAATCACCTCCTACTGTGCATCACTACTTCGGCCACCATGTACGCCTTGCCCACACCTCCGCCACCTGGGGAGAATATACGATCCCTTCAAACGAAAACCGAAGTGTTTCCGTAATCCTTTCAGAGTCACATTTGAGGCCGCCGGCTTCAATCCGTCTTTGGTACTCACAACATGCATACCCCAGACAAATTAATTTTACTGCTCATCAAGGCTCAATCTCTACCAGACTCTTACTGCACTGCACCGCACCGAAGAAGAGAGGAGAGGAGCCTCGTCATCTGGCCGTGTGTCAAAATAATATCATTTAAATTGTTAAGTGATTAAATGGCTTCTTTTCACTGGGAAAATTTGACTCTCCAAATACAGTTCCAAGGAATGTGTATCATTTATGTTCAAGCGTTCTCTCGGGCGCTGCATTTTCTTTGTCCCATCACTCTTTGTCTCGCTCGTCTTTGTCTGGTCTTGTCTCAAGCCATTTTCAGACACCCGCAGTCCAGCCTTCCACAAAGACTTGCAGTCCTGCATTTGATCCATTTAAAAGCCAGAATATGGAGCAGGCTTTCATTCTTCTTCCACTGTCTCCGTCTATTACACGAATAAGAGGCATGGCTAAACGTGCTGCATAATTTGTACTTTTAATGGCAGAGCTTTCCATTCTTGTGACATGACTTAATCAATAACCGGGCATGTCGCACTCTCAGCCCAGACTCAGCTGGCGTTTTATTAATTTTGAGCAGGCGCACTAACTAGGCGTCGACTGGCGAGAGGCATTTCACACGGGATAATAGGCACTCTGGATTGATAGGTTCATTCCATCGATGCTCAAGCCCTCATCCCTCTCTTCCCCCCTCTCTATTGCTCTACCCCCTTTATCTCTCTCCATCTCCCTTTCTTTCCCTCTGTCACAGAATGATTTAGAGAAGACTCTGGGATGCCTGTGTATGTGTCAGCCGGGGGACGGGAGAGAGATGGATAAATAAAAAGGTAAAAGGGGATAAATAAAGGAATGCAAAGAAAGAGTGTGACGGGTTGTGACAGAGTCCTTGTCGAGATAACGGAAGGCTGTGGCCTGTGAGCGGCTGCGCTGTCTCTCAGGTGGTCCCGAAACATTTATATCTGAGACTCGGAAAACCAGATTTCCTGTAGGATCTGAAAGATTACAATTTATGACCTCGATAGACTACTATTCTCCCCGGATGACATCGGCTCTTGCTTCAATATGACCTTATAACCTTGGGCAGGTCGTATCAATTACACAAGTTTCATCATAGTAAGTAAGAGGGCTCCACCGATTACTTAATAACAAATAATTAGAATATCAATAAAGGGGTTAGGCAAAATATCTGCCTCGGAGCTTGAATGGATTGCACACGGACTATCGTTACTGTAGAAGCACACACCCCCCGTGTAGAAATAAGTTCAGGCGATGACATTGATGACATTGGGATGACAGGAGAAAAGAGTGCACTCAAGATAGCGAATGTGCAAGTTTGGAATCAATTCAGACTCAAAAAAGAAAAACAATGTATTTATCGCAAAGTAAAAGTGGCGTGCAAACAGCCCTGTCATGTTGTTCTCTTGCAGTCTGCTCTGCTCTTTTCGATGGCTACCGTTTTAGGGATGACAACTGGTGAGTGGAGCCTCTTGCGGCACACCTGTTGGCCGTGGCTTGGATTTGTATTTCCTGTATTTTGTGTATTTCCTGTTCTTGAGTTTTGCTCCTAGTGCAGTAGTCATTTCATGACGCTGTCCAACTTTCTCACCAGGTAGTTTTGTGTTTTTGCTAGTTCTTAGCATTTCTAATGTTGCGTAGATTAGACTCTGTTCTGTTGTTTCGTTCATGGCGTCATCCTTCGGCTGCGGCTCTGCACATCTTTTATTTTAGTCTTTGTATTGGTTATCTTACTTCATGTCAAACTTCGACCTATCATCTTCGGACTGTATTTTTGACTGTATTTTCGAGTTACGTCCTTTGTTTTGTTATTTAACCTTTTTTAATGCTACATTGAGTCTGCTTTTGGGTTTTGAATTCAACTTGATGCATTGTACCGAGATGGCCATACCTCAAGATGTTAGCTAATTTAATATCACCAACCATTGCTTGCTAAAAAATGTGTACTGCCCCATCATGCGGTCAAGGATGGACACATTTGCATGTGTACTTTCAATCACTTTAATCAAGAAATTGGAACAAAATAAATAAAATAAACCAAAATAATCATTCGTACACAATGGACACAACTAACACTAAGGCCGTGAGCCAATCAACAGCCAACCACTTATATGGGCTCACCAGATCTAACTGTACTTCCTTCACTGGTGCTCAGTCACTCACCAGGCCACTGCTCACCTTTTGAAGTCACACACTCAAAGTCACAGATAATATAGAGTAGAGGATGCAGATGGTGACCCCAAGAGGACAAATAGATGCGCCTCAGATCCACATTTTGTTCTTTACTGAAAAAAATAGTTTTGTTTTGTTTTGTTTTTTTTTTTACGATTATCGGATGAGTTAGTGGTACAATCGGTATAATGATCGGTTCAAAAAAACATTGTAGAAAACCTAGAAAATAATGTCTCATGGCCGTGATGGCGAGGACCGGCCCAGAAATACACTGGCCATACAGTAAAATTAACATATCTCCTGAAATTCCCAGTGGCCACCCCGTGCCTGCAGACAGGCGAAATCCAAAGTATTCTCATAGCTCCTGGAGATGCAATAACTAAAGCAAGCCTGATCAGGAAGGAAATTTAGTTTGGATCCTTTCTGATATACCACAAAGTAAATGGCCTGCATGCTGTCGACACAAACATCTGGCAGAGTTGGAGCAGATAGCGACGTGCAGGTCACAGTAACCCTTGTGCTATGAGCAAAGTTTTATTCAGGAGTCACACGGCTTCATGGAATACGTTTTGTGTATCTGGTGAAATGTGTGAGGACTGGGGAAAAACAATATTTATTGCTATCACTAAAGCGAAATGAATAAATCATCACCGCCAGAAAGAAAACTTATTTTGCTTTCAAACCACTAAATCTTTTGATTACGCTAACCCGTATTGAAGGTTAGTTTTCAGGTCCAAAATGGCAAAGCTTGTAAATAGCACACAGAAACAAAGTGTGACATCAGTAAGGCTGTGCCAAGGACAGCTTAATCATCAAAAGCTGCTGTTTTTGAGCGCATGATGTCGAAATAAGAAAGCACAAGGGCCACTAAGCTTTCTCCTCTAAAGTTGATGTTTTTGTGTTTTGTTTGTATTGCTGTGGCTATGAGATGGCATGATAACTGCAGAAAAGAATCTCTCCCCCATCTTGTTGACACTGTTTTTTAATCGCTGACTAAATATAGCACGGGACTACTCGGGGATGAGGGCGGAAAGTTTCCAACATGTTTGTCTACTTTTTTGCTTTTTATTTGGTAAATATACTCCATATTTGGAGGGTTAAAAGCAAATGACTAAACATTATCGTGCGTTGTTGTCGGCGGGCCTGTGACTCATCTTGTTGATCGGCTGAGGGACAGATGGATGGAAAACAGCAAGGAGATTGAGGGAGGCTAAATACGGGAGTTTTGGAAGCGAGACAGGGGGGAGGGGTGGGGGAAGGTGTGTGCCTACAAGAGAGGTCAGCAAAGGAAGGAATGCATCTTTCGGATTGAGTCAATATTGTTGACAGCCTCTTCTGTCTCCTCTTGTCATTATGACAAACCAGCTGACAATGAGGGCTTATCACAGTACTAAAACACACTAATCACAAAGAAATGTCAATAACATTGCGCCGAGCAAATCGCACCACAGAGTTAATTTCTGAAAAGAAACAAAAATCAACTCCATCCTTGCTCATCACCTGAAGAAATTAATGAGCATTGTGTGCTGCTAATGCAAAGAGAAAGACGCTGGTCGTTCAGTGCTTGTGTGTGCGTCACATTCAGCTTGTCCTCTTCTACTGGCTCCCTTCGGAATAGGATGTCTTGAGTTGGACCTAACCAGTTATGACATTTTTTAATTAGTACAAAGTCAAGGTTTGATCAAAAGGTACTGTCTCTTCCCAACCTCCCCTCTGACAACATGTTTGCTTTTGTCAACCCTAATTCCTGTGCTCTTTAGTTCCTGTTTCTTTTTGTCCTGTTAACAGAAGACGGTTGAATATGCCCCAAGGAGATTTCCATTGACAGTTGAAACCGGTAGAGCATTGAAAAAAAAAGATTTGATCTTTTGACCAGAGGGAAAGCAGACACTAAAGATATTCGCTTCTAGCTGGGACAGTGGCCACAATCCCGAACAGTTTGCAGTCTTTGGTGAAGAATTTCAACCAGTACAGCGCTGATGACAAAATTGAAACTTTTGCTCGAATAAACAAATACTGGATTCTAGTTCACACTACACTGCACTGTGATGTTTCATAAGATACAAAAGTCAGTTAACACCCGGTTTCTTTTGTTTTTAATTGATGTGAACCTTGCTAATATTCCAAGCAACTCTTCCACGACAAGTCTTTATTGCGGCATCGCATGGCTTCATCAGAAAAGAAAAACCAAAAAAAAAAACATTGCTCTCCTTTTTAATACTTGGCCGGTCCTTCTTGCACTCCAGCAGATTGTTTTTGATTGTTCCCCAAGCAACCCTTTGACTCACTCACTGACCATATATCAGAAATGTACACTGCACATTTATTTTAATGCGGTCTACCGGTGCGGACGTGGGAATGGATGGGCCGGCGGCGGGCTGGTGAGCGGCACGTTAGCGAGCAGCTTTACCGCATTCATTAGTCACACACTCGCAGGCTCCTGGTGGAAAAGGAGCCTAGGTGAGATAGTGTATAATGGTTTGAAGGGGGGTCGTGGGGGGGGGGGGGGTTGTGTGTATGTGAGCTGTATGCATGTCTATCCCAATGTGTGGGCACGAGCCAAAGGAAGAGAGAGGAGGGGGCTGCTCTGAGTAAATTTATCATAGTTATGGCTTTCTCAGGCATCCATTTTCATGGGGACTGTTGACAGCTCGTAGTATCCGCATACTAACCCCCACCACCACCTTCTGTGATTGACGGCACCGGCCCTCAACCTAAAAGGGCCGCTTAGACACCTCAGCTGCGGATACACATCTGTTAACACAGACCAAATCATGATTATAAATGCTACTTTACATGTTTAAAAACATTTGTTTTTATTCCAGAAACACTTGGCTGCGATTGAAAAAGGAGACAGTGTAGGCCAACCAGCAATGGGACAGTTCACAGTGGCAGAGATGAATTCAATTGTTCAAGTAACGACGACGGTTGGTGGGACATAAGAGATGAAATTGATGATACCCGAAGAGAGAAGATGAGCGAGAATACCTCTTCTTGTGGGTAGACCGCCATTTACCTCGCGCGCATTCTCCCTCTCGTCTTGTCCGGCTATCCGCCAATCTATATCTCATTGTCTCTCCAGGAGCACGCTAATTGAAAGCAATCCCAACATGCCTTCAACACTCTTACCTCAGCTCCGCCTCACCCTGAGCACATACCACTCCGCAAGTAGTCTGTACCCTAACATGTACGACAAGAAAAACAATCACGTGCTTGATGGTTTTCAACTATAATAACAATAATACAACCTGCTGGAAGCTCCAATTTGTCAAATAACAATGATGGCTGCAGCAGGAGGCTCTACAAGGCGACCTTACAGCTGTATCTTAGTATGGAGAAAAAGCGGTTCACCATGTTGACTGTAAACAGCATTGTCTGGGACCTCTTATGGGCTAGTTAATACACTGTCATAAGGGCACAATAGAGGTGTTGTGTGATCACAATTCCATCTGTGAAGGTTTTCACAACCTGACAGGCTGCAGAACAAACCCGCTGCCCAATCATGAGTCATACTTATTGCAAGTGAACTCGAGTAAACTATGGGCAGTGAGAAGAGTATGTTGAAAAGGGTAACTCGTGACAATGCACACATAGTTCCCTAAACCCTTCTTTGTAAAGGCACGACCTACAATAACACCGTGGCACAAAAGTGTGCTATGCCAGTAATTTAGGAGTGTGGAAAATTACATATGAAGTATAGACTTTTTTAATTACATTAAAAACACAATATGTTTTCAGTGATAATAAGAACAAATATTTGGTTTGCTAACACCAATTCATAAATGAAGTCTCAAACATTTTCAAAAATGAAGCTTTTTTGCAAAATTGTAAGCACTTGTGATAACCTTGCATTTTATTATACATGAATGCAATTTCATAAATGCAAAAAGTGGTGATGGAATACTTGTTGGCACAGACAAAAGAAAATCAATTTCACCTTGAAGCAATTAAATTAGCCTAAATACAAATTTTCACTGAGAAGAAAAAATATACATATTCATATTAGGCAAAAAAAAGAAGAAAGAAAGGAGTATTTTGTTGCAATTCTAAGTATGTGTTAAAAAGTAATTTCGGCTTCATTATGAGATTGTCTCTTTTTTATTTAAACGCATTAATACAGTCCACGTAAAATCTGAAGTGTACACCTTCATTTGGTGTCAAACATAAACAACGGGGTGAAGAATTACATTTAGTATGCAAGTGTAATTTCAAAATTACAACCAGATTTAACTTTTGTGTGAAATAGACACTGCGTGCAATTTGATGACAAGTGCCAAGTAAGGCTAGTAAGCATTCGTCCTTCCAGATGTTTTGCATACATATTCCTAGACAGCTGTTTAGTCTAGCCTAAAACTACAGCAGATGATGGCAGTGGAAGTGCCACTCTCATTGTGAGCAGAATAACAATCACACAAAAACATTTTATTGGACTTGAGAAATGACACATAAAGTTATGTTTATAAAATGTTTTTCCCCCCAGTCCTGTCCATCCATGATTTATTTTTCTTAAAACTGAGCTCTTGTCCACATGTGTTTCATTTGGTTTATACAAAAGGTCAAACAAAGCAAGATTATCTGATAGTTTGTGCGTTGAGTAACACAAGCGGCAGTGTTGAGAAATTAAAAACACACAAGCTCAGATATGTGGGACCACTTGGGATAGAGCGCCCTCTACTGACAGACCAAAAAAAAAGATAAGCTTGTGTACCGGAACAAAACGCACATGAAATGTCTTAATTTAATTTGATAAAAATCTATTTTTGGGGGGTGGGGGAGGGGGGGAGAAGATAAGTGTCATAAAGCTGCTTGGAGAAAAAGAATAGGAGTAGAAGGTTTATTAGCTCTAATTATGATTTAAATACATGGTGAAGTTAGTCTGATGAGTTTAGTTAATAGACAATAGACAAATGATTATAGCACAGTACTTATGAGGCCATTGTAACGTTTCACTGAGTGCCATTATTTTGATTGTAATTGGAGGACGCGGGGACAGCCAAAGGCCGCAGCAGGCCAACTGTCCACAATGAGAATGGAGGGATGGCCGCTCAGGTGCACGGGGAGACTCACATGGTGTCGAGTGGGCTTCGTAGTAAGGATGTGAGGGTGTGCCTCACTGCGAACAGGGGTCGCGAAGAGGAAAGTTTCTGGTAAAGTACAGCAACTTTGGAATAGTTTTGTCTTGAATTGTTTCACTGAAGAATACCATGTTACACTTTACTCATCTCCAGAGGCAACCCATCCATGAATTAAAAAGAATGCGCGCGCGGGCACACACACACACACACACACACACACACACACACACACACACACACACACACACACACTCTAATATAGGGATAATTGATGAAGGCTTTCCCCAAAAATGAAAAAAAGCCACTGTCGCTCCAAAAACGTTCCATTGAAAATTTAAATTTTGAGGATTGAAAATATATGCATATTTTCTCTTAAGCAGCTCAAGCCAAGTAACTGCATTTTCCTCATTTCCAACTGTACTTGCATAAAATCTTTTTTTAAAGATTTTGTTAAAAAAAACAAATGTTTGTTAGTCTGTGTGTATATATATATAGTCAGTTTGTTGGTTAGTTTGTGTATGACGTGGTTACAGTATGTCTGGACTCCAGCCTGCCTGTGTTGAGTTTGCACATTCTCCCTGTTTCTTTAGCTAATTGAAGACCCTAAATTGGCCACGGGTTTGAACATGAGTGTGGATGGTTGTTTTCCTATATGAGAGCTTTGATTTGCGACCAGTTCAAAGTGTAGGAGGTCAACTTGGATAGGATCCAACTCATGTGTGCCCCTATTGAGGACAAGTGGTAACGAAAATTGATGGGTGAATATTTAATTCCTTCACGTTCAATATTGTAGATTTCTAGTTTCTATGCAACCCTATTTGTAAATGCACAGACCCAGTACAAGGCCCTGATGCGTGTGTACGTGTCGTGATTGTATGCATGGATATGGGGTGTCATTACGGGTTCTGCGCGATTCACACTTCGTGTTGCTTCCAGCGCACTGGCAGGGACGAGACCTGCTGACAGTATGCATTGTTATTCCTTCATGTTTGCCAAATGTGGCATTTCCACACGCACGTTATTGCGTGCGCTCACAGATGTCGTCAGCGTTTCCAATCTTCACAGACACCTCTCACTCCAAAGTGAGAGAAAGTTTGTCAAGTTGTAACAGGAAACAACCTGAAAATCAACACAGTCGGATTCCCAGTGCCATCTCGAATAAACGCCTCCTGTCCAATCCGTCAAACTTTAATTTGTCACACTAGGTAACTTTTATAGTGAAGCGAAAGAATCACTGCCTAAATACAACTGAGTTATATTTTACTTTTAAGTGTCAAATCAACACATTTGTAATTGCAATTTTAAGAAGTGCTTGACAAATGCCCATCCGCAGCTCCGAACAATTTGGAATCTTCAGTCTTGTTTTGATTTCAACCATTCGGCCATCTGAGCCACAGTTTCTTCTTGGTGGTCATGATGGTGTTATTTGGAAATATTTTTTAAGGTGGTATTTGGTGCAAAAACTTTGAGAACTCCTGCTGTCTCGCAACCAATCCTTACTTTTAATCTTTTTTTTTTTTTAAGTTTGCTAGAGCAATGCAAACAGTTTACAGTGCAGCATTGTAATGTATGTGTAAACATAAACACAACACCAACCTCCATTGCCCTAAGCTCCAGGAATGTATACAGATCTGTATGTTTCCACAGTCATCACTGTACATTGAACATGTGTATTTTTGGAAATTTTTCTGAGCAAGAAGGATCCAGAGTTACAGGTTCTTCGATGATTCATGAAGCATCCATCCAAAAAAGTTGAGTGATTTTTTTGTTTTGCCCAAATGATTACAACATAAACTCCTTGGTGGGTGTAAAAAATGATTGGTGCTTTTTGTGCAAACAGAGCTTCCATCGTGTTCCCCCTGCATGAAGTCAGCCAGCTCAACGCTGATCTTTGCGAGCGTGCAATCCTTTTTCCAGATCAGCAACTGAGAAAGTGTCAATCCCACAGTTTAAAAGGCCCCAGTGAGCCTGGCAGAATGATAGATGGTTAAGAAAGGAGGACGTTTGTTCAAAAGAGAAGTGAGTGGGGGTTCGGAGGAGAAAAGCATCCAAGTGTCAGATACAAATTGCTTGACAGGAAAGTGACGATGTCGTAAAAGTTAACATAACCATCTGATCTGAAAAGAAAACGTGGGCAAAAATATATACTGTATTAAATATGAATTTATTATATAGTCATTAATTTCATAGATCAATTGTTCTTACATTTTTGTAAAGTACTTTGTATACAGCGGTGGATGTTTCAAAGTGCTCTATAAATACAGATGAGTTGAGTTGACTTGAGTTCCATTTTGGCCGAACCTGACTGGAATCTCCCTATCTTATTGCCTCACCGCCCCTGTAAATTAAAATACACTATGGAAAGAGTGTTGTTAAAAACTCTGCCAAGTAGCTATTGTGTATTTAGGAACAAAAATCTGTGAATTCTGTATTACAGGTTCTTAACTGTGATTTCGCATCAGTGTTGATAATAACTGTGAAGAATAATGGCGTTAGGTGACTCCGTTTTTGTTTTTTCATGAGCTAATCATGTTTCCCGTAGTTGAAACTCTGTTATGATTAAAGTTAAAATTCGATACATTCCAATTAATTAATTAGTAGACCAGTTTACGACTACTGCATGATGCTAATGGACTCTGGCTCTTAAAAAAAGGTCTCATATCTCATGCTAGGTTCCTAGCTCCTCACGCCTCAAAACATTGAATGTGACACGGACGTTGTCACGTTGCCGTATTAATGTTGCATTTGAGGAAGGTGGGAAATTGGAAACTTCTAACCTCCGACTCCGAAAAGCACACTAAAACGTCCCTTTGAACAGGGAGATCCGAGTTGCGAGCTTGGAAAAAAATGAGTTTTACCAACTTCAGTGTGACATCATTTGACAATGGCCACCCCATGGAGAAACAGACTGTGAATGACAAAACATAATTTATAAGATTATAAATATATATTTAGCTTTATTTATTTCACAAATTCAAAATAGTTTCACGTAACACTTGACTTGGACTGACTGTGTGAAGATCTGCCGTTATCTCCCTGTAGGAAGATATTTTGTGGAATTCTATGAAGCTAATATTTTTTTTTTTTATATAAATTTAGGAAATGATAAAGAAGGTTTGCTGGAGGTCAGAATGTCTTGTGAGGAACCAGAACAACAAACATTTTATGGGAATTAGCCATCTATGTTGTTTACGTTCTCCTCGAACATTTGAGGTCAGAAGTGGGACAATCCAAGTTCAGATTTTTCCACCATGTATGAAAAGAGTATTAAACGCCCCTCGAGAATGGAGGACCGAGTATCGGGGAGCTTCCACGGGTTTGCTTAAATCGAGGGAGTCTGATGTATCTCCGAGCTTTGCGATTAGCAAACATAGCATGAATTGAAATGCTACATACACTTTCCAATATTTTCCTATTTTTTTGAATCACTTTTTAAGTACATCACATTGTGATTGTGTGAGCCACGTCAGTTTCTTGTATTAGTAGGAAGGCCATGTCTTCTCAGTGTCGAAGAACCAATTAAAGGACGATGTAGAACATACCACACTACGCGACAAGATCAACAAAAATTCTTACGTGCCAGACTTCCCTCGATGCGGCCGTAAAGTGTCCCAGATGCCTCACGACCAGTCGTTGAGCATGTCACACGACACAGGCTTCGACACGTCAAGACAACTCCAAATCAGCTACGAGACAGTACGTTTGTCTGCGACACGTCTGTTGGCTCAAAATTGGGCTGTCTTCGTGTAATCTGACATAACAGTATGGATGTTTTGATACGGTGACGGTTCATTTGTGCATCTGCGATTTGCTTGTCAGAGGAAAAACGGAGTCATATCTGAGCGGTGAGACAGCCTCACAAAGTGCATCGGCAAAATATATTATTTCAGTGCAGCAGTCCAATTTCAACGACGGATCACCGTTATTTGGACTCCGTCTTTATTGTCAGGCTGGGGTCGACGGAATGGATTGTGTACCAGTTGCCATCTGTAATGAACACAAAATGCCACTGATGTGGTTGCAAACAACGTGAGTGCCAGTAACACTGGGTGACATGAACGTGTTAAATCAGCGCACGCCAACGCTGGCAGGTTGTTGGAGATGTCACCTCTGTCTTGATAGTGTTGACACATTGTCAAGATGAATCCTAATGTTCACACCTCTGACGTCTTCAACCCGCCCAGCCCCAAGCTAAAATTCAACAGGTGCAATCTAGCCTTTCACACAGGACTGTAGACGACTCTTAACTGACAGACACACTGCTGGGCTTCAATGCAACTTCTGTCCGTTCTTTTGTCTTTCACGCTCGCAACACTAATATTAAACCACCAGAAGACTGTATTTTTCGAGTTGGACTATTTAATGGATGAGGACATGGGGCCCTTAAGCCTTTAAACCGCCCAGGTGCAGAATAAGGTCTCATGTGTCCAAAATGATACCTGTGCTTTCACTGGCTGAGCCACGGTCAGGCAAGAGTGCGTCATAATGATGTGTTGGAATTTTCCTACAGTATGTGTGACTCCACAGTTTAAACTGATTTACACTGGTAAGTGTGCAACAGGGTGCTATACTTTGGGAAAAGTTCTGATCATCAGCTAAAGAAGGTCACAATGATATAACGGCCTAGTTCAAGTCACCTATCTGATGTGTGCCAAAGCGGCCTAAAGACAACTGCCAAATTCAAAAGGATTTCATTTATTTCATGCCTACTGCTCCACGTTCAGCTCCGCTTTTTCTTCTCTGCCCTATAAGTGTGGTCAAATGTGCTGATAATTGAGGCCCCAGGGAATCAGACTCTTGCCCGTTGCTTTCACATGGGATGTTCCTAGCACTTATTACACAGATCTTAGAATCACCTTCATTCATCACCGCCATCCCGCTCATGCATCAATGCTTCTATGTGAAGCGATGTGTGTTTGCGTATTCCCCATGAGGCGTTCTGTTACTTCTTTGGGAGTGATGGAGGGAGTTTAATATTGGTGGGATGACGCAAGCGTGAAAAGGGTCTCTCATTACCCATCTGACCGGCATGATGACAATATGAAGATGAAATTTGGCTCACAGGGCGTGACCCAACAGCATGTAAATAAGTACAACGGTGCGTCCACTTACAAGTGACCCGATTTGTGAGCTTTCGCATGGCTGATTATTATTGTTATTTATTTATTTTTATTTTTTTTGCACTTTGACATGCGAGCAAAATTTGAGATACAATGGCTAGCAGCAGCAAACTCTAAATTCTAAAAGGCCAAGTAAACAGTCAGGCCAAATAAATTTAAAGCGGCTTATTATCACTCCAAGTGTAAGTTTGGTGTAAAACCGGACATAAAACAAGGCAAACTAAAACTTGTGTCTTGAAGCAAACCACATTAAATTTGTCTTACAAAAGTATTTATGCCTAATGCTAACACATGATGGCAAATATCTTCCCATCTTATATTTGAAGACAAACAGTAGCAGCACATGTCGACAAACACGATAACACTACTCACAGGCATATGGTGTATGTTCTGTAAAAAAACAGCAAATATAGCAGCTCATCATCAAATCCAGATGAAATATGTCTGCATATAGGACACTGTCCCTTGGTGTCAAAGGAACTCACACAAGGACACCGCAGGTTTCAAATCGAAGGGTCACATCCGGCCCACCACATCATTTTATACGGCCCACGAAAGCCAATTATGTGCATCGACTTCATTTTTTCTTGTTCAAATACCAAAAGTGCAAATTGTTTTCAGTTTTAAAAACATAGAGAGATTGCAAGCATTTTTTGTTGCCAATCCTACTTTTGAAATAGATTTCATTTGATGCCAACTCTGTCCCATTCCTCATGACGTTTTTACTGTCAAGGTTTTGCACGCAAAGAAGCAATCTTATCAACAAGCAAAGATGAACTCTTCTCAATGAACTTCAAGTTTATCATCTATCAGCTGTTCGTAAATATATTGAGCTCAGCATCCTATGGTATCAAAACATGTTTCACAGATGTCTTTCATGCTGACCTCATTAGATTAACCTTCGTTTAAAATTTTTACAAGATAGTTGACTGTGGATTATTTTCCACAGCTGTTGTGTTCTGAGTGCTTTCTTGCTCTGATTTTAAAATGCTTGGTTGACCTAATGACGCCCCAATCTACTGGCTAATGTTAAACCGAAAGAAAGGACATGTTAGGGATTAACATTGATGAGTCAGGCCACGTGTTTACTGCTGTCATGTCATGTTAACCTAAAAGGCTGATCAGTCTGTTAAAATTCATATTCTCATGGGTAATATGTTTTGGAATACATACACGTCACTTCCTGCAAGTTGTCGACCACAGTTTGATTGAAAAAATAGGTTTTCATTACTTATTCCGAGTGTTTCCGAACCTACTGGAAGCTTGAGGCATCATGGGTGAAGTTACTCTAAACACCGCTAGGGTTATCAGAAGTGACATTTTAGTAGCTAACAGCACGCTACATACAAGACATACTTTACAAATTCCATGCGCTACACATCACAGTACATTCAATGGCGAAAAATATTTTGGAATCGAGGAAGAGGATTTTTACACACGGGAGCTGACAGAAGTGGGTGTTCTCAATCACAACATGTTTGAGCCAATCAGCACATCGGAGCCGGTCAGTGGAAGAGAAAGCGAAAGTGATGACAATGCCAAAGAGGGGCCTGGATTAGAGTGGTCACAGTACTTGGCAGAGCGGAGTGGAAATACAGACTCGTGTGCTTTTGCACCCCTAGATCGATCGATCGACATATATATATATATATATATATATATATATATATATATACATATGCTCTAGCAACCTCAACTCGGTAGCACAACAGCTTTCGAGACATGAACAGTCAGCCGTGCTGTGCATGTGAAACTCATAAGAATGCATCAACCGTATATGAAATGTTGCAACGTGGCGACAATCTTGAACTGCATTTTCCATGCATGAAAGTTGTGGCTGTGTATCATATGCACAGTAAAAACAACTATAACTCTCAACAATGAATGGGGGTGTTTAGAACATGGCGTACAGGAAGGCCTTGCCCTGTCGGGCAGCTTGCCATGTTGGCAGAATAAGGCCACATATTACACTACGGGCATTTCTTTTTCAAAGACTCAAATCATAATCACCATTCTTAGTTGTCGTAGGTGCATGCAAATAACTCTTCACCTCTTGCCTGCACCGATTCTCGAATGCACCATGACGACTGTGGTTCTTTTTGCTGCTGCAGGAGATTGAAGTCACGTTTGCCGAAGGAAAAATTGTTGGCACGGGAGCTGGTTTCAGCCGGAGTCGACTGCACTCATGTACCCGATGCTCTCTGCTAAATATTTGATCAAGCACACCGGTTCAGAATCGTCAGCATATAAAGCTTGGAGTACTTGCTTGGCGATGACAGTTGACCACGCTTTCCTCTCTGACGATTGACTTTCCAATCGATTGGTCATGTTTTCTTTATCCTCACTCTTCAATGTGATGTATAAACATCCATCTATTTTCTGATCTGTTTATGCTCACAGGGGTTGCGGGGGCATTAGGCGGGCGACATCCTGACCCGGTTGCCAGCCAATAGCAGGGCACACACAGACGAACAACCATCCGCGGTCACACTCACACCTAGGGTACACGGAAAAAACCCACGCAGGCACGGGCAGAACATGCAAACTCCATACAGGAAGGCCCTAATTCTGCAGGATGTGCTAACCAGTCGACCACCGTGCCGCCATCAGTCATTAATAAGGATGTTAATTTCTCCCCTCCCTGAGCCACCTGATCGCGGTGGAGGGATCTGTGTGTCCCAATGATCTGAGGAGTTAAGTTGTCGGGTCAGAGGAGAGGGACCAGACAAAGCACAGCTGAAAAGACCCTTATAATGATTACAACGATTGGAAAACGTTTTCCCTTGCCAGGATAAGGGTCACCGATACCCCTCTCTGGAGAGGGAGGCCTGGAGATGGGGCTTGAAGATGTACACTTGGAGGGCAGGCCTGCACCAATGGGGCCCACCCAGGCTCAGCCCAAAAGGAAGGTACGGGTCCATAGTGGGTGCCATAGGATTCGAGTGCAAACTGATCACTGGCTACAGAAACTGGATTGAGGCATATAAAACACCACTTCTCCTGCAGGAAAAGAGACCGAGCTGATGTGCGTTCGTTGAGAAGTTCCGACAAGATATAGTTAGGCTCACCTTGACACAGCTTGGGCTCTGGTACCAGTCCTCTTGAAATGGGTTGGATTCAATTCCACGCTGGAGTTTCCCATGGAGAAAGGCGCCGCGTGGGTGTTACGACCCTTCCACATGATGGCAACAGAGCAAGGACCTAACATAGATGTGGAGTTGGAGAGGAGTAAAAAGTGGTGCACTGTCACGGTTTGGGCTGTCTAAACACAAAACAGTACTCACACTGGGGGGGACACAACACGACACGACACGACGAAGTTGGAGGCAGTGAATCCCACTGCCTTTGTTCAACATGAATGAACGTTCTGAATAGTTATGGCAGATTTTCATAAATACACGAATGAATAAAGTGGAGAAACAATTGAATGGATGATGGCTATGGCAGAGAACTAAATTTGTTGCACCAAACGAAAGATATTGGTACAAAACACATACAGGGGATAGGGTCTGACAAAACAAACGTACTGCTGGCTAGACACACAACACGGGACACCCCTGCCCCTTACTCTAAAAAAAAAAAGAGTCCTTAAAACAGTGGTGGTTAATCTTTGCAGGTGGTAGCACACCTGAAACTATTCACTAATTGGGTCACTCTCCCCATGCACTGACTGGCCGGCTGACTTGGAGATGAAAGCCACCAATCAGGAAGGAGCAGAGGGAGAGTCCTGGGAACACCTTGGGATTCCCCTGGAAAATTGGGCAAAGTAGCTGGCAACAGGGAAGCCTGGACTTCTCTGCTTAAGCTCCTGCCCCTGCAAGCTGATACCAGATAAGCAAAAGAAATTTGATTGATACAATTTAATTTATGTCACTGTTGAATACATTTATTCAACAAGCTGTTCTCTACCACACAGTGGAACCTTTAAGGTCAAGCACTGGGTGCCATTCCCTCATGTTACTCAACAATATTTTAGTATTATTAACTGTCGTACACATGTAAAAATAACTGCACTTATGTAGGCGTTAAAACATTACACATATATAATGTTAGATATAAACGTTACTGTCTGAATCTCATTTGAACAATCTCAACATTAATAACAAACGACAAGTGTATTAAAAGGTGTGTTGCAGACATCCCTGATTTATTTTATTTTTTCAACATGAAGTCACACAAATCAGTTTTTCAAGTGAATGTGTCTTCAAACTGGTACATTTGGAAATTAGTGACATCTAATCTCAAAGTAATCTTGAATGGAGCTAGCTATCCTACTGTACTCTACCTCATAGAATGTGAGCAGGCCCCATGGCTCATGAGGCATGTTAATATAATAACAGCATACAAACACTGCGGTAATCTTCTCCAGTCTTCCATCACTTTCTTTCCCTTCCTCTCCCTCACATTTTCCCACTCCTCTTTGTCTCCACTTGGGCTCATCTCCGAAGGGCCAGATTGTGGTCTGTCAACAGAACACACTTTGGAAAACACTTTGGAAAACCAAACCTAAGTCAAATTATTACAACTCTCGTATTGCCTGTTGGTTTGGAGGCATTGGAAGCTCACAGAGAATAATGATTTCCATTTTACGCTTGAGTTGAAGTGCAAGAGTTGATCTGGGTTTTCATTTATGAACAACAGGTTGGTTGTTTGGATGTATTTGAATGGTAAGATGCTATTACAGTGGAAGTGAAAAATCTCTGCACACTCCTTGAAATGCCATTTTTTTGTGATTATATAAAAAAGAAGTCCAGCATAAATAATTTTCCTCGATTAATTTTTAAAAATGTGCAGCAATCCCCACTCCATGTCAGGGGTGATGTTCCAGAACACCCCCGCGAGAGGTGAAAGCCGCAAGAGAAATACACTATTTAAAAACTCCCTGGCATCTTTTTATGGCATTTACAGCACACACATTTAAAATCATATAAAAACATTTAAAAACAATAAATTGAGAGAGAGCAGGAGCAATGGATAAGGCAAAGGTATTGTAAAAATTGTGTTACAGTGTACAGATCCCTGTTTCCAGGAAACACATTTCTCCAAATTAACTCATTTAACTCACTCTGTCAATATACATCAATTATCATAAACAATGATGTAAAACTGGGAATTAAATAGGATTTCAAGATCAATATATGCATTTTCAACAACAATCAGCAAAAACTAGGCTGAGGTTGAAATGCTTCTTGTTTTGATTCTTCTTCTTTCAAATGTTTTACATCAGCGGAAAACATAAGTGTGCTGCCATCCAATGGCTAAGAATGGAATCACACCCCAAATAAATGTGAGGCATAAAAAAATAATAAAACTGCACTTGAATATGATTGGTTAATTCTGAACACGGCCACATCCCAGTTATTATGGGGGTGTGCACACTTTTGCAACTACATTATTTCACTTGTTCTTCGCTTGTTTTCATGTATGCATGGCAATACCCACAAAGCCATAGTTTAAGAAAAACACATACCGTATGTATTTACTTGAACCATAACTATCTGAATCATATCTGTTATAAGTAAGGAAAGAGTTCAAGTTAAAAAAAAACAGCAAAAATCTCCATCAGTGCTAATGCATCATGGAGACTCATCTCCCGGCAATGTGTCATTTAACAAGCAGATAAAAGGAGAGGAAGAAGATATTTTGATGATGTAGTTTATCTGATAAGAGGGGGATATTTACAGGTGACCAACTTTGTTCATGTGCTCTACACTTTGCTTGTGTGTAAATAGAGTTTTGTGTGTGTGTGTGTGTGTGTGTGTGTGTGTGTGTGTGTGTGTGTGTGTGTGTGTGTGTGCGTGTGCGTATACGTGCGCGAGAGAGAGATTGGGCTGTTTGGCAGGTAGAAGGCTGTGCGTGCAAGCCTGTCACAGCCCAGCCCTGATTACGCTGCACCATTCATCAAACTGTCACCTCCCTGACAGCCGCTAATAAATATACTGCCACGGACCCCCACTCGCACCTGGCAGCACACCACATTTACGCACACATACACACACACCCAATCCCACCACACCCCCATTTCACCACCGCGAGCACCCCGACACAGCACCAAACAGAACTCCAAAAATATCACTTTCCGAAGCTCATTTGCTAATTGCTGCACTTGCCAGCAGTTCACTTTCACCTTGTTCAGGAACAATCAGAGTGGGATGTTTTTCTTTTCTGTTCCAGAATTGACAAGAGATTGATCATCTTCAAAGGTGGATTTGTTGTTTAATGAGGCTTATTTACGAGTGGAAGTCGCAGCAATTCAGGAGACCAAAGTTGTGGTCAGAATTACTCATGGCGACGAGATCCGAGACCTGCGGTAGTCAAGCCAGCATGGGTTCAGTCCCGTGGTTTCTTGTTCATATGCTCTCTAAGTCATGTGGTCTAGTGCAGGGGTCCCCAACCACCGGTCCGCGGACCGGTACCGGTCCGCCGGGCATTTGGTACCGGGCCGCACAGAAAGAACTTGCCTTAATTCCGTTTTATTTATTTCGGAATACGAAAGATGTTTTATTTTGAAAAACTACCGGATTCTCCGTTACATCCGTCTGTGTCATGCTTGACACACGTCAGGCCATGCTTCTCCAACACGTGACCGATTACTTCAAAACAAAACGCAGGAGCTCGCAAAATGAGTAAAAAAAAACTGCTGGAGGTCGCAAATGACGGCGGCCTTAAAAGTACGTTCGAGACAACTGGATTAAAGTTATGGCTGAATACTCTGAGATCGCCACAATAGCACTGTTGCTATTTCCGACATCCTACCTGTGTGAAGCTGGGGGGGAAGTTTCTGCAGCAACGGCGACTAAAACAAAATTACGAAGTAGACTGGACATAAACCACACACTTGAGGTGTCATTGTCTCCTATTACCCCGAGATGGGACCGTCTGGTTGCAGAAAATCAAGCTCGGTGCTGTGGTGAGTCGTCATTTTCATGCACTTTGAATTTGCGTTGTATCATATTTTGATGGCATTAAACATTGCCATAGCGATCGGAGTGTTGCGGCCAGATTAGACGCTCCTCGTGTTTATTACTATATTTCGAAAACACCACAGTGTTCATGCAGCTCATACCATATTATTTTGTTGTATTATTTGCGCCACACCTTAAATGCCGGTCCCTGAAAATATTGTCTGACATAAACCGGTCCGTGGGGCAAAAAAGGTTGGGGACCCCTGGTCTAGTGGATCAAGGTTGACACGTAGACTTTGCAGAGACATTTCTGTGATGTCTTCTTGGTCTCCTTGGTCTTTAGCAGGCCTCCAAGATGTCGCAGAGACATCTCCTCAGTCACGGACAGAAGTCATCTCTACAACATCCATAGATGCATCTTGTCGCAGGTTTGAAAATGTCTCCAAAATGACAGATTTAATTTAAAATTTAGGGCGACTCCCTGGCACCCCAGTTAGTCTCTAAGAGAGTTGAGTCCCCATCAGTTTGCCAACTACACTCCAGGCTAGGTGGATAGGCAATAAAATATATTATTATTGGATGAATTTCCACTGAATTCAATTCACAATCAAATGCAGTTCCATGCGTAGTCCGTCTTTCGCTGTTGTTCAGATGGGTAAGGCTGCATGCCCCGATGGGACGTGCCGAGGAAAGTGAAGGACACAAACAAAACTCCCGAAATGGCATGTCTTCTTCTGGTGCACATAAAACCTTTGAGTTTTTCTCTCCTATGCGTGTATCAATTCATCTCTTCAAACCAAAAGAATGACTCTCTCAAAATTTTTCAATGACTGTGCAGCATGGGACAGTTGAAATCATTTGACCTCATGCTGTCTCAAAGTCTCGTGTCACTCCCGATATAGATGCTCTCCAGCTCCCCCTGTTGGGAGACAAATGAAGCAGTTGACTCAACAGGGCTGCTCATGTGCGAGTATGTGGTGTGCAACGCTTGGGACCACAATGATCTGGAAGCTTGGATATCGAATATCCTGCACTGGAAAGTGTCCTTGCCAAGCTGTGCGTGTTTGTGCGCGTCTGTGGGCAAGTGTGTGTGGTCACGAGGCTTTCGGCATGCTGCGCTGCCAGATGGCATTGCGGTAGTGGGGCCACCCCAGTTAACAGGAGGAGAACAGGGAAAAACTGGAAAAGGAGTGCGTAGATGGAAGTATAAGAACAGGATTTGTGAGGTTAGTTTTGAAAACTAAAACAAAACAAAAAAAATCTGAAGGAGATGGAAACGCCGGGTGAGGAAACGTCTGAAGACACACGTTATGACAAGAGGTTCAATGAGATGATGAAAGGACATACGTATGAGTTTGCAGGATGAATTAGTCGGGCCAAGCAGGACACCTCATGCACCAACAGACTCGAGTACAATGACAAAAACAAATTTTGTTTCTATCATTGTGCTTCAACAAGCATGTTCCCGCACCGGTCAGTTTTCAGCTGCGCTCCAGCTGCATGTCGTGTGCATGCGCTTGTCTTTTGGCCCGGACTCCTCGCCTGCTGGGCAACAGGGCTGGGCCAGGTGTGGGGTGGTAGCGGAGGGAGCAGTGGGAACAGTCGACCTGTTAATTAGAGAGAGGTGATTAATGGTGCAGCAGAGAAGAAGCCATGGGGTGAGGGTGAGGCGGGAGCGAGAGGCTATTGTGAAGGGAGGACGCAAATTGTTTGGGATGGGCAAAAAAAGTGATCAGGTAAGAGGGGCGGGGTGCATCGATGTACAATTGCCTATCATATTACTCCAAAGGTCATCATCCATCTCCAATTTAACACGCTATAGATCATTTTTGCCAGTGCATGAATGTCCACATCTTCACTCATTCATTCATTCCCAATCCGATTTTATTGTGAAAGTAACGTTGTATCTCTCCACAGGAGATGCGGCATGTAAACACCAATCATTTGGCAGATGCTCCGTGAGCAAAATGCCAGTGGATTCCCTGTGGCCAAGCCACCCGCCATTATCACGATTGAGATTGCGCATTTTCCCGTATGAGGAGTAACAAATTCACACAGAATCCAAGAGCAGTGCATGAGATGCGTTTTTCTGCAAAGTTTGACCCGTTCCTTTCAAGCACATAAAGCAAAACACGAGTCACTTGAGCGTGCTTCAAGGTTTAAGCATTTGTCACCTGTGTCTGTCATGAAAGGTAACCCGGTTGGCATTGTAATATTGTTTGATCATTTCGACGTTAAAGGGTTTCATGGATAAAATAATATGCGCCAGTAATTGCAGTCGTGATGTTGCTGATGTATTTTTTTTACTGCCAAATATTGAGATCAGCATCAGTCTTAAAAAAGAAAACATTCACATCAGTCGAGCCGTAATACATACCTGCAGTAAAAATAAAAGTAGCAAGCAGACTGCAGCTCAGTGTAACAGAGTAAATGGAGCATCTATTCCTCACAAAAAATAGGCAAGTAAAAGTCAAACGTATATCGCATAAGATCTATTCTGACAAATACAATACATCCAAGATGTTACTTGGGTGAATAAAACACAGTAAACACAGCTTGTGAGCACCCGCCTCTGCTTCAAGTTTTGACTTCAGAGTCCAACGGATAAAAACTTTAATGAATCACCGATGTGGAGGCCGGCAAAGGGCACCTGCAAGCAGACGTTGACTTGAGCGGGCGTCCAGAGACGCAACATTTATAAATGCGTCCCCGCAACGATTTGACAGCGCTACACTTCTACACAATTTGGCTTTCCTTCTGTGATGTTTCCCTCCATTCTCACATCAATCCGCACTAGGCGGCAACAGCCAGATGCTGAGCTATTATTCCCTCCCTGATTGCTCCACGGCCAGTGTGATTAAGGAAGAAGACTAAACGGTCATTTTTCACAGTGATGGACAGAAGAAGAAAGAAAAGTAGAGGCGGACTCTGTTTAATCTTGCGCAGATGGAGGGACAACGGAAAGAGGACAGAGAGCCATCGTTTCCAGGGAAGCAGTACCTAAATTAAAAAAGTCCAGCCGTGATGGCCTTTTGGATAAGTAGCACCCAGGGTGCCTATTCAAGCAATGACGTCTTGCTCCCTCTTTTACGCACAAATACAGGAGAAATTGGCCATTAAACTATGATTCATTGGAAATGATGTATGTTTCCCCGCCATTATGGGACACTTGGCGAGCGTGAATTACGTCGGTGCAAAAAGATGATTGGCCTCAGTACAAAAAAAGAGCCACAGACAGAAAAGTTTCAGAGGGATGTTTGGGAGATTTGTATAATTCATCACTTTGTCAGAGGCCAGGCTGTTTGCGAGTAATCCTTTGCAGGGTTCGCAAATTCATAACGGCTGTGTGCTTTGACACTTTACACTTCTAAGACGCGTGAGGGAAAGTTGTGCCTTTTTTTTTTTCGAATTCCAATTCATGTTTTCACCTGAAATGCAATCAGTCTTTAAATATAAAAACAGACCAGGGAGTTTTCCATCAGTTTCAGTGATTATGTACAATATGTGCTACGCCAAAAGCTTTTAATGTTCAAAAATGATCCTCATTACTGGCTGAAAAATTACATTTTTCAATCCGATTAAGATGAATCATTCTTTCCGCTGTGTTTACAGATGGATCCATGATTGATGACCAAACCCTGCATCAGCGTCAGCGTGTGCTCTGCTCGGCATCATTAGTGGAAATGCTTGAAAGCAACTCAGCTTCGGTCAGACATTCATAACTTCCATCGGCAACACCCGCTACCGCCTCTCGTCTCAGCGCCGTCCTGGCAATACAACTGCAGAAAGAGCTTCAAAAGATTTCAAGCGCACCTGTGCGAGCACGTGTACATACTACTGAACGGAGCATGTGTGTGTGCGTGTTGGGTGGTGTTGCCGGCAGAGCAAACATGCTGGCCCGTCTGTTCTCACAGCGAGCCAACAGAGGCGGAGGCGCATGAAACTGTTGGGTGGGGTAGCAAAGGAAAGACCGTGAAAGCGATTTCGGAGGCGTGCTGGGCGAAATAGGGGGTGGCGATCGTGATCATTTTTTTCATAGCATCTGATCTCAATTATTATCACCATTATTTTTTATTGTTTTGAAATTTTCTGTTTTAAATAATCGGTATCAAAAAGTTGCTCGAGATTTTGTTAATGTATGACGAAACTATTAAACTAAAATGAAAAAGATGAGAAAAATATTCAAACAATTCTTACCAAACAGAAACATTGATGGCTTCATTGAAACTCCTCAACTTGCAAATGAAATTCGAGCAGGAAAAGGCCAACTCTGACTTGCTGTTGTTTCCTCTACGTCCGATTAAGTAATGTCATAATTGACCTGAAATTGAGCGCAATCACAAGAATCGCTCATAAAATTGCATTACACTGAGTCACAGCATGGCACAGGTGGCTAAAAGTTTTATGTTCAATAAAAGCGGAAGCAGACTGTGGGGGTGACTGAGAGAGACAGAGACAGAGAGTGTGTGTTGGGGGCACAGGGCAATCTCTGAAAAACCACACTAATTACTACCACTGGGTTTAACCACAGTGTCTTCTCCAGCTGATATCATTAGCTAATCTGCTGTGTGTTGTCCCCCTTGTCTTCCTCCCATCACAGAGCACCACCTCCCCTCCCACCATCAACAAACACAAGTCGGCATCCAATACACCCTCCACTTTCAGACCCCTCCAAAAAGCCCAATGCTGACTGCTGAATGTGAGCTTGTGGCCTGCCAGTGGGTTCCACTGGCAAGGAAGTTTTTTTCTTCAGAAGACTACACTGGTATGTAAAGATACGATTTAAATTCCACATGTTGACCACACGTTCCAGCCTCCCACAATAAAACAACACAAATTGTTGTTACATGTATTTTAATGAGGAAAGAAATATTGAACTTTAGAAAAACATATGACTGTGATTGGCTGGCAACCAGTTCAGAGTGTCCCCCACCTACAGCTTGAAGACAGCCGGGATAGGCTCCAGCATGCCCGTGACCCTTGTGAGGACAAGCCGATCGGAAAATGGATGGATCGATGGGTCATCTTGTCCTTTGTTGACAAGCTATTTTCATTTGTATTTTTCCCTTGCCATCTGCAAGCGCTTTTGGTTTCTCTCATTTTCTCCTGGTGTGCCTACCAGCGTCATTATTTGAACTTTGTCGGCCTCATGCCATTTTTGCTATAAAATAAATATTTTTTTAAAACCTATAGAGTCCGATTCTGTTCCAGAACCGTAACAATGGCTTGCCGAGAATGTAAAGGGGATAAATAATGTCTCGAAATCTCTCTGAGCTCATCAGTACAATACTAATACTAGCCTTCCGATGCAGACGATGAAGATTATAAGGCTGAGTACTCTCATAAATGCTAATTAATGTTAGCATTAAGTAAGCAGGGATTTTCTTTAGTTGTTTGGATGATTTAAATACATAAAGTGTAGTTGGCAGTAAACCTCAACTGTGAGTGGCAACAAATAGCTTGAAGCTTCTTTTGTGATTAATTTTGTCACGTTTTGCATGATGGTAGAGTAGGACCCCAAAAAGCAGGGAGGCAGGGAAGAGCAGGGTGGAACTGACCAAGATGTATTTAACAAAAATACAAACACAAGTACACTGGAAAATTACAAACTAGAAGTGTTCAAACAAAGTCCTGGAAATCACAAGGAAGCCAAAGTAACAAAAGAAACCTGTGACAGGGGGGAGCACACAGATACTCACATATCGCTCACAGCTCACAATGACCCAACCAAGACTGACAGAACTCAGGGAACAAAATACAAGCAAAGTGACGAGACAACGAGAAACACCTGGACAAGACACAAAGGGTTGAGGGAGCTGATTGGTTCAACACAAGGGACACTGATGACAAGTACAGGTCGCTACAAAAAGGGCACATGAAGAAACAAATTCAAACGTAACCAGACAGAAACATAACAAATTTTTCACTGAGTTCACTGGCACCATAGAGCGCTCATATTGCACGTCTGTGCTTATAAGTCAAAGCAAAAAATAAGCCCAATGATGGCTTGTGTTCACATAAACTCATTGGGCTCCATTTTCTTGATTGCGGCATTCTGCCACCAGGCACTTTGTAAATCTGCGGGGAGGCAGGTTAGACCGGATATTGGTCACTTTTCAAGTACGCGCAAGCCGTGCCATTTTGACTGTGAACGCAGCCGACTCTACTCATCGCCAATAAAATCAGCTCCTCTCATTCCCTTTAAGTGTGCTGCAGTCACATCTTGCATGAAGAGATCTGCGTGCGGAAAAGGAAGCAGCTTTCCATGCGTGACTGGAGCACTGGCACTGCTCTTGGCCGGTGTGTCCACATCAGCATGTACACTAGTAAATGTAATAATAAAAAGTTAAATCCAGAATGAGCTGCTGCTCATGCATTTCTAGATGATTTGCTCTTGCTTTTTAAGGCCTTCCTTTTAAAAAAATAAATAAATAAATAAACAAATAAATACAAAAATAACCTAATCAATAAATAAATAAAATTATAAAATGATAACAATGGTACGTAGTCTAGTAATATTTAGGTATTAAAGGTTCGGTTCGGCAACAGATAGAATGTTTTGTTTTTTTTCTGAAACGGCATACTACAGTAGCTATAAACCACAAAGCATTGGAAAATTATAATTGTGCAAGCTTTTATAGGTCAAACTTAAAGCAAAAAAAAAAAATAAATAAATAAATGTGCAAGAAAAAAAGCAAGGACTTTTTTGGGGGGGTCAAATATACATTTCAGAACAGATAAAGAAATCTCCTTCAACTAAACAAATACTCTTTAATTAAAAGTGCTTCAATTTATTGATGAATGTGCAGGGTCTCACGCATTTTTATTGTAACATCTACTGCCACACATAACACTAATTTCATGTAAACTGTAAATCAATGAAACAGGATGATACCAGCTGAGAACAAAGAAAACAGGGAGGAGACAAGTTCCAAAAATACAGCAGTTATGTTCCTGGTTTCATTTTGCTAACTTTTATATGGCAAAACTACCGCCAGCCACACATCCTCCTGTATTGCGTCTCCGTTTCTCCAGGCTATGGACCACACCGCTTCCACCTCTCCATCTCGCCTCTTCCTTTAAATAGAAACATCAGACCGTAGAAAAACAACTTTCTGCTGATGCGACGACTCCTTCATCCTCCCCATCTTACCCCTCTGCCTCCCGCTCCCATCAAACGCATACACACTGATAAGTATGCACACCCCCCACCCCCCAAAGCTCTGATATAGACATTACGTACATGCGAGTGGGCTGCATCGTCATCCCGAGGGGTCTTTGACAGGAGATGTGCAAAAGGTATAACTACTTGCACCTGTGTGTGAAGGTTTTAATAAATTCTATGAAGGAAGGGCATATACTGTATGTATCGATACGGTATATAAGCTGACCACGAGCACCTAATGAGAAAAATGTGTAAGGGAAGCTTGGCTTAGTTTTTTTTTTTCTCTTTTTTTTTCTTAGGCTTCACCTCAATATTTTCATAGTGGAAACTCCCTGTTAATACCCACACTGCAGCCAAATGTGTGGTTTGGCCCAGGAGGGAAAGGTGAGAGGGGGGTGAAAGGTATTGACATAACCTCTTTTTCCTCACTTTCACCTGGAAAGGCCTGCATGACTTAAGCAGCACACCTGTCCACCAGAGACCTAAGAAAAAATGTATCACCCAAAAAACAGGAAGGGGTGTGGAGAATCAAAAGAAAAAAAATATTTGACTACGTGTTCGAGAAAAAGACGAGATAAAAGAAGGGTGCGTGGTGAGGTAGAGACCACTTTCCGTACGCCCTCACACTTTTCCGTGTCAGCACACTGGCTGCCTGTCAAAGAAGAGAAAGCGGGAGCAAAGGCGCGCGGGCAGACAAACCCACGGATGGATTTACATCTGTGAAAACAGCCAGCAGAGGTGGAGAGAAATCTTTGCTCGCTCACGTTGTCCTTCCCATTCTGTAGCACACACATGACCTGAAAATGGAGTGCCATCAACAGCAGATGAATTCAACTCAATTTCAGAATGGGCAGCCTTTTATACGTCAAGCACCCATATATGGTAACTGAAGCGGAAGTCCAAAGGTATGGCGCACGCCTCACTAAGGACAGACATTTCATCTCAGCAATCACCAAAGAAAGGAAATAAAGATGATGAATACTTCTTAACTTAAAACAAAGAAAGAAACACACTCTACTGACATTTTTAGATTGTGTGACAGGATGCATTTTCCAGCGCTGTATTTCATTGACATCCCTGTAGATGCTTAAAGAATGCCCACCCCGTGTTCTTGGATCGTGTATGCAATGCAGAGCATGTGTGAGTACTCGAGGTGCAACAGGCGATCGAGTAGTCGCCAACTCATCGATTATGAAATTAAATGACAACTGTTTTGACAATTGATGAATTGTTTAAGAAACTTGTTTCACACCAAATTCTCTGAATTTCAGCCCCTGGGCAGGAAAAATGTTCAGATTTCTGTCGTCCTTATATGAAAGCAGACTAATAATCGTTGTGTTGAATCAAAATGAAGACATTTGCTAACTTCTTTTACCTTGGAAAAGATGGATCATTTTTGTCCATTTTTTATTCTAATCAATTTACAACATAACTAAAATGTGTGTTCCGTTTTGATATTATTTGTCTGAGCGCGTGATAATTTTTCTCACTTTATTAGTTGAGAAATTTGAATGATGAAAAGAATGTTCATACCAGTGGAGCTATCAAGTAGAGATTTAAAGATTGTTTTTCCATTCACATTTTGCTCAAATGGGACTCAGACCAGAGAGAGTTGACACGGAAGCAGAAATAGCAATAAGTGTGATTTGATATCAGAGTATTATGGCTTCCGCCATAATACATCGCACTGTATTTTACACCGTGTGAGGTGTGGAAAATATAGGTAATATCATTGAAGAAAAATAATCAACAACTTTACCATGTTATTTACCATGAGTCATATTTTAATATCAGGAAAGCGGAACAGTGATATGAGCATTGCAGAAATGAATAACTGTTGTGGGAAGTGTCATGTTCAAACTTATAATGTTGTTTGGGGAATATTGGAGGTGTATTCTTCCACCCTATCCACCCGGTCGGACCGGCATTCCATGTCCTCATAAATAATTCATTTCTTAATCTGATTTCCCAAAGCAATTCTCAGTGTGTTAGTCACATATTCAATAACGGCTTGTGGTGAATAATCTGGCCGTGTGTTTCCATGATTCCCCCCACCCCCACACCCTTCCCATCGTATGTTCTGTGGTGTGTGCCCCATCGTGTGTGTTGTGTTGTGTGTGTGTGTGTGTGTGTGTGTGTGTGTGTGTGTGTGTGTGTGTGTGTGTGTGTGTGTGTGTGTGTGTGTGTGTGTGGTCTGAAAGTGACAATGGAGGAGGCGGAGGCGGACAGGGATGAGAGCGGATCCACACATCATCAGTCAGCATCCTCACAAGTTGACAATGAACAGATGCGCGCACTTCAGCATCACATCTCCGGCTGGGATTACTCCTCTCTGTCATGAGCGGCATTAGTGCTCAGCGGCGGCCGCAACAAGCTCGACGATTTAACAACTTCTCAATTCAGCGTGAGCGGGAATGATCAAGTGCAACAAAAATGCCTTCGTGGGGTGGCTAAATATGTGTATGAAAGATCTAGAAGATGCTGCGGGGATTATAGTACCTTATCTGACCTATCGGGAGTCCCCAGAAAAACCTGGATTTAAAATACCAAGGAGAGGACGCTGCACACATTTCGAGACAGTATAAAAACCAATACAGTGAGAATTCTTTTTTGTCTTTCTAATATTTATTCATAGAAATGAAATGCAGAATCATTTCCAGAAAAATAAAGCACAAAGGCACAAAGTATTTGGCCTGTTATGGTTGTGCTTGTGTCCAGTACTTCTACACAATAGCAAACCAAATGTGGAAAACAAATAATTTGGTCAAGAGGACAGGGAGGAATGCGTCTCACTGTCCCGTCCTCTGTAATGCCGTTTACGCTCTTGCTTCCAGTCACACTGTCTGCACCACAAACAATGAAAACCTCCAGATGACTTCACAACAGGACGCGTGCCAGTCATTCAGTGGGACATGGAAGTGACGATCACCAAAATAACGTGGAAGGCCAGCGATTGAAGGAAGGATGGAAGGATTTGAGAATCCAAACTAGACAATCCCACTCAAACAAGCGGATTGAAGTAAGAAAGATACGTGTACATTCAAGGGAAAGTTTGCATTTACGAAAAAATACAACAACTTTTTGTTGTATTGGTCATTCTGACGTAGCAGTATGTTACAAATGTGATCCGTGAAAAATCATCCGGCTTTGGCCCCATCATGTGCTTCTGAATTTCATGCATAAGAAGGAAAAACAATCAAAGACAGAAATTGTGACTTCCACAGTGTCAGTCATTTGTCACACACTTGCAGGCACAATCAGTACAGTTTCGAACAGATAACATTGGGGGCCCTATTTTAGTGGCCAGCGCACAAAGTGCAGTCTAACTGTACGCATGGGCAGGGGTGTTTTTTCCTTTTGGTATTTTCATAAATGGGCACAGTTGAAAGTGGGCGATTGCGCCGTTGAGGGAGTGAATAGTGCTGAATTGATTCCCCGCCAATCAAAGCACCTCCTCTCAGTCCCTTAAAATGTAGCACAGGAGAGGTGCGCGGACTACATGGCAGAAGCATACCGGACTCGCTGAAGTCCATGCAGGAGATCAAGCACGAAAAGTACGATTAGAAGCAACTGCAAGAAGATCTCCACTTGTCAAAGATGTCAAATTGGCCGCTGTAAACTAGGCGCTCTGATACAGCCTTCCACCACCGATCATGTGTCTGTTTGTGACATTTAACACACACACACACACACACACACACACACACACACACACACACACACACACATACACA
>NW_017805153.1:2638425-2639588 GCF_001891065.2 Hippocampus comes | reverse complement strand
TGTGTTTGTGCCAGTTAACACACACACACACACACACACACACACACACACACACACACACACACACACACACACACATTTGTTTAACAGAAAATGTAATTGTAATTTTAGCCTCTCAGCATTGAATAATCTCAAATTCTTGTAGTGTTTCATTAAAGCGGATTGATTATCTCTACGTTGAATCAAAATCAGACATTTGCAAAAATCTGCTTTTACAAAGTACTTTGGAAAAGATTGACCCACATTTTGGTCGATTATCTGACATGTTACCAAAGCAAAAACTGAATCATAATTAGTTTATATTTTTACATTCTCTGCATGGTTAGTTTGAAACAATATCCTGTTTTTAAATAAAGGAATGGGGAAAAAAACATCTCCGATCCACTGATCCATCAAACAATAATGTGCAGATTAATCCATCATTGAAATATTTGTTAGTTTCAGCGCTACAGTCAAGTCTTAATTGTTTTAACAAATATGCCAAAGTGTTTTGATTTGAAAATCAAGGTGCAAAAACAAGTGTTTGCAAAAAAAAAAAGTGTTTTGTTTTTTTAAATGACTCATTTGCTGCAACAGAATTAACCTGCACAATGTTATACTTATAATAATAAGAATAAGAAAACCTTTATTCGTCTCACAATGGAGAAATTTACAGCAGCAAAGTCATGAAAGGAAGAAAGTAGAACAAAAAGTAAAGGAGCTTCTCCTGTCGACTGGCTGCATGTGCATTGCATGTGAGGAGCAGAAAAGCAGCGGACAAGTGCATCACCAATGACAGAATTAGAGCGTCTAGCTAAATGTGAAACAGACAAAAACAGGACAAAAACGATAGCGCCCAGACATCCAATTAGTGAATTGCCTAACGTCTAGTCAGGAAGATGTGCATATTCAGCAACACTGAAGAACACAGAGACAACTCCTGACAATCCTTATCTATTAACTCCTTATCACCCAATACTTGGAAACAAAAATCACCTCCGACCTTAAACACAGACCAAGTTAATGATCAAAAAGTCTTGTGGCAGGATGTTTAGGGATTTTTATGGGACAAAAGGAAGGATGACTTGTGGCTTTAAAATTTGATTGTCCACACACACACACACACACACACACACACACACACACACACACACAGAGGATTGTGAGTTTAAAGCGAACATAGA
>NW_017805153.1:2635834-2638412 GCF_001891065.2 Hippocampus comes | reverse complement strand
CGCACACGCACGCACGCACGCACGCACGCACACACACACACACACACACACACGCACACACGCACGCACACGCACACACGTACGCACGCACGCACGCACACACGCACGCACACACGCACACACAGAGGATTGTGAGTTTAAAGAACGAACCTAGAGCACCCCCTAGTGTCGATTTTCAATAATTCACAAAACAACAGACATCACCATTATTTTTTTAATCTTAATACGATCACACACACACACGCGTGTTGAAATACCAATTGTACAAAAAAAAAAAAAAAAAAAACAAAACTAATTTCTATCTACAATACAACTTGCCCGAGTCATCTTGTAAGTAAATCAAACCAAGTCTGATCTGGCAAAGTCCCCAAACAATGACATTTGGAATATTCCTTACCACCAACAGCACTCCAACTGAAGCCACGGCAAAGCAGCTTTATATTTATTTTGTGCATTTCAAACATTGTTGTAACCTGCGTGCTTCCGTTAGAAATACAACGCTTAAAAGCAGTTGCAAACAAAAGATCGAAAGACATTTCAAAACAAAGTAAAGAAATAAAAAGTATCTTATTAAAATTCTGAAAACAAAATACAGTACTGTATAGTGCAAAAAAAGCATTTTAGAAAATTTATTTTAGGATGGAGAAAAAAAAAAGTATTGTTTTTAACCTGGATTTGAAAGCATTTACACTTGGGGATAGCTTTATTTCTTTGGGCTGATTATCCCATTAGCATGCAGCAGAACAGCTACATGCTGCTTCATCTTGTTTGCTTTGAGCTCGAGGTCCACTAACTGGCCCAAGGCTGCAGCCCTCCAAATCCCTCCTGGGTTTATATTTGTATTTCTTTCATGTGTTCAGCACCGAAGCCATTCAGCGTTCAGGCGCTAACTACTCAAAACAAAGACTGCCAAAGACTATCAGGCTAAGACTGCCAAATGGTGTTTCCCGAAGTTTTTTCCCTCCCATTGGTCAGGTTCAAGATGATCTGAGGCCTTACCCGTGCGGTCATCAAAGCCAACCTTTACGTCGGCGTGCATCTCGTTTCATTTTAATACTTGCGATGACACGAGAGAGGCGGCATTTCTGCAATCTTTCACATCCTAATTTGGCACTGGGGGAGCCAACACACCTGGCAGGCTGGTGCTGACGAGGAGGATTTTTCGACTTGTTGATTGCGCCGTCACTTTTTAAGGAGACACCAAAATGGTGAGAAGCGGGGGGCAAGTGCACGGGCTGGGCAAGACACGTGGCTACCCGGCCGCCGCCAATAACAGGCAATCCGAACATGTTCAATTGTTGACTGCTTGATGATTGATGGTAGTTATTTGTGGCTTTGGAACACTCCTCCCCCGTCTCCTCTGCCCCCCCCCACACACACACACACACACACACCCATTCATCCTCTTTCTTCGTCTTCCTCCGGCTAGCTCTCATTTTTGTTTCCCTGTGTTCCTTCCTCTCAGACAACAAGAAGAACACACGCAATAAGGTTAACATTTGTGTATATGAAACATTGCTTGTTTTCCTGCAAAATATGTGTGTATCTATTAAGACAGCGGCCGAGGGATCACAGGGAAAATGTGTCGGAACAGGTGAAATTGGATTTTTCATGTTAAATGTACTAGAGGTGCAACAATTCCCAGTCAGCAAAATTGGTCTGGCCCAGCTCTGGGGCAGACACGGCACGACACTCGGCCCACATACCTCAATGAATGACGGTCCTGCAGTGGCCCGGGTCTGGCATCCATGATGTGGGCCGCATTCGGCCCAGATCTGAGCCGCACCTATCCGGCCCTACTCCGGCCCGACGCTGGGCCAGAACAGGTTCCTGATATCAGCCTTAATTCAACCTCAACTAAGCCACATCTTTCATGAGCCATATTTGACCCACATTTTTTTAAAAAAAGTCTCAAAAACAACTGTTATAAATATATGTTTATTGTCATAATTTGTGAACCTCACATATAACTCCACATACACTGGAAAAATGCACTTTTCTTTATTTAACAGTGAACACAAAGTCCAAATTGGGATGCAGCTTCCTCTTGAACGGTATTTTTCTATCCATCAAATTGTTGCGCTCTCCATGCCCTCTTTTCTTCTCATGCTCTCCTTCTTGTCACCATCCCGATCAGGAGGCAGATGTAGCCATCTTGTGATTGTGACATCAATTTCCTGGTCTGAGGCCCAAGATGTTAGGCTGTTAGGTCTCACAGCGGCTGTTAGAACTGTAAGAAAACAAGAATGGATAGTGTGTTCGGAAAACAAACATTTGTACATGTCATGAACAATGAATGGTCAGTAAAAATAACCCTTGAAATTTCTTATAATAATAAGAATAATACATTTCATTTATAAGCGTCTTTCAAGACACTCAAGGGCACTTTACAACCAAAACTAAACTAGGTGTGACGCTGTGGGGCAGAATATTTGCCACCAAAAACTCAACGTGAATAACTTTTGAATAGTTTCTACTAAATTTGAATTACATGAATTGAAGTTAAGTGTATGGAAAATGGATGTACTTGTATATTTTACTCTGAATCATATTGAATAACTGAATCTGAATTGTACAA
>NW_017805153.1:2618356-2634562 GCF_001891065.2 Hippocampus comes | reverse complement strand
CGTGTGTGTGTGTGTGTGTGTGTGTGTGTGTGTGTGTGTGTGTGTGTGCGTGTGCGTGTGCGTGTGCGTGTGTGTGTGTGTGTGTGTGTGTGATGAATGGAATTCCGCATCGGTGTGCAATTGTAAAACAAGGCTGTGTGTAGAAAAAAAAAATCTGAAACTGCATTTAGGAGTGGCTCAATTCTGGCTGGCCATATTCGGGCCGGAGTTGGAAATTGATTTCTGGCCCAAATACTTCACTCCACAACTGGCCCTCATCTGGTTTGCCAGAGTCAAGCCAGTGCCTCCTTTGCCACGCCTGGGCCGTGTTCGGCCCACATGCGTTATGCCAGTGCCGACACAAGGCCAGCTGTGCCAGCTTCATGCCGAATCCGGGCCAGATGCCTTTGCTGACTGGGTAATTGATTAACCCACAGCTAATCAATAATCAAAATGAGTCGACAACTATTTTGATAATCGATTCAGCGTTTGGAACTTGTTGAACTTCAAATCGTCCAAATTCAATTTGAGTCTCTCTATAGTAAATTTTTGCCGTCCTCCATGAAAGCAGAGTGACTATCTTTGTGTCGAATCAAAAGTAGACATTTGCAAACATTTGCTTTTAATTTAGATAACAATGACCAACATGTCGGCCTATTTTCTGACATGTTATGGACCAAATCAGTCAACGAATGATAATCAGTTGATGATTTAGCATTTTCTGCACTGTAGCCATCCAAGTTTTTATTTTTGCTAGCAGACGAACATTTTTTAAATTTGTTGCCATTATATCAACACAAACTACCAATGTGCTTACAAAAATGTTTTTTTCTTTATGTCAATCTAGATTCGTAGTCATCCTGGTGAATGTGTAAAAAATGAATTGTGCAATTCCGTTAAGGTTAGGATGTCTTTTGTTAATTTCAAAAACTGCAGACTACGTGCAGACTATGTGGTAAATCCTGTGCAAACATCTTAGCTTTTATGCCTTTCTGATTTTATTGACATTTTTTCAGAAGCAATATGAATCGGGGTTCCATTCGGTTTCGAGAGAGACTAGAGAGAGATTTAAAGTGACAGGTTCAGTTGTGTTGTTTATCTTTGTGTCAGTTTTTCCCTTAACTGTAGGTATTTCTTTCGTGTCAAGTTAACGTTGTCACAGTCTTTGGAATTGAATTTCCCTGTGACATGTGTGAGTTCTTGTTGCATAATGAAAAAAAACTATTCGTGTCAGAAAAAGGTGCACAGATGATATACAAAATTTCCACATTTAGGTGTTAGTGTGTACAGGCAAAAGATAAAGATCTGGTTGTGGGTCTATTACCAGCACACTTCCAACTCCCCATCCATCACGGGTGAGCACAGAGCGAGTGCGCCTGGGATGAGGAGGACGAAGAGAGGAAGAGTACGGGACATCGGAGGCCACAGCGCAAGTTGCTCGTCCGTCATCCAAACTTGAAAAGCAGAAGTAAAGGCTGAGGTGAAAGGTGCAAAGGGGCGAGCGAAAGTTTCGTTTGTTTCCATTGCAATTTTCTTCACTCAAACAAAGCAATGTTTGCGTCGCTTTTTCTTGCACTCGCTTTCTTCAAGCACATCGCTTCACCTTCATTTCTGACCATGCCTTCAATGATTCATTTGGCGGTACATCAGACAGACATGGAGTGGGTGGAGGGGCAAGACAAGACAGGGCCTTTCGTCTGGAGATCATTACCTTTCCATTATTAACGGATTGTCAAACCACAGAGGACACTCTCGGACAAAGAGGAGGGCAGGGAAGCTACAGCGAAACTCATTAGGAAGCTTGGATTCGAGTATATCATGTGCAGCCTATGGTCACATGACGACACGACTGAACAAACCAATCGTATGTGACGTTTTACAAAGCAGAAATAATAATTTGCCGATTGTTTCATCAGCTCTAAATGGTAGCTTTTATTCCCTTGCTCTCCATTATGAATAGTCCTCAAAAGGAGATTTCTGGTATTTGTGGTCTTTTTATTTTATTTTTTTGGTCATCTACTGTTTGTGTCTCTGTGGTTGTTGTGTTATGCGGGCAAGGAGCAGTTCCGGCAGATACTTTGGTGAGGGCAAAATTAACTGCGCAGCATTTCATTAAATGCTCAATATATCTTGTGTTTTCTGGTTCATTTAAGCCCCATTACAGAACAGTGGCACTGCCTTAATTTCTAAAGTGCCTTTCAGAGGCAACACCTCAGGCGCCTCACTCCCGCTCTCACACACGCGTGCAATGCAGCCGAGCACATCCGCATGTTGTGTTCGACTTGGGTGTTCTTGTGCTGACATCCCGAATAGGAGCCGCCAGGACACTCGCAAAGACACACAAACACCAAGGCCCGCCGCACACCGAGCGATGCAGCCGAATGTGACTGAAGTGGACCATCGCAAAAAATAAATAAATAAATGAAAATTATGTATGGCCGTAAAGCTGTCATAAAACAGGCAGAGCCAAAATAAAAACTTTTGAATGAACCTGAAAAGCCACTGTATGGAATCAGCCGGCAAAGATGACAATATCGTACAGTTTCGGTACAATGTTAGATTGTTTTAGTTTAGTTTTGTAAACGTAAAATTTCATTTTATTTAGGAATATGTTTTTATTTTTTTTTGTCAACAAAAATGTTTTTTCAATGTTGCTCTTTGATCTGTTCGGTTTCGTTAACCAGAGGTGGGCATTCCATCAGCACTGACGGAAGATCCGTCAATGACGGACGTGGAGTTTTGCTGGTGAATGACGGGAACCTTAAAAAAACAACAACAGACAGACAGACGAAGCACTGACCCTTCCCATCATATGTTCTGTGGCATGTGTGTGCGTGTGTGTGTGTGTGTGTGTGTGTGTGTGTGTGTGTGTGTGTGTGTGTGTGTGTGTGTGTGTGTGTGTGTAGTTACAACCTTATTTGGCCGTGAGTCTACTTGTGCTACGACTGAGTGTAACGTAGTAAGTAGCCAGCACATTCTCAATGCCGATTGGTTGTTGCCGATGCAATGCCACCAAAAAGAAGAAGAAGAAGAAGTGACGGTCCTAAAATAGTGATGACGAACTATAATTTCGTGATGACAGAAGCGCGATTAAAATCATGATGAGAGAATGATGGTCTCGCCATAACAAATTTGGTCAGCTTGAAATAATGACGGACTGATGATGACGGATGGGTAGCCGTTTCACTGGCGAATGACGAATGATGGACTGGCAAAATTTACTGACGCGCCCACCTTTGTCATTCACTACAACCAACTTACACCACAGATCTAGCAATGAGCGGCAATGGAAAAACTACAATGTCGTGTCCTGTATTATGTTTTCCTGAACACTAAAACTTGATAGGAATGTCAAGGAAGATGCCACAAAGAGGGGAAACCAGTGAGAACAAGGATTTGTGGCTATTTGGAGTGGCTGAATCGCACTAGTTAAATGTCAGTCGAGAAGGGACATTTCACTCGGTGTTCTTTTGTTCTGTACACCATCTCAATGGTAACGGGATCACCTTTTAGCTTGCGGGCACATTTGACGTGCCAGCTTGCTCTGAGGATGAACCCTGCGGCACACCGGTGCCAAGGTCAGATTCCTCGTATGTGAATGTGAGCGCACAGGGGATGCATTTGTCCATTTGGCTTGAGGAGCTAACACTGATGAGGTCTGCAGGCTTTGATAGAGCACGCTGGCGGTACTTAATGTTGCTTTGCAAACTTGTTCGTGAGTGTGTACGTGCGGACGCGTGGAGGCATGCGGCAAAGTGTGTGCTGAGCCAGCGACACACCGAGGGAGGTGGAGGTGAGCATTGTGATGTTGGGAGCAATTGATACACTGCAAATAGAGTGGGCTTCCTGTCCGGGTTTTGTGGCTAAGGTGCTAAATGCTTCAGGAAACCAGATACACGTGCACATCCTCTAAAGAGATGGCGTGATAAGAGGAGAAGGTGGGTGGGGAGACCATTGGGAGATATAAAGACAGAGAAAGGTAGAGGTCGTGTCAGCCGCTCTGAGGAAAGGATACATGGACTTCCGATGATTCTCTCCTACTCCTTAAACACCAATATGTCATATCAAAGCAAAGCAGGGCTTTTTGAATCACATCATAGGAGAGGCAGAGAGCGCCTTTGTCATTTGTTCCTCTCACTAATGAGATGGAATGTGGCTAAATTAGCAGCTGAGGGGCAAAGACTCATTTACAAGACTATCAAATGATCCTTTACAAAACACACTCAATATGCATTAGATGTCAGCTTTGTGAATATAGGATGGCCTTCACATTTGCTCAAATGAGGGGGAGGGGGGGCGTATTTAGATGTGCAGCAGAGGAAAATGCCAAACTGAAATCATCCATCACGACGCAATAAAAAGGCCTCCAGCGCTCGGAATAGACGAGAGGAGTGAGATGTTTGTGTTGGCCCACTGGGTTTCCCTTCTGTGACGGAGGGAATATGTCAATGAATGTATAAATGTTTAAAAAAAATATGTTATTATTATTAGATGAATTGCATCATTAAATCACATTATAAAAACAAAAAATGCACCATTAATTTCCTCCTCAAACAGCCGTAAGTACACATCTCTCCGTCCCTGTGCCCGTCTCTGCGTACCCCCATGGGGCGGAAATTCCACAGCCATTCCACTCCATTATAGAGATCAATCAGAGAACATGTTTGAGGGTGTTTTAGTCGGAAAGGGGGCGGGGGAGAACTCCCTGATCAGGACAAAAAGACTCCAGCTGCCTACAAGCTAATCACAAGTCCCAGCGTAAAGGTGGCGTCTCCTTCCTCTGACAAGAATGTGAAAAAAAGCATCAATAATAGATGAGGGAGGTGATGAGATCAATCGGTCTGACAGATAGGCTGGACAGTGCAGGACAGCGTTCTGTGCTGCACTAAAACTGTAGACCGGCTGTCAGCGATAGCAGCAAATGGTGGCGATAAGCACCACTACATACAAGATGGCCACTGAGGTTTACCTGAGCCAGCAAAGCCATGGATTTAAACCCCATTAAAAAAAGACAGTGGGTGAAGCGTTTTCAAATTGGGTGAGTGTTTTCCTTTCCACTCACTGGTTTGAAAATATTTGACTTTTTCAACTTTGACAAGTTCAAACAATAAATCAAGGACAGGATGAGCATATGCCGCAGGCCAGATTGCTGGGAACAATCAAATATAGCCTCATGAAATAGAACCCATTAGCATCCAAACGTATTCAAAAATCATGACAACCCTAAGAAATGCACTGCACATCGTCACCGTCAGGCAGAACCCTCGGATTTTCAAAACCACTACTTTTCACCAGAAGAAAAAGAATGCAATTTTTCTTGAGTTACCTCACATCATCACTCAAGTCAGTACCTTATAATGCCATCATATATTGCTGCACACCAAAATCAACACCCAGTAATCATACTCAATTGCCAATTACATTAAAAAAAAAAAAAAAAGAAAAGAAAACAGCCAACTGATTAGTGTGTCATTGCTTTTAAAAGGATTTTAAACACAAACTAACTCAACATGAAGGTTAATATCTTCACTTTTTTTTGGCAAAAGAAAAATTCTTGAGGGCACATAATATCGCCAGGCTCCCGCGGGGTCAAATAGCGGCGTGGTTAAACAATATTTCTCAGAAAGTTGACGTGTCCGAGAGCGTTCACAGATTTGCTCTCATTTTTGGAGACAGAAGCTGTCATTCAGCTGATCGCTAAGTTTTTACAAAGCACAATGTTACAGAATGATATTTTCCTGATTAAAAAACCAAAACAAAACATTCATAGGATTTGAGACAGAATTCTCAGAAATCAAAACAGTTACCAGACCGGTCACAGACCCAATCAAACAAACAAAAATAAATAAATAAAACATGCCACACAGGACGGAACATTAATAGTGTATAGTGAGGGGAAAAAAATGTGAAATTGGCCCTATTTGGAAACACAAGGGTACCGCAGGACAGCGATGACGTCCGATGAAGTCATTATTCTGGAAGATGAACTGTTCCTGGAATAAGCAAAGTGCAACATAATAATCTTTGGCTGCGATATTTGAATGAAAGTACAACATACAGTAGGTGAGAAGAAGAATGACAATGACTGCTGAACATTGTCAACACGAGCCTGCACCCTCGCCCATCTCTGTTTGCGCTGACCCGGCTAACCTGGGTTTTTTCCAGCTTCCACATGTGTGACAATGCCAACGTGGCATGACGAATGCAAACCAAAGGTTCACCTCTTCATCACTGTAGCAAAGATGGCAGAGGTAATTACACCAGTGTGAAAATGATGATGTTGTTTTGTTTGTCCTCTAAGAGATGGGAATGCAAAGGATGGGGGGGGGGACCTTGCAGCTTCCCTCTAAGAGGGCAAATGAGTACACGGAAAAGAACTCCCAAACATACGAAAATACATCTTGCCTCTACTTGGGAACATGATTAATCCAGTGCATTGAGAGAAGATTTTGACCCTCAACAGGAAAGTCAGCGACAGGCACTGATTTATTTAGGTACTTCGCGGTCCACATTAATTATCCACACGCAGGTGCATCTCTAAATTGCTTCGCCCCTATATACGCACCACACGCAAACCCACAAATAAATAAATGAAACAAGCACATAGCGCCTGCCCCCGTTGCCTCACCAGCCGTTTCCTGCAAGCGACTGGGTGGCACAGAGAACGCCGGCCGTCACTGCACTGAAAGATTGTGTGTCCTCATTTTGAACAAATGTAAATAACCTAAAAGCCAACGCAAATCTTCACAGGTGAAAAGTTTTCTTTGCGGCTGCCTGCTTTCCTCCTCTTTATTAATAGCACGACACTTGCTACAGTTGGATTTTCGAGAGTAGCAAACTTGGCCATGAAGAGGATTTGAAAAGTCGGTGTAGCATGTTTTCATTTATTTTAATGTGCACCATAAGGTCGAAGGTAAATTAAATTTGTTGTAGACAACATTTTAGACACTTAAGAGTGCACTGGAAAAAATGTTAAAGAACAGTCGAACACAACCTGTGTTTGTTTTGTTTTAATGCTTATACGAGGTGTGCCAGAAAAGTTTTCGGACTTTCATTCATTCATTTTCCAAACCGCTTGATCCTCACTAGGGTCGCTGGGGGTGCTGGGGCCTATCCCAGCTGTCTTCGGGCAGTAGGCGGGGGACACCCTGAACCGGTTGCCAGCCAATCGCAGGGCACACAAAGACAAACAACCATCTGCGCTCACACTCACACCTTGGGACAATTTAGAGTGTTCAATCAGCCTGACACGCATGTTTTTGGAATGTGGGAGGAAACCGGAATACCCGGAGAAAACCCACGCAAGCACGGGGAGAACATGCAAACTCCACACAGGAAGGCCGGAGCTGGAATTGAACCCAGTACCTCTGCACTGTGAAGTCGACGTGCTAACCACTCGACTGCCGGGCCGCCCAGTTTTTGGACTTGTCTCACAAAAGTTATATGGTGCCGTGAGGTATGAGTGACCCAGCTTACATGAAAAGCATACTTTCTTTATCCTCTGCGAAGAGTGATTAATATTCCTGCCCGATGCCTGATGTCACCATATCCTATGTCAGTATTACACATCAGAACGAGCAGCACAATGTGTAAATCCACACATTCTATTGAATTATGTCATTACTGTTCGTTGTTGTTGTTGTTGTTTAAATAAAGTACAATATTGGGTGCTATTTTTAGAATTGTGAGAGTGTGAATGGTTGTTTTGTCTATTTATGTCCTGTGATTGGCTGGCCAGTTTGGAGTGTACCCCGCCTCTCACCCAATGGCTGCTGGGATAGGCTGCAGCCTGTCGACAACCCTGGTGAGGATGAGCGGTTTGGAAATTGGATGGATGTATGAGTTGTGATGCAGCAAACTTTAGAAGCAGTATTATGCACGACACTTATTGTACTTGAAAGTCATATTTGATGTGGATGGTCGTTGTTCAATAGTTTTTGGTTTTTTTGAGTTTTTACTTGTCAATACTTTGTGGTGTTTGTTGAATCTTGCACAAGAAATACAGCAAATTTATACATATAAAAAAACCTAAAAATAATACTACTGTAAATGTCATTTTGGAAAAATTAATAAAAACTAACAAACCTGCTCTGAAAACAAATTAAAATGAACTAAATTTGAAAAAAAAAAAATCCTCAAAATAAAATGAAACCTAACTACTGTAGTATGAAAATTGCCAAACTATTATAACCCTACTTTTGAGGGAAAGTGGAAGCGATATAACTCTTTTGTGAAGGATCAACACTGTTAGTGTCTCTCCATCCCAGCGACACCCGTCTCCTCACTTCTCGAGTACAAATGGCTGTTGGACGCTGGTCGGCATGGATCAGGAGCTCGGGAGCAGGCTTCATCACTGCTCCTCTGTCGCACTCATTTATTACCCAGTTTGTTTGCACTTTATCCACGGCCTTGCCCTGCCAGCTCATCCATCAAGCAAACACAGACACTCGGGCTCACATACAGACGCGCTTGTGCTCGCTGACACTCAGCACCTCTACTTCCAGGACGTCGGGAGACGCGCTTACATGCAGCTTTCGCGTTCACCAGGGATGTCTCACACTTCAACAACATGCAACACATACGGTATGCGTCGATCAAACATGTTTCTTTTTCCAGCCGTGTCATCCCATATGTCTTCACTTTGTCCCTGTTCACGACAAACATGCTCATCCCCCATGAGACCAAATGTATAAGCGTGCATCACTGAACAAAACCTGACTCATCAATATCAGCCAAATCTGCACAATCTAATGGATTCATTCATCAATAAAAAATTCCTGGCCACAATCCTCAGGGGAATTGTGAAGAACAAAAAAAAAAAAAAAAGAAAAACATGTTAATTCACAAACTGTTCGGACATGCACATCAATAAGTTCACTTAATGAGCATTTTCACTCTCGTGTGTAAAACGGTTCTTTCTAAAGGCTGATGTGCTATTTCACATTAAAAAAAAAAAAAAACATCTTTACTTTGAGCGTAAGGAGTTAATCACTCCCTCACTGGCAGGTTCCTATTAGGTTTAAAACTTTATAACACTTAACGTGTAAACTAAATGAAATGCTTTTCATCCAGTATGCATGTGTATATACTTGAATGATTCAACAAGAGTGGGCAGAATGGATTTTCTCAGGCTGCTGATGTGTAACACTACAAGGCCATAACTCACAGCAGCAACAATGCCAAATCATGGACGGAGCACAATGCAATCAATCAGTCAAAGAGGGATGACCACTGTATTTACGGGCATGGATTTTAGATGATTTCATAACTTTAATATTGTATAAAGCACAGTCCAGGATATAGAGGTGTGGAAGGCTTGGTTTAAAAAAAAAAAAAATTTTAAAAAATCACATCTCATTGTGAGGAATGGACTTCATTACTATGTCACACACACACAAACACACAAACACACACACACACACACACGCGCGCACGCACGCACGCACACACGCGCACACACACACACACACACACACACACACACACACACGCACGCACACACGCCCATGCTCACTCTCGCACACACACACACACACACTCACACACACACACACACACTGATCAGTGTCACAGTGGTGTGTGGTAATAAGCCGCGTTCCTTGTTGGTTGACTTGTTCCCGTGTTGGACGGTGTTGAGACATCAGCATAGATTTTCCACGCCGTCTCAAGGTCACTGACCAAAAGCAATCACCTTCCCGTACACAGCTCCACCACTAAAGCCATATTTACCCGCTCATGGGACAGCCCGGGATGATCAATACTCTTAATTGTGTTTACTGGAGAACTCACTCACATTGATACTTGAAATGTGAAATGACGGGAAACGAAAAGTTGAAGATGTCGAAGCCGAGTCGTAGAAACACTCTAGTGAGTTATGAAAATGACAGCACTCAGTGCATACTGTTTCGACATGTCGGATGCGTTATCCCATTACACAAACTTGGGTGGAGCATAATGGGTGAAGCTCGACAGGCTTGCCAGGTAATAGAAACGGTCCCTGTTCTTAAAGTCTTTCATAAAACAGTATCAAAATATGAAATGTGAAATCATCAGTCCTTGTCCTCTGAAATTAAGAATATACGGGCCAGTACCATTTTGGACAGGGCCACCACAACATGGCTCACGGCGGCCCTAAAGGGTCACCACCTCAAAAGGCTCAGTGTCGGAAACTGACGAAGCCGATGATTGGATTTGTGCCTTACGCAACATAAACGTTCTGATTGATTGTAATAAACACAAGATCCTCATTATACAACTGCCAATATGGGTCGTTGTACAATAGTTTACCTCAACTCTTACATCAAACTATGGTGAGCCCCCGCGCCCCTGCCAACACGTGTAGGCAGAGAATGTTTGGGGCTGCAGCTGCCAACCGATGAAGGATCTCCCTCCCAATTCACTTGTTATTGTGCTGTCTGGGTGACAAGTATACCTATAGAGTGAGTATTTATTTCCAGAATGTTTTGTTCCGTTTTCCTGCAATGATGAATGTTTCTTTTATGAATCCATCGCCGAGCCTTTCAAACCATAAACAATATTTCTACAGCCCAGATTCCTTGTGCAGCAGTCTCGGGGAACCTTGAGATTTCCAAGCTCTGATTTAATGGCTCGTAATTTGTGAAAGGCAATCCTTCTTCGCCCTCGGATGCTTGGATGCAACCCACCATGCTTGCCCTCTGCTCCCCTCTACATCCCCAGGCCAGGCCCAACGCAAGTTAAAGCTACTCAGCTGGGAACAGCACCAGGCCCCTTCTGTCACTGGCATCACTGGGCTGATGGAATTCAGGAGTTGTGGGAGTCAGCTCAGTGTGCATCATTTGGAGAGTGACATAACAGAATCAGAAGGATTTGGCCCAGAAAGCTATACAAGGTCTGGAGATGGAGCTGAAAATTAGCGATGTCCCAAAAACTCATGCAAATCTTCAAATGTAACGTGTTAGATTGTATGACTGTCTGTGTCTTATGCGTTGCGTTATTTTGTTATTTTGACTTCAAGATGGCGCCGCGAGAGTGGCTGCCTTTCCAGCAGCTCCTATATTTTGTTCTTCTACTTCTTCCTTTCATAACTTTGCTGCTGCGAATTGGGAATTTCCCCATTGTGACACTAATAAAGGTTTCTTATCTTATCTGATCTTAAAATGTAATTTGTTAATGTCCCTGTTACTCTGCGGTTCCCCCAGCAGGAATGACAGCCAGCTGAGTTTACCTTGAAACTATTGCAAAGATTGAGACCCAAGCGGAATTGGGTTTCATTTCCATTCAGTACAGTGACATCGACTTGATGGCGATTTCAATGTACATACGGTTTATTCAAAACTTAATCTTTTGAGTGAATCCACCCTGACGGGTGTTAAGGGTGGATTTGCTCCGACAACAGTGTCCAAAATGGGTCTAACAATCTAAAATATTAAACGTGGCCAAAAATCTTCATGTGTGTGGGGAAAGCTGACCACTTGCTCGTCTATGAACCCGTGAACTGTGACATGAACAGGATTGGGCCAATCAAAGAAGCGCCCTGCCTGAGGAAAAAGGAAGTGGCGGAACATTGAAACAAAAAAGAATGTGGTTTCCCCAGATCGAAAAAAGTATTTTCCAAAGGAGGACAAAATCGCCGTTTTACTCAACTCAACTTTATGCACGCCATCTGTAACACAATAACTCTCTTTAAGATTTGAAAATTCCTTTTGCGTCTACCAGGCCTTATCCCCACTCGGCTCCTTGGGTGACTTTCAGGTGGCATATCTTGACTGGTCAACAGCAATTTCACTTTGAGTCGATTCTCATCACCTTAGCGCAGAGCCCATCAAATTGTTGTTTGTGCAGCACCTAGCGCAAACTCGTGCAACTGAATTGTTTCTGTTTACTTGCTCTCGACAAAAACTTCAGTGGAGTTCTCCAGGTTGTATGGCCCATGATTGGTGGAAAAGGTTTTCAAATGGTTTCTCTTGGAATTCAGAGAGGCATAAGTAGACTTTTTAAACGCACTGTATACTATCTTTATCGGTTGATCCGTGATCCACTCAGAAGTTTCGAATGCCCAATACGCCACATACGCCAGTACATACGAGGCAGAAGCAATTGCACGTTAAAAAAGCAATCATTAGCCTGGTATCGCTAATTGTGTTCCTTCCTCTCACGTTTAATCCCTGGTTCCTCGCTTTGACCTCATTAACAATAGATGAATTCATTAGAAGCCTTCATAGGATTTCTGCACACTGAGCCCAGGAGATAAAACACATCCTTTTCCTCTGAGCTGCTCTTTTCCTTCTGTCTGCTTTTTTTTTTCCTTTTACTATCTCCTTCCTCCACTGTCTTAATTGTATTGTTTGCTTGTTGTGTCGATAGCAGGATTAATTTCACAATAGATCAGGATTATTGACCTCTTCGTCAATGTGATTTCATGTCTGTACGGTGCTAATTATAGGAAACAAGAATGAGAAAATTGTGGTGTAACTTGCCTGACTTGCTTTCCAATAAAACACAAAGAAAACAACATTAAAAACAACATTTTCGCTGGCCTCCCCTGCACCGCAGGGTGAAGTGAAACATTATCTCCCGAGCCGTTATAGCAACCGCTGCACTTGAATTGTGACCTTTATACCAAAAACATTTGGCTTTGGTAACCCTCACCCCTTCAAAATAACAAATGTGTCACACTTGGTTCTTCTTGGACCCCTCACCTTGTTTTTGGAAAAGGGGAGGGCACCGTTCATAAACAATTAACCGCCTGGATAAGTGATACACTCAAGCACTAACAGACCTGAAAAACACTGTGTTATAAATCCTGGTAATTTAGGGGGTGGGTGGGTTAGGAAGAAGAGCGAGAGAGAAAGAGAGAGAGAGAAAGAGAGAGAGAGAGGGAGAGAGAGAAAGAGAAAGAGAAATAGATGGAAATCCACAGAATGGGGGCTTGGAAAAGTATTTTCTGGACAACCACAAAGTTAGACTATTTTGCCATCGTGTCACTAAGAAGAGAACGTAAGGGGAAAAGTTGCAAGTTACAACCTTTGTTGTTTTGACAGTTGAGCTGCTTCCGAAAGGTCTTGTTCAGTGAGCTCCCGTGCCCCCACTGTGCACCCTTTCCACTACTCCTGCACTCCTCTAATGAACTGAAAGGTCAGAGCACTAATAAAACTATTATCAGGAATGAATCTCTCAGATGTGTTAATGCACTTTTAATTCCTGTTAGCAAATTTTATCCCCCAGCAGTTTGCTCCCCACTAATGAGAAATAAAACGCTCCGCTCTGGGGAAGAGGGGGTGGGGGAATGGGTCGATGCTCCGGCTAGTCCACAGCATGCACCCACACACACACACACACACACACACACACACACACACACACACACACACACACACACACACACACACACTACCACAGCACCTTACACAAAGCCTGAATGTGCTGGATGTTATTCACGGACTGAGGCCCGTTTTCAGCCCTGTGATTCTCAGGGTTAATTAAAGAGCACATCTCCATCTGTTCTCATTCAGTCTCAGCCCACTCGCTCCCCATCAAGCACACAAGACACACAAAAAGGCAGGAGCACACTTACCCTTCCCTCCTGTGTTGCTCTTTGTCAGCAGTAGAGGGCTGAAAAGTTGAACACAAGGGTGTTCATACTTGACAACCAGGCCCCAAGTCGAGGACGTAATCGAGACTCTCACTCACCCATCTTGCTGTGACACGTGACGCTTGATCGTGAGGCACTAAAGCCACCAGATGAGGATACAAAGACATTGCCATGCAAGCTCATTACTGTCCAACTGCGTCTTTCGAGCCCTGTTGTCACATTTGAACTTTCAGGCAAGTCGAAATCTTTTCAGAAATGTTCAACTTGCAACTTGAATTTGTAAATGGAAAAGGACTTTCTAATTGAGGGACCATTATTCACTCTTTATTCTTCCACGAAATAAATACGGGGAGTTAAAGTCATAGAATCAGAATGAAATAAAACATCCGGTGTGTGTATGACGAGAGAGCAATAAAGACACCGTAGCTTCCAAATGCCTCTCACGCTAATGGTGATCAATCACCCTGTCTGAGCATATTGACGAACGCGCATAAATCACTGACCTGCGCTGAGGGATGAATTCATTAGTCAGCATGATAACAGTACACGACAGCTTTCATCACTGATGGTTTACAAATATTATTTAAAACTTCAAGCTATATTCTCTCCGAGGGCTGTCATCCACTTTCATTTTCAAATGCAGGTTACAAACACAACTGGTAAGTGATGTCCGGGAGTGGCGGTCACTTTTCTGCGGATGGAGAAGAGGGATGGGCATCTTAAATGCTGGAGGAGGCCAACATTTTTCATCGGGCCCATATAGGATATGAAAAAAAAAAAATGGACAAATCAATGGAAATGTGCAAAGTATGTGCTCTTAATAGTTTTCAGTTTTCATAATACATTTCAACGTATGTATAAAAGAGCCACTATTCAACAACAAGGGGTTTGAAGCACAGAACAAAATAACCACGTACTGTGATCTTTTTTTTCCAGTGCAAAGGGCTTGCTTGGATGAAAAAAGAGCATTCGAGGTAGGCACAAAATTGCTGAACAGCAAACCAACATCAGCTGACTTTTTTGTCACTGATTGAAATCAGTCCTCATGAAAAGCGCTGGGCACCTGTTTACATGTGACATCATGTTTGCCGAGCCAGCGTTTACGTGGTACAGTCGTGTGACACGCGGACATTGATGAAAACATCACGTGATTTATCAAGATGGCATTCATTTGTGTATTTGGCACAGTAGTTGTGATAGTTTTAACACTTCTATGAGAGCAATATCTTGTCAAAAACAACTTATAAATACACAGACGCGCTCTTGTAAGACGCTGCCGTTTTGAGGTGCGTTTACGACAATGTCACTCCGCATTTACATCAAGACAGATCATGCGCAGACCGGCCACAGCTTGATTATTCTGATTCAACTGTTTGCATGACATTCATTGGTAATGGCAAAAGGAATGAATACAGCACCCCTGTGAAGCCGATTGAAAATTGAATTCAGCCTTTTTAATAGGGTTGAGGTTTTTCCCAACTTACCATTTAATTGAAAAAATGCATGACTGCATCATAATAACAATAAGAATAAGAAGATTTGATTGTTGTTCTCCCGACCTTTGTGCAGATCTGATCCAAACTACAGGAAACGTTGGGTTGAAGTTGTTGCTGCCAAAGCAGGTGCAACCAGCAATTGCATCTAAAAGTTCATATTTACATGGTGTGTGCAGTAAATACCGTGTAGAATGTTTGTGACTTTTATGAAGATCAGATCACATTTTATGGCAAATGTAAGCTGAAATCTAATGTCAAAGGGTTCACATACTTTGCTTGCAAAAGCTTTTTGGGTTTAGTTTGACAGTAATCTTCATCTGGGACAAATTGTTCACTCGTGGCCAAAGACACTAGTGACCTTTTGGGTTAGCTGCATTGTTGAAACTTCATGAATGATCTGCTTTCTCTCATCGTAAGCAAAGAGAACCGGAGCAAGAAGAAGTCACAAGGAACCTAAAAGTGTCATGGGGATGGTCTGGGGCACGGCTGCCAAACTGTGGCTTTTCATCTCTCAAGAAATAAAAGACGTCTTAATCAAAGCCATATTTCCTCGTTTGTCTAATGCCTCCGTAGCCGCCGTGCACATAATCGTTTAAATGCTGAAAAGGATGCATAATGTTCTCCCAGTGAGCCACTCATGCGCAGCTCCACAAAACAAGACCAGTCAGCAGAAACGCACACCAGCCAGACCCGGTACACAGATGCCAAATTACATTAGGATGGGCATATTAAGGAGAAATTGCATCCTGTAAACTAGAAAATTATTTCCACACACAGACACTGCTCACGTATACACACATACAGCACGCATTTTAGCACATCATATCGCCTTGCTCCCTGCTCAGCAATGCGGTGAATGTGCAACACCCTGACTGAACAACTACACATGCTACGGCGCTATTAGTGTGCACATTGTTTGTCCGCCATACGGATATTCGATAGCTGTGGCTAAAGAGCTCCAATCAGGTTAGAGGTAATCGGAGTCCATGCCGGCTCACTGAACTGAGCTCACGCATAGCTAACGAGTCCAAAGCTTGTGTGCTGCCTGGATCATATTCCAGGAGCTAATGGGTCAAATACCGACCCTCACTTCATTGCATGAGGAAGTCTGCACGTGTGTGTGTGTGTGTGTGTGTGTGTGTGTGTGTGTGTGTGTGT
>NW_017805153.1:2592377-2618251 GCF_001891065.2 Hippocampus comes | reverse complement strand
GTGTGTGTGTGTGTGTGTGTGTGTGTGTGTGTGTGTGTGTGTGTGTGTGTGTGTGTGTGCGTGTGTGTGTGTATCTATACATGCCGTCTCAAAACTGGTCTTTGGTCGAGTTCAGAATTAACCAATCACATTCAAACTATTAAATGAGTGTCAATACACAGCGCCACCATTTCAAGTCCCTCTGATAAACCTCCAATAAATTCCAGATGTTCTAGGAGGCTTTTCCTGATATTTTTTTATTGCTTTTTACCAGAAGCCTGAAGGTTTTGTGCAAACGCTGACTGCTATTTCAAAATGTTCGCCTTGTTTGAAGCCCTAGCTCCCACTGAAAAAAAAAAAAAAAAATGCTCCAAAAGCATGATGCAATCATCGTTCTGTTTCACTGCAGATATGGGGTTCTTTCTGAGATGAGCAGCGTTGTGTTTCCACCAAACATAACTTTTGGAATTATGGCCAAAAAGTTCACCTTTCATTTTATGAGACCATAACGAAATCTCCCAAACACACGTGGAGGAAATGTTTTAGGGTCCGATGGCCATGGCCAAGTATGAACTTTTTTTCAGGCAAAGCCTACTAGAACACCTGAAATTAAAATGGGAGCAGTCCCAGGAGGTGCGCGCTGACTCCCATTTAATTCGAGTTTGACTGTGAGTGGTGAATTCTGAACACAGGCACATCTCAGTTATAAGAGGGTGTGCAACCACATTATTTACAGAGGCCAACTCAGTCCTAACCATGCCCTTTTGCATGAACTGATGAAACCTACTCAGATGACAGGCAAAACGTCTTCTGAGTAAAATGGAACAGTCCAGATGATCAATCCAATGCTATGAGAGTGAAATGACCTGGAACAATGAGAATATTTACAGGCTTGTTTTGACTAAACCTTGAAATTTTTTATCAACAACTTTTTTATAGGTCACATCAATGTTGAAAACATTTTATTTTGGTCTCATTTTTTTTTTTTTTGTCACAAATTCTGACATTTCAAAAAGGGCGTGTCGACTTTTTATCGCTGCTCTATGTTGAGTGACCCATATAGGTGCAAATTCCTTTTGTATCACACAGTATGTCCTCCGTGTTATGGCTCTGTGTCTCAAGTGTGGCATACTATTTACTGTGCATCAGAGTTAGCGTGTGTCTGACGAGTAGAGCGGCGTTCCAGCAGAAGTGATTCATGATGTCCGTCAGGCCTCCTGACAAGCTGCGTTCGATCCCCTGCGCAACACGCTGGAGCGGCTGTAACTGCAAGCGAGGGTGGCCCAGCACCCTGGACATCATCATAACTACTGAGGGAGTGTTGGGCGGCTGACATATTGATCGGCCCTCGGTTAGGAGATTTGATAGATTGACCTCAGACACTTGACTTTTAAGGGATGAAAAAGGAATGGAAAAAAAAACTGGGGAGCAAAGAAAATAAGATAAGATAAGATAAGAAAACCTTCATTTTTTTTAAATATATATAGATATATCTATATATCTATCGATATATAGATATATCTATATATCTATATATATATAGATATATATATAAAATCAAGGTTTGCTTATCTTATCTTTAAAAAAATTATATTTTTTAATATTTTAAGATAGATAGATAGATAGATAGATAGATAGATAGATAGATAGATAGAATATGATATATTAATAGCTAAAAGCTAAAGGTTTTGGTGACTGATGTCCAGTTATGCACAGATGGACCATCTATTAATTTGATCCATTCATCCATGCATCCATTCATTTTCTAATCCGCTTATCCTCACAAGAGTCGCGGGGCGTGCTTGAGCCTCTCCCAGCTGTCTTCAGGCAGTAGGCGGGGGACACCCTGAACTGGTGGGCAGCCAATCGCAGGACACATAGGCAAACAACCATGTTCAATCATCGTGTACAGTCACACCTCAGGACAATTTGGAGAGTTCCATTAGCCTGCCATTCCAATATTTGGAATGCGGGAGGAAACTGGAGTATCCGGAGAAAACCCATACGGGCAAGGGGAGAACGTGCAAACTCCACACAGGAAGGCTGGAGCCGGAATTGAACCCTGCACCTCTGCACCGTGAGGCGGACGTGTTAACCAGTCGACCACCGTGCCACCCTCTTACTTTCATATGAAATGTATTTAAAATTGAAAGTTGTGAAAAATAACATTACAGTTTCACCCAATGCAATTTCTTAAATTGTTCTTAAAAATCATTTCTGACCTTTTATTTAAAAAAAAAAAAAACGGGACAAAATTTCATCTTAATAGTGTGGAATATGCACAAACATAAAATGATTGATAATTCACTGACTGGTTTGGTCAGTAAGATGTCAGATAATAAGTCAAAATGTTGATCGGTGTTTTCCGAAGTAGAAGCAGATGAATGCCAATCTCTTCTTTTTGATTAAACACACACATCATCAGTCTGCTTTCAAGGAGGAGTACAGAAATCGGAAAGTAATTACTGTTTGGAGGCTGAAATTTCAACGACTTTAAACAATGTCTCCAAACGATGAATCAACTCAAGAAGTAGTTGTCACTGACTTTCAGTAACATGTCGATTCACTGTTGAACCTCTGCTTGATAGTAATGAAAAACTTGGGGAAACCCAAGTGCAGCATTATTTTGCAATTGTGACCATCCAAAAGGATTAGATGTCTGCATGGCAACATAAGCATGCGAGTGCTAACCCCGAGCCACTTTTTGGGCCTCTGGGATTCAGGGGCCAGGAAGGACCATGAGAGGAATGAGCACACTAACGATGGAGGAAACTGTGTCCAGTCGGCTGGAGCCTGACATGGCGCAGAAGAGCCTGTACCATTGTTCTGCCAACACAATGACAGACAGTGATTTAGGACCAGGGCTGCCAAAGAGCGTACAGGGAGGGTCAGGAGCAAGGGAGGTCAGGGAGAGGCTCCACGGGCACCTTTCAACAATCCTACCCAAATCCCTCGATCCATCAGATGGCACAATGAATCATGACTGAGCCACCTCAAGACTTGGGCCGGGGATTTTTTTTCCACCTCCAATCCCTTCAGTCAACGCTTCCTCTCACAGGACCAAGATGACAAATCTGCTGTTTGTTTACTTAAAAAGGTTTGGAGAAATTGCATGGGGCGGGGGGGGGGGGGGAAATGGTAAAATCAATACAGACTTTGTAGTTCTTGCCCTGCTGTTGCCCTTTCCTGACAAATTCTAAGCACTGGTCGACAAGAATACAAAGATCGACTGGTAAATTGACTCAGTTGGTTTCACACTCAACAACAGGGGGAAAATAATCACCATCAGATACTTTGCAACCACTGGCTCATTTTACCTGGACACGACGACCTTTTTAATAGTCAGATTTTGGAAAATATTTCAGTTGTTGTCTTGTCTTTGCATTTTTCCAGTCATCGGTCACCCAAGTAATGTTCCTTTGTCATGCGTTTCTTTTAGAGTTGAGGTTCATCATGTCTGTTAGTCTTCAAACAACAGAAATACAATTCCTGTGTCACTATTTTTTTCTGTCTTCATCTAATCGGTTCAGAACTCAAATGTTCATGACAGGGCAGGAGCTAGAAATGAGGTTAAGATCATTTGGACTGCCTCAGTCAAACCGGGAGAGATCACCAGTCAGTCAAAAAGCTGAGCCAACTGCATATAATTCAATAACCTCAAGACACCACTGATTCAGAGAAACCTTGTTTAATTACAATGCTGTTGGCAAGATGGTGTGGGGAGTACCAGTATGTTATTTATCGTCTTTGCTTCCACACTATATTACTCATAGTTGAGCGGTTGGCTCCAGCATGAGCTTCTTGATTGGCCTACACACCAACAGAAGCAGCGGCCTACCTTTAGAACATCAATTCTCATATTTCTTTTCATATTGTTTCTCTTTCTGCACTTCTTTCCAGTAAACGTACACATGAGTGTGCTCATTTTTTTTCCCCCCAATCAGGTTTCTCTCACCATGACTAATCCAATCTAAATCCATTTGTTTCTTTTACCAAATAGATTTCAACGAAAACGTCAACTAGCAAAACATTTCAGTAGCGGCCTAAAGACATTAATGCATTGTAATAATCAGCATCTCTGGGAAGTATGATCTATTTCATTTCAATATTGTTTGTTTTTGTCATGTTATTGGATAAAAATGGGTTCTGAATTGCTCCAGCTGAAGTGCGTGGTGGCACAGTTGTGTGCTGTCATTAGGGCTCTTTCCCCAAATTATGATTTGCTCGTCGTGCCAACGCCCGCAAATACTTGATGTACTTGAAAAATATGCATTTCCTGGAAAAACAGAAAACATTTATTAAAACAAGTATTAAATGGAGAAGTCTTTTAGATAGCCGTTTATCTACACCATACAATGCCCAATATGCTTTACAAAGCCTGACATTCAATTATTTCAAAATTTAATATAATCAGCACACGCATTGCTTCTGCATTGTCGGGAATACGGAATAGTTGTTATTTTTATTTTCAAGTGGCTTACCTTAAATCAAATCTCACGTTGCATTGTGGTCAATGGCAGAATCTGGGTCGGTTATTGCACACTTTGGTGTTTTCAAATAGTGCTAAATAAACCTCATGGCAAACATCCTGAATGCTGGATGGGTTAGCCTGCATGCTACTTGGTAGCTACTAGCTCACATAGATATTAGCTGGAGCAAGACTTGGCTGTTTCACAACACACAAATAGCCGCCACCTTGGGTGTGTTTGGCTCCAAGTTCATTAAAAGTGGATTCTTTCATGATTTTGACACTGATTATGCTGTAACAAACATCGGACGTGCACCTCTGATACAAGCCACATGTGTCATTTTATAAGTGGGACCATCCCGGGACTCCCTGTTCAACATGGCATCCACTCAGAGTGAAGGCTCGATCTATACATATGTGTCGACGGCCGCCTGCCTGCAAATGTACTTGTTTTGCTTCGCCTTTCTACACAATCGTCAGCCCCTGTAGCATTACGAAATGTCTTGCGGAGCTTGGCAACACGGTGACATGAAAAGATTCAGAGCATGCCAAAAGAATGTGTAGAGCATGTCAAAATAATGTGTTTGGACTCCTTACATATTTTCTTTGAAGATGCATCAACTGGCATTCTCACATGTTGAAGTCCGTAACTAGGATTGCCACTTTTCAGATCTGGAAATAAGGGACACTCCTTACAACATCGCGTCCAAGCCACGCGGGTGACAGAAATTTGGCTCCCCAAAACCCTGAAATGCATAGAATCACGTATTTTTTTATATTTCAAAACAATGCTTTGATTGATTTGACATTATTTAGCTTGTCATATTAGCCTATGGGCCCTGGGGTCACTTGGTGGTCAGTAAGGAAGGAAAGGTCAAGAGAGCATTGAGAGATACTGAGAGTTCAAAGGGCTTTATGAGCAATGAACAGTAGCCTGAACCTGAGCATAGCCTACAGGCTATTAGAGCGCTGTAAATTTAACAAAGATTGGTACTGTAACACTTTTAACAATTATGAAACACTTAAATAGTCTGAACTTGAGCCTATAGACTTGGCCTCCAGTATTGTATGCATATAAAGTGCTGTAAATTAAACATAGCCTGTCTGGGGACATTTTTACTGAAAGAGGACAATACTTAAATTAAATAGCCTATAAAGTGCTGTGAATGAAACAACTGGGGACACCTTTACTTTAAGACAAAAAAATGGAACACTTGTTAACTTGTGTGTATCCATGTTCAAGGCTGAATGGACTTAACTAGGCTGAACTTGAGTATACTGTAATACGTACATAAACTGTAGAGTGCTATAACAACTGTACGATCATGACAGGCAGCGGCGGAGCAAAGGGGCGAGGCTGCATGAGTGCAGGCAGACAGAGGATTTGGCACAGAGCAGAGGGGAACGCACCAGGTGTAGGCTACACTCGCAGGTCGGCAGGAGGTCCTGCGTACCTCCCGCCAATACCACGTTGCCGTCTTGACTATTTACTGTCTTTTATTTTGTTCATTGTTGTTAAATTCAGCGTTCACATTTGTGTGTGACGGACACATGGGATAATTCGGACTTTTCGGAACAAACCGCGTCCCGTATTGGTTTAATATAGAACTCAACATTTAATTCCCAATTAGAGGACGATTCCGTATTTTACGGGACGATTGGCAACCTTATATGCGGCCAGTGAGGGATGCTGCTCTGTCAAGGAGGGGAAGCTCGATTTCGGCCTACATTATAAAATGTGTCCGTTTATTTATTCGTGAATTGTACTCTTCGTTCCATTTCAAGAAAATGATCTGTGACCCTGTGGTGATATAAGTCAGTCTGCGAACACAAGCAACTACAATAAAACCCACCAGAAATAAAAGATTAATTTGTCACTAGTCGCTTTCAACAAAGAGAGTGTTGCTAAGATGTTTAGAAGAAGTCTCCAGTTCACCTCAGAACAGAATGAGAAATGAAAAATGCTCCCACGGATGCCGACACCAAAAGATCGGTGATTGGCTCATTTCGCTCTCAGTCAAAAAGAGATTCAGCCTCAGACAGATCATCCAATCATCATGCAGAAAAGCTCAGAATGCCATTTCCAAAGATGTCACACCATCTGATCTGAGTCAGCAAATTCTGATCTTATTTTTAATTTGCCACGCCCACTTGTATGAATGTCCAAATTACCACCCATTTGTGAACAGCACTCCCCGTTATATTGTGTTTTTGTATGGTATGGATGGTTTCCATTTAGGATGCCCAGATACAACTTCTTCCAGACTGAGTACAAGTACTTACATTTGACTACTTGCTGATACCAAGTACTGATACTTGATAATGCCATCTTGCAATTGCCAGACAGCACACCCAAACGGAATTCATCACTCTTTTTGCAGAGCATAATATGCTCTGCAAGTATGCTTCCTGAAAGTACCTCCAGACTGACTGATTAAGTGTTATCATAGTGTTGGAACATTTTCATGAGCCCAAAGTACAAGTGCAGACACATTGTAGAGACACCAATACTGATAATGGTATCAGTGCGTCCATAGTTTCTATAGTTGCAACCTGACGGTGGTTTATTTAGTCAAGTAAACCACCAGTCCTGTATTTATGGCCCACCACTGTTAATACCTGATTTGACTGAGGCAAAACTTCATTACGTTGCAAGACAATTATTCCAAGTGTTAGGATCCAGACAGTTGTGTGCTCTCGCCACATGACAAGGAGAAAACAAATATTCCTTCCTCTCAGGCAAGACAACCACCAGAAAGAAATAGCCACAGCAAACTGTCAAGGTTTCTGTCATGTTCTACATCATGTCAGCCGCCTATTGCATCCCGTTGCTTGTAACAATGCACACCGCTGTGGTCGGAGGGCTGGAAAACAGGAGTCATTGTAAACCATTTTCTGCCCTGGAGCCCCCACCACTAACGCCAGCGCCGTCCCCTCCATCTCCACCCCTCTTCCTCCCATCTCCTCTTGAAGACAAATGGGCCCAAGGCAATGACAGAGTGCCTGCTCTACAAATCACTAGTGGCTCGCCTGCTCGTCCAGTGCTTCCTCCTCACAGCACCCCCACCTTCTAACACCCAACCTCGCCCCTCCCTGTCCCTAGCCCCTCCATTAGTCATGTGTACACGGGCAGCAGCCAACAGCCATAATTAGACAAGGACAAATCACCAGCCATGAACAAGGACGGGTCCAGACGCTAAATAAGGCCCAGTTTCCATACCGACCACTGGGCAGCAAGTAGGGCCAGATAAGACAGAGGTGTTGGTCAGAGTAGCAGTGAGGTGTACTGGTACTGTCCAATACTCCCTGCAATCCTCTTGGCCTGCAGCAGTGACTCATTTATTATCCATCACACCTAAGGTTCGAGCCTACCTTTTAGCCCTATAAACTGACCAATACCGCTGCTCTGACGCCACCTCATGCACCCCTCAACTCCATTCCAGGTTACAAGGTGGTTGAAAGCAAGGATGACTTTTTGGATTCTTTTGTCTATGATTCTTGAAGTGATGGAATTTCCTCATTTTTATTTTTTGATGGGTGGCCGCTGGTCCAGTGGTTAGCGCATCAACCTCACAATGCAGAAGTGCAGGGTTCGATTCCAGCTCGGGGCTCCGTGTGTGGAGTTTTCATGTTCTCCCCGTGCTTGCGTGGGTTTTCTCCGGGTACTCCGGTTTCCTCCCACATTCCAAAAACATGCACGGCAGGCTGATTGAACACTCTAAATTGTCCCTAGGTGTGAGTGTGAGCGCAGATGGTTGCTTGTCTGTGTGTGCCCTGCAATGGGCTGGCTACCAGTTCAGGGTCTCCTACGCCTACTGCCCAAAGAGAGCAGGGATGGGCGCCAGCACCCATGTGACCCTCGTGAGGGTAAGTGGATTAGAAAATGGATGGCTGTATATTTTTTATGGCTTTGGCTGTTGGATTTCTGGTGCTTTATTTGCAGTTAAGTTGAAACTGGTTGTATTTTGAGTTAAAGCGAATCTCTCTTTGGCTCTCATGGAAATGACACAAATAAAGAAAAAATTGCCAAATATCCAGGAAATGAAAATGAAGAGTAATATTTGTCAGTAACATATCTAATATCCATTCAACCATGCAAGTTCTTCCACTTTTGGGGAAGGAAGCCCAGACTTGGGCTATCCCAAGGCGTTCGCAGGTCAGCCAACGCTAGGTCCAACCGCCGGACCGTGCGTGAAGCAGGATTTACGTCCTTCACGAAAATACAACGCGAAGTCTTCAAGTCTTTTCCCGCTTCCTCATATCATTCCAAGGGAAAAGACATCAATTTGACATATAAAAATGCACTTCAACTTTGTTGGTGGTATGAATCATTTTAGACTGAACAGAAAGTAAAATTGTGGATCTTACTGTTTGCAGCGCTGAATCTAAATGCTCATTGTGAATCATCGCATACAATAGCATTATGTCACTTTGTGGTGGTCCCCACAACTCTAAATAAGTAAATTAAACCAATAAGGTGATACATTAGTCGGAACATTAGAAGGGTGGAATTGGCAAACAATGTGAACCAAGAGAGTCACATTACACAAAAACTATGAAACCTGCAGTCAACAAAATATAAATTACAGCCATGTGAGTGTAGGGCAGACTTAATCCACAGAGGAGTATCAATAACAATTGCTTTGGCCAGGTCAGACCTGCAACACTCCCTGGGCAGAAATGAGTCGCCACACACAAACACACACGCACAAATAGCATGTCCACCGGAGCAAATCTTATTGATCCGCCCCTCCTAATTTCCTAATTAGTTTTTATTGGATTTCATAATGGTCATCAGGGCACATCAAAAAGAAACTCAAAACCGGCAAGAATTTCCTGCTAGCTCAACATATTTTCTGAACAGCGAAAATGAAGCCATGACTTGTATTCCTCAATCCTGTTTTATCCCCCGCCCCAACCCCATGTGATGTTTAGCATTGCACATTTTCTGCATGATGCGCTGCTTATTGGTCACACTTCTCCCTCCTCAGTCACTTCTCACTTGCAGCACTTGTCAAATGAAAAAGTGATGAGAAAAGAAAAAAGTGTGATACTGAGCTAATACTGATTGTCATCATTTGGTGTTTCATTCCAAATTAAGCCTCTTGCAACGCGTCCACACGTAACCTCTGCGTCCTAACCAAAAACTGTACTCACCCCATGTTTTTATTTTTATTTTTTGTTACTTTCTTTATCAGGCCTTCCGTACACTCTGCAGTGACACTGCTAATGAGCACTCCTTGCCAGTTTGGGCATTTAACTTGAGACAGGAAACTGTTTTTCAACCCTGTGTAAGTGCTCACGCATCAACATTTTGACGGATTGAATGCACAGCAGCGACCACAACCATCCAGGAACTCCAGCAGCAGGCTAATGGAAATGACCAATTGGCCTGTTTTTGGAGTGTTATGCAAGTGACGGTGAAAGATATATTGATTACAAAACAGCAGAGGAGAAGCCCCTTTTGACTGTGAGCCTTGATAATGCAAGAAACTCTGTTTCCAGGGAATCTATGTTGTGACACATGATGTGACAAATGAATAAATGAGAACAGGAAAGACACTGGCAAGGAGTTAGGAAACTGATCTATACACTCTACTACTGGACAGGAAACCTCTATTCTAACAAAAGTTCAATGTTAAAGCCGAAAAAAGAGAGAAAGAATAAAAACATGTCTTGCCACAGCCAATAAAAATAAAAAGCTTCGACATGTGTATTTTTTGGCCCATTCTGAAAGAAAATATACGTATTTTCAAAATAGAATATTTCCCACCGGTGTGAATGTGAGGGTGAATTCTTTATTTGTGCCCAGTGATTGGCTGGCAACAATTTCCAAGCATTCTACTCATGACAGGCCATGGTAAACAAATCAGCTCCGAGCTGCTGCTCGCAAACTGGAGGAGTTCTCGGCAGTAACACGCCGCGTGGCGGCACGATCAAATGATGTGGAATCATACTGAATGACAGGAAATGGTATACAACGACTGAGAAAGAGCTCAACATGTTGTACTGTAGTTGGAGATGTGGAAACTGTAGGCAAATACGTAAAAAAAAGTTAAACTGTTTGCTTTTCAACCTGTAATACTTTATCCAGATGGAGTAGCTTCATGCGGTTGTAGAGGAGCATGGGAGATAAAAGAACAATCGAGTGGGAAAAAAACGAAAACCCACATGGAAAACGTCAGCCCTCTTTGACGTTTGTGTGTCCCAACTGTGGGCATCATCTCAACTCCTGCTTTTGCCAAGTTGCATTCGGGTTGCAAGGAAGCAGAACAAACCGAAATTCCTGTGAAGATGTTGCCTTGATCAACAAGCCCATCGATCCCTGACGGATTCCTACTCAGATATGTCTTATTTTATTAGTGGCTTCGGCCTTCCGCCACCCCATTTCTCTCTGATCAATACCGGTACGGGTAGAGCCCATATTTTTCTCACTTTTAGTGCCTTAACACTGTTTAACCGAGTCACCTGATAAACGACAGGCCCTCCCCAAACACTGATTTCATATCGATTTCTCCCTCATTCAGCCACCCCATCCTCCGTCAGTCTTCCATTGTTTTTATCTCCGGTTACCTCCCTCAGTATCTCGCCCCCAAACCCCCACGCACAGTACACGCACCCATGTCAGGCTAAAGACAGTTGATCTTCTGTTGTTCAACCGCAGACACACCAGGCCTGAGCAATGAAACTTCAGTTGGAGTTGTATCCTTTTATACGTTAAGCGGGACCATATTTACTTCTGTGCCACATGATGTGGATTTTTTTTTTTTATTGTATTTTTTTGTGCACGTCACTCGACGTCGTGCTTTGTGCGCGTGCGTGTCACATCACGGATGCATTGTGTTCGCAAGAGAAGTCTCATGAGAATTTTTGTAATGTGCGTGAGCGCATAAAAAGATTGTTTTAACAAAAGATAATCCTTTGGAATAGAGTTTGGGAAGACAGACATAACCAGTCGTTCAATTTGGTTGACTTGTAGAGCTTTTTCGCTCAGCGCGTAATTAAATTTTGTCCTCTTTCAATCAATGAATTTTTTTTTCTTTTTTGTGGTGGATTAAATTAAGGTATGAACATGATTTGGGGAAAGTGATGTTTTAATGCTGGCACACGACAATTTATGAATTGAAAGGATGCGGTGGTTAGTAACTCCTGAAATGGCATCAAATAGACAAAGTTTACCGAAGGAACATTTGAGAGGTTTTGGGGACCACCTTCTTAATACCCAAAAAAATACCCAATACCTTTGTGTAAAGCTCTTTGAATAGCCACCGTATGATGAAGATACACCGACTTTTTTTTTTTTTTTTTTAGATTGATGGATTGGCAGACCGGTTCATTTAACTCACGGAAGCGATGATAGAAGTGTGGTTAAATAACATGACAGGCTGACAAAGTGATAATTACACTTTCGGTCGGCTTGAAATTAAGACGGACTGACGATGACAACCGGGTGCCCAGGCCGCGAGTGAATGGTGATGACGGACTGGCAAAATGTTGTAAATTGCCCAACTCTGAAAAACAACAACTGTGTTTTTGGAAATGGGAAATGCAAACTTGAATTATCCATTCGTCCATTATCTAAGCCACTTATCCTTACAAGGGTCGCAGGCGCAAAAGTAATTAACAACACTCATAATAATAATCATACTAATAATTGTGCTGTCCAATGTTTCAGTGCCAGTACATATATCAAAATATATTTAGCGGATATTTTGAAAAAGGGAAAAAAAATATGGCAATAAATATTGGGGAAATATTAAAAAAAAAAACAACTTTCATCAGACTGCAGTCTCTTTATCTCCTTCTCACCCCTTCTCCAACTACATTATTTATGCAAAATTAAACCTCCTTTCCTGCTTAGTCTGGCTCATCCACTCAGTTACCTCTTTATTGATCTCTCATCTGAGGCACTTGTGTAAATCCAGTCTCTTCCTCCTGGCCATTAATACCATTAAATATGCGTCACCTTATCACCAGACACTTTGAAGATGTCTGGATCGGCCGCACGGCGGCTTTGTGATACTGACTTAGTTCTCCAATTGCCTTACTATCACCTGTTTGAAGTGTTTGTCCTGAGGACACGTAATATTAACAACATCGTACTTAATAAAGCCGCAAGCCCTCGCCACCGGTACACAGTGTGCAGGACTGAGGAGTACAATGTTGGTGGTGTGCGCCGGGCCGAGAGCTGAGGGCAAGAATACAGGTCCACAATAAGCACTGACACTGGGTTCTTAGTACGAATTGTGTGTTGCATTACGAATCATTAAACCCTCCAGCTACAGCTAATAAAGCTTTGGTTCATCAGTTTTGTATTCCTGATTTCCAGTTTGGGCTCATTTGGCTGAATGTGTCATGATTGTAGACTTTTGCATTGTTTTGAATAGATTTTGTTCTGTTTCATGTTTTGCATTTGGTTCCCTATTTGACTTGTGCATTTTTTTCTCTGAGGCGGCACGGTGGTAAAACGGGTTAGCATGTTCGCCTCACAGTGCAGAGGTGCAGGGTTTGATTTCAGCTCCGGCCTTCCTGTGTGGAGCTTGCATGTTCTCCCCGTGCCTGTGTGGGTTTTCTCCGGGTGCTCTGGTTTCCTCCCTCATTCCAAAAACATGCATGGCAGGTGTCCCCCGCCTTCTGCCCCAAGACAGCTGGGAGAGGCTCCAGCATGCCCGCCACCCTTGTGAGGATAAATGGAGTAGAAAATGGATGGATGGATGGATGGATTAACAGATGGATGTTTTGTTTGATTGTTAGGTTTTCGTTGCCACCTATGGTCAGCCCTGTTCCTTGTGTCTACCAATCAGCTCCCTCCAACCACTTGTGTCCTGTCTAAGTGGACCTCGTTGTCACATCAGTTTGTTTGTATTTAGTTCCCTGCTTTCATTCAGTCTGTGTCGGTTTATTGTTGCTGCCATAAATCATGTTAATGCAGTCATGTTTCCTTTTGTCGTAGAATTATTCCCCATGTTTCTTTGTACTGTGCATTTCTGGACGAATTGAGTGTTTTGGGGTTTTTTTTATGGGCCTTTGTTTTCCCTTTTGGGAATACTGAAAATTTTCTTTTTTGAAGAATTTTGCCATGATTCCTGCTACCTGTTGACTTGCGCTTCTGTCCACCTTTTGCATCCATAGCTACACCTCAAACACCTAGCTGTGACAGTATATTTGTTAATATATTTATTTACAAAAACCTGTTAGATCCGGAAAATGTTTTTTTGATGAAAAAGATGCAAGCACCTCGAATTGAACCCAATCGTTCTACTTTGAAATATAACAAGATACATATCAAATCGTCTGTTATTGGAGAGCTACATCTTTGATGGAAATGGCTCATCAACAGTACTGACAAGTTCTTTCCAATGTATTTCAAATGACAAAAATCACATTATACCCGCTCGAACTGAGCTGTGACTTATAGAATCAAATTCTAACCCCACTGAGTTGAACCAAATTGAATTATTTCACTTTCAAATCGAACCGTCCTGGAGTCATTTCACACGCCAAGTATCAAAAATCGTCAAATCGTCTTTTGTGGAGAAATGCACACGAATACAGAGTGACAGACGGAAGAACTAAATGCACTTGCACTAGATCAGAGGTGTCAAACATACGTCCCGCAGGCCGGAACTGGCCCCCAAGGAGGTTTGATCAGGCCCGCAGGGTCATTTAAAAGTGAAAAAATGCATAAAAGACACGGAATTAATATTTTTAATAAGGTGCAATTCATGGAGTATCCGCTAGGGGGCACAATGTTTTGATCAGAGAAGAAGACAACAGCAGCCCCAGTCTGTCACGGAGACAGACCCAACACAGCAGACGCTATCAAGGACATGTGAATACTGTACTTTCTTCTTTACACATTTAATAGCACTCTCCTTAGTTTGTAAAGTGTAGGCTGGGATTACATTTAGATTTTATATGCGCATGTGTAAATGGTTGAAAATTTCCTTTCTTGATAAATCTCATTTAATCTTAAAATGCATTACTATATTTTTCAATACCAATTACTTGTTAAAGTTTTGTGGCTTGGTACAGTCAGTGGGATCAGCAAAAGTAAATTGCACATTTGTCTCAGGAAATCTAAGGTGCTCCATGAAATGTTTTGTAAAAGATATGTTCATTAAATTTCAACATTTTCCTAATGGTCTTGTGCTTCTTTAGACCAAAACAAAGGAAAGACATATTATTTTGGTTATTTATAGCAGGGTATGGTATAGTTTTAATGGTCCGGCCCACTTGACATCTACCGAGGCCGTATGTGGCCCACAATGTGAAATGAGTTTGACACCATTGCACTAGATGAAAGAAGGTACGATAAAGCTGCGTATTCACCTGTTGCCATTCATGCAAGAAAATAAACGACGGCTTACTGCGAGTATATCAGCTTTGTTTGCTACGAAACGAGCTTTTCACCGAGATTAAATTTCTGAGATCATAATTATTTTAACCAGATACATTTTTGTGACATTTTCACATGTAAAATGGGTGCCCCTTGTATCAATAAAGGTTGGAGTGGAACAACATACTATGCAGTGCTAATCATAAATCATGAGTAAGTATTTGTTCAGAAATTGGCTAACATGAGTCACAGTACAGGACCCGAAACTTTATATGAAGTTCCTCACCCTTTAACAATGGGTTAAGTGATAATCTGACTCCTCCAGTCCACTCTGACTAGTAACATTGGCTAGAGCGCGTGAAGAGAAACTGACCGTGAAGTAGTGAGTGGGCAAGAGCAGATATTTTCTATTAAAGCCGGGAGAGAAGCTGTAAGGGTTGCGGGCCAGGAGCGAACCTCCCGACCCACTCATCCTTCTGCACAGTTCTCACAATGCAAACAATGGAGGGCTTTGAGCACCAGCTAGCGGTAGAGGCGATTAACTGCCGAGACGCTCCACACCAAACACATTAATCATGACCAGGGGAGTGTAAAATTCAATCGTCTCCTTCCATCCATTTCACGCGAAGCAGACTGAAGGCCGGCCTTGTAGTGCCTGAGAAAGGAAGGATGGGGAGGGGGAGGCGGGGAGAAAAAAGAAAGAGGAGCTCTCTACACTTCATCAGAAGCCCTACTTCATAACAAATGGAGTGTCTCTCCGGCAGAGGAGTGCCATCAGAAACACGCGTTCTCTCTATCCATTTAATTCCGGCAGTGGAGGAAGGGTCAGGGAGGGAGCAGTGGCTGCGGGTTCTGCTCTCAGCTCGCCGCTTCCCCAGTCACACAGTAAACTACCTTTTAGGAATTGTTTCTCAATAAGAAATGATCAGTCCATTTATCTGCACCAGGCGGGCCTGTCTCCTCACACAGACCTCCAATATTTTTCGTTTGACCTGATCACGGCTATAAACTAGACCGAGACACTTCCAATTTGTCACCCGTGGAGGCCCGTGTGAGTCCCAGGCTACTGTTGCTATCGCATACGCATCTCTGAAGAAACTCAAAGATTCCGTTGTTTGAGAACATGCATCGAGATTTGGGGAATTTCAGCATATTTCCTGCCTTATCGTCCCATTTTCCAAAACAGGGCTGTAATATCAGTGAACGCTGAGCATTCGCATCAATTGTCTTTGTCGTACAGGGTTGTCTAAACCAAAGACCTCATACCAAAAAAACTAGGGATGCAAGAGCCACTTTTACATGTATGACTTAACACGTCAAAACCAAGTCAGCGTTGTATATAAAAGATGAGCAGTAAAGAGAGAGATAGCGAGAGAGAGAGAGAGAGAGAGAGAGAGAGAGAGATGTTTTACGTTTTTTTTCCTTGATGGATTTTGGGGGTTGGCCATCTATACAAGCCCCTGTACTGAGCAGAAGCATTTTCCACATTCTGAACCAAAACAGGAGCAATCTGTACTATTAGGCTGACCTCGACGCGGAACAGAAAGTGGAGTAAATTCATTGCTCCAACTGAAAAATCCTTATTCATCCAGGCATTTTGAATAGAAATGCCACCGTTGCAGTGATGGGTGATTGGTAGAAACCAAGGAAGTGAGGGAGGATAATCAGTTTCTTCTTCTCCCTCCTCTTCTTTTCTCCTGCCTTGCCACCCATTGTAGAACGCTAAGTACTACAAAATGGTCACAAAGGCTCACTGGGCCATAGTTTGAACACCACAACCCTTAAATGAATTTTGCAGTATTTACCATTGCATTCTAACTGCCGTTAACAACAAAAGGTGGGTGATGTAAAAATATCGCTTGCAGAAGCAGACTAAAAACACAACAAACTGATGTTAATCGACATTGCAACATGCTGTTGGTGTCGCAATGATAAAAGGGCTGTCACTTGTTTTTCTACCTCAGATACTCAAAACACTCCACACTGTAATCTCATTCACCGACCGATGACGTAGCATCAGGAGCAACTGGAGGCTCAGTATCTTGCTTACTTCAACATGGTCACAATGGCCAGAGATTAAACCATCAACCTCTGGGTTGGGAAACAACCTCTCTACCACTGAGCCATGCCGCGCCGTCCCACAATCAACAACAAAATGACAAGAGAGCCCTTAAACACATCCAAGGGTTCAAAAGATGCAAGAAAGCGCTTCAAACAGCTAAATACCGCATACAGAGAAATACATACGGTTTATTTCAAACAATTCTTTGACGGAAGCAAGTCAATGAAGTGAAAACGTGAGAGCAATATTCAAATAGGTGTGTGACAACTGACTCGTTTCCACCGTTTTTCATGAAGACATTTTTATGTGATCATGAAGCGCATATCAGAAATATAAGGTGTGGCTTGTTAAAAATACTCAGATGTTTTCCTACATCCATTTTTAAGTAAAATGTGCAGTAGAATCTCTTCTATGGTCGAATCGATTTGATGATTTTCATGCAGTATTTCGATTTTTATCGCACGCACGGCGGGATAACTCATCTTTGACTGGAATATTTATATCGATGCTGGCCAATTTTGGGTGTTTTAGGGGACATGCAGACGAAGGTACATCCAATTTGTCCGTTGTCAGAAAACATGATACGTTGCCAAAATTTATCTCGCCTAACCTTGAATGGAGGAGTGACACAGAGGAGCCTTGCATCGGGATAAGCGATTGCCATCCGTTGCCACGGATGGTTTGGGAATCTCCGGTAGCCAAACAAACAGGCGATGGGGTTCGCACTGCAGAAATGGCTTTTATGACACACAATTGTTCGCGATGCTTGACTCAAAATCCTTCTCTTGGCTCTTACTTGACGCTCAACAGCCGCACACCGCTTCACACAGACGTTCAGTCACAGGCCATTCCATTGTTACAACGAAGAAAGTTACCACCATTTTTGCACGCTTTTTGAAGCCTTTCATATGTCATAACACCACTCTTTATTCCAGCTGGTGACATTGGTCTTGCCAGAAAAAAAAAAAAAAAACATTTTAATTGTTATGTCACGTCCCAACATTCAATCACACAATCACCCCGAATCCACCTGCTGCCTCATCCGAGTCACATGCTCGCCATTAATACCTCTGGATGTTATTTAATGTTGGCGATTACACAACTTGATGGGTAACAGAGGTCAGCAGATGAAAAACAGAAATGTAGCTGGATCTGCCTTTTTTTGCTGGTGCTTTGTTTGGCTATGTTGGATGCAGACTCATCCGTTTTCTCAGCACTGAGACAAAAACAGTCACAAGAATTACGATGCCTCTGTAAAGAAAAAAAAACCCCATGGGACTGCAAGAATAGAGTTCAAAAACAGACAATCATTCTCACTTACCACACTAGAAGATTAAATTCCCTGCGAAGTGAATTGACACACGACAGAGTAAAATGCTGTCAAATTAGAACGATAGAAAAATGACAAGTATAGAAAAGGAGGCTTCCAAATCATGGAAAATACATTAGTCCAGTCACTCAACACTCAAATGCGATGAGCATGCCCCCCCTCAATTTTCAACTGTCTATAAAAAACTTGAGCATATAGATACTCCTTCCATTTATTCATTACTTTTGTGTTTGGCCCACACATTTAAAACATATTCTCTTCATGCCTCCAGAGACCGCAATTCAGTATATCCCATTAAATCACCAGAAGGCTTTTTTTCTACAAAGCAGCAACGAGGCACTCTGAAGCGGCCACGCCAGGCTGACGGAAGTCAAGTCTGACTTTTTAAAAAAATGTACTAAAATACCCCCTTCTCGCTCTTCCATCTTTCTCACTGTATTACGCATGCACTCACCGCAGACAACCAGGCGTTCTAAAGTGGCCACACAAGCTCGAAGCCCCAATCCACACGCTGACAGTCAGGTCAGACATTTATTTACTGTTTTTTTTTTTTTTAAATTCCACCACTATTTGCTCTCTCTCCTTTTTGTGTATGACGTAACATGTGCATCTGTATATGCATGTGTAAATAATGCATTTCAGAAACAAATCACTCAATTCACTTTACAGCTTCAACCATGCAGCAATGTCACATGCATTTCTGGGGGGAAAAAATCTCTCACTCCTGTGAAAAGTTTCCTTTTATGCATTGTATTTATAACAAACTACTAAAACTAAACTTCACCATTTACTATAAGCACAGCCTTGTTAAAATCCGGGGGAAAAAACGTAAATTGTTTAGCAAACTTTACAAGCCAGCAAGGTGAGGGAGTTAAGTCAGCCATACACCACGAAGCCATCACGTGTATCCAGATTTTTGGAACCTATATTGTCATTTAAAAATTTGACCCAGCGTTATGATATTGAAGATTTTTAAAAAGTAATTAGTTCAGTCTGCCCTCTAGTGGAGATTGCTAGAACACTAACGCCTTCTCAATTGTGCATTTATGCAGTGCGGAGATATGATCTTTATTTCTAAAATTGTATTGTACACACATGTAATAAACTACTTTTTGTAATTCAAATGTAGCAGGCCTATTTTATATGTGTATCATGTGACCCATATGGCTTGGGGCTACCTAATTTTGACCCTTTTCTTGGTCTGTCATGTGACTTTGTCAACCATTTGTTTGCGATTCATGAAAACTATACAAAGTTATTATAATAATAACGACAGTTCTACAAACGCGTGCTGGAGCCTGTCTTCCCCCCAGAATGTGTCGGCAATTTGTGTTTGTGGACGAACGGCGACATCCAGTGGCCATACATTTCAATAAAAAAAACTGACACCATGCTTGATCCTATTGAGGTTTTATTTGAGGAAGCAGCAAGTGACAATTATTTATAAGGGCGATAACTCGATGAATATGCACGAGCCCATTTAACATGCAACGTTTGGTTTACTGTACGCTGTGCTTCTTGGGCTGAGATTCGTTTTACTGAACTACAATAAATCATGCATGTGTCTAAAGTTTTGAATGCCCTGGATTAATAGCGTCTTCTAGTAATATCATGGCAAACTTCTAATAGACTGTTCGTTGACATTTCAGCTGCAAATGGAGAAACATCTGAAGACAAAAGCATTTTTTAAGTGCACATGCACTAGTAACTAGTTATGGCACTAACCACGATGGCAAGTCGGATTATCGAATCATTAAGTGTTGTGGAGATTCTGGTGGCAAACCAAAAATGAAAAGGTTTCATAAATGCTAGTTCTTTTGAGGCTTTAGGCTACATACGAGTGCATTTAACTACACGTTCAGTCGCCACACTGACAAACAGCACTTTGCTTGGTTTTCAGTTTCCCACTTCCAATGCTCATTGTGTCTTTACACAATCCATTGAGTAATGAAATGAGAAATAGGCTGATAAAAGGAAATTGGCACTAACCGGTGAAAAGGCAGCACATTCTGGACTTCAGGTAGGACGTTTGCACAAAAGGTAAAGACGCTCTTCTCACAGTGTCATCACGAGACCATTTTAAGAAATGAAAATAAATCAGAGGTCAATTTACTAGTCACTTTCCTAAAGGCACCTAGGTTATGAGAGCAAATGAATTGAAGAAGAAAACAGTGTCAAAATGGGAGACATCCTCAAAAATTAATTTTCCCCCCCCCATTATTCATCACCCAGTATTCAACGAATACAACTGCTACAAAAATAAAGCCAAGAACCAGGTACGACTGCAAGCAATCCCCGGACCTGAGCCTTCTCTGACTATGTACAAAGTATGACCTCATCTCACATTCATCAGCAATCGCGCTCACACAGATCTAATACAAAGGAGATAACTATCCCAAAGCGAGAGCTATCGAGCATGGTCACTGTTGCGCATGTGGACATGATCAATAAATATGACATCTTTATTTACACGGAGAGGGTGGAAAAGATGAACGGGTTCAGAGGATGCGGGAACGCTTGCTGCCAAGTGAGCCATGCTGAAAGAGAAAGGGGACAACAGTAATTCTCTTAGCAGGTTAGGAAAGCAAGACCAATTAAAACACTGGTGTCAAACTCGTAGCCTCGAGGCCAGATCTGGCCCGCCACATTTTATGTGGCCCGCAAAAGCAAATCAAGTATGTCAACTTCCATCATGTTTGCTCAATCTTACCATCCTTTTCTTGTTACAGTATTACAGTAACTTGAATAATAGTTGAATACACTTTTAATCTTGATTTGAGAACGAGTTATCCATCGAGTTGTGTACTGTATATGTAATAATATGAGGTGATTAAACATTCATATTGTTTCACAGTCATAACGGTTCTTTGAGGAGAAACTGGAACTACTTTGTACAATGTGGCCCGCGACAAAAAATAGTTTGAAACCCTGAACTAAAATAACAATGAGTGGCAGATGTCCACCAAGGTTTCACCTGCAAAATGAAAAGACATCATCACAACAAATTACAGCCTGATCTGATGAGAAATGAAAAACTGCAAAATTCTATCCATCAAGGTTCTACAAAGTACAATAGGGTCTGGTGCTCTTTCTCTGTGTTAAAAAAATAAAATAAACACCAATAATTGGGGCTTTGGGGTGGCTGGAACGGATTAATGGCTTTTCCATTCATTCCAATAGGTTATTTAGATTTGGGATAAAAGTGCTTTGAGTTCTAAGCATGGTCACAAGACAAACTGTACATGAATGTCAAGGCACCACTGAACAACAAATTATATTTTCCAATACAAGCACACCTTTCTTAAATAAATCAAAGCATTTTCCAAGTTTGACTTACTTTAGCTTGCTTGTAGAAGTGAGGAGCCAACTCAACGAGCCAGGACGACTCCACTGCTGTCACATCTCGCATGAAGTATTTGCTTGTTTGCAGCACTTCATTGAAGACAACCCTGTCGTTGGAGAGTGTTGCTATAAAAACATACATTTCATGGAAGTAAAATCAAGAGAAAAATGGAGAAAAAAAAAACAATATGGTACAAGACACTATTTGTGACATCAACAAAAACGTACTAACCATTTTGGCGGCTTCTCTCCATACAGTACAGAATTAGGGTGGATGTGAAGCTCACGATCGTCTCGTAAAGTCCTGGAAGAGAAGAAAATATTGGGGCCAAAAACTAATTCTGTAATACATAACCACGGTGCGATAATGTGCTGTGCAACATCGATTTCACTTCATTAGTCCGAAAAAGAAAAAAAAAAAGATTAGGAAAAACTGCTACAGGCAGAGCACCATGGTGGACAGTCAGAAATACAGACAAGAAAGGAAAACAAGGGTGCTTACTGGTAAGAACCAGAGTGGTGAACGCGCGCTGCGTTGGCAAAAAATCCCGACACGATGCACCTCAAGATCACATCCGGATCACCTGCAATGCAGCAAAAAACTGACAATGAAACATGTGGCAGAATGAGGCGAGCATGGAGGTGGGGCTCGAGGAGAGCTATGTTTGAAAATACTGTATTAAAAAGAGTTAATGCAATAAACTTGACGTACCTTCGCTGGAAGTCCACACCACCTTGAACTTGGTCATGAGGCGCCGCAGCTGCTCTCGTACCGTCACGGCACGCTGCAGACCTTTGTAATTGAGAAAATGATCCTGACACCACTTGGAGCTCTTCTGATGCTGCAGAATACACAAGGAAAAATAGAAAGCGAAACATTCCAGACTTCCTGACCTGCCAACTACACAACCAGGAAATGTATGCTCGGTGTACCTTCGTGAAAGCTTCGTACACATTCAGCATGGTGAGGTGATCTCCTTCGGCAACAGCAAATTTCCTGTGCTGACGGGCCTGCAGCGGGAGGTGACAGAAAAGGCTTGATGACTGAAACTCCTTCGTCAGTCGTGATCACCGATGCTATCATTGTTATTTTCCTCACGGCGGCTTTCTTTTGATTGGGCGGGACAACAAAGATATTCTGAATCTGCATCATGGCCGCAATGGTGACAATCTCCTTGGAGCAGCCAAAGTTTCCCGAGTCGAGGAGCATCTTGGCAAACATGGGGCTGAGAGGGAATTCCGCCATCCGCACACCCATGGGATCGGTCAAACGTCCGTAATTGTCCAGGCCTATAAACAAAGAATGAAAAGGACTCCGGATATTTTCATATGCTCGCTGCCACAGAATGAGATCAAGTGCACAGTAAACACGAGGCATGCGGGCTTCCCAGTGCACGTCGGTCTCATACCTCCGAGAGCAAAAAGCAGCTCCAGAGCCTGAACCATACTCTGAGCTGGAGGAGGCTGGGCACAAAAAAAGAAAAAAAACAAAAAAGGCTAAGTAGATGGCATGGTCAATTCAATAGTCGAAAAAAGGCCAATGACTTTCGGGAGAATGTTTTTAAGCTTTTTCTACACCTCACAATGCTGGCGATTTACGCATTTACATTAGCTTCCCGGTACTTGTTTTACTAAAGGCCTTAAAAGACATGGTTTTATGCAGTTACCGAATACAACTATATTTCACAATTTGCAAAAGAAAACTGCATTTCGATGTACGTGTTTATACGGTATTACGATTTCTTATTATTCTTAATTATTTAAAGTTAAAAGTTTGTGGTTCCAAATCTCAGCTTGGGTATTTCTGTGTGCATTTTTGGTTCCTCGCCCAAGTTAGGTTGGCACCAAGTTGCCAAAAAGGTGTCAACGTGAGTATGAACCGTGGTTTAACCACATAGAATTTTAAAAAAAGAAAAAAAGAGTAACTGATAAACAGTATTTGGAATCTTACAATTTGTAAAACGCTTACGAGAAGGTTCTCATGTCTTTTATGTTTGAAATCAAATGATTCCGATTCCTGGTGGAGCAACTTTGGTTTTCTACTCACCGACAGGAAACTGAAGCGCAGAACATTGTCAATGCCCAAAGCTTTGAGCTGCAAAATGACTGGGGCCAAGTTGGTGCGCTGCATCTCTGGCACAGTAGAGGCAGGCAGTTTCTCAAAGTCCTCCTCTGATGAAAAGAAGCATGTTATCAACGCATGACCTAAGACGACGAACTACACATTCTTCTTTTCCTGTAAAGACACACCCGTGTAGAGCCTGAAGCATTTCCCAGGTCGGTTCCGGCCAGCTCTGCCTGCCCTCTGGCTGGCTGAAGCCTTGGAGATCGGCGTCACCACCAGTGACTCAATGGCAGTGTTAGGGTTATACGCGCGTAGCTTCACAAAAGCACAGTCGATGACATAAACGATACCGTTGATGGTGATGGATGTCTCGGCTATGTTCGTGGCCACCACAACCTGGAGAAAGCAAAACATATTCAAGAAGTAAAAGACATTCAGAACTACAGCATGTTCTGTAATACTACAAGCAAAGAAATCAACCAATTATTGCATCCATGCACAAACTTGCAGTGTTTTGCAGCATATTTACTTTGCGAACCGTGGCCGGCACCCGCTCAAAGACCTTCATCTGCTCGGCGTAAGGTAAACCGGAATACATTGGCAAAATTCTCAGGTGTTTCTTCATGCCGTGTCGTGACAGAGACCGGGCCTGGTCCTGCAGAAGGGAAACCGCCTTCTCCACTTCTTCCTAAGAGAACGTACCCAAAGCATGACAATGGCAATATGTTGGGGGGGCACTGTGTGTAAAAGCCAAAATATAAACTAGACTCAGCGTTAACTACAACTGAACTGTACTTGAGCAGTGATTCTTTTGTGGACCACTAGCGTGAGCTTGCATGCTACGAGTGGTACTTTGAGAATGACTGCTCACTTATAAAAACATACAGTAATATCATAATTAAATACAATGTAAACTATTAAACAGTCCGTGCATCGATATAATTCAGTGGCCGTTGTACGGTTCATTATGGTGTGTGCACCTTGACCACAGGGTGGCAGTATAATAAATACAAACATAAAATTTTTATTTTTATACATAATATGTATACAGAAGAAAACTACTGGAAAGAAGGTGCAATAATATTAGTCAGGGTTTTTTTGTAGATGTCTGCATGTGCTGTTACCACTTAAGTTCAAACAAAAGTTGTTCAAGGATTTAGAATTACCGCAACGAAAGACACGAATAAAATGCATTATTATTATTATTATTAGTTACGTTCACCTGTCTATGGCGTTTTGCGTTGTGCGTGAGCATGAAGCAAGTGAATTTATCCAAACGGAGTTCATGTGGTTTGGTTAAATACCCAATGTGTACGCCGAAGTATCGTTGTGAGTGGAATTAAGAAACAAAGCCTCAAACCTGCCCGGTAAGGAACACCAACACATCTCCAGTATCATCCGCCTCGTGTATTTTCACCACCGTCTCCACTGTGGCTTTCACATAGTCGGGTACAGGACTGGGCACCACATAGAGAGACTTCAGTATGAAGAGTCAAGTCTGAGGATTGTACAGTGTCATTACCTGATCGTGTAGAAAATATCCACTGGGAAGGTGCGGCCCTCCACAGTTAGGATGCCACACGTGTCCTTGTTGGGATCTCCAGACTCATTCAGGTTGAAAAACTCGTGGAATTTCTTCGGGAAACAGGAATTGCATGGTTAGCGAGACAAAAATTCCTGTTTGACCTTGAGACAGAAAACAATTGATGGTGGATGGCACAATCGAGGGCAACTTGGTCGAGGTACTTCCAGTCAAAAGGATGTTTTATTTACGAGGCACATGATCTGTCTGTGCTTTAGAAAGTGCAATTAACTAGTGTGGATTTGACACATGTTTAGAACCTATTGTGTTAAAGAATCTTAATCCTTTCATAAGTTGTCTAACATATGACACCAAATGTAGCCGGGGTCACTGGTTGCGCAACAATCAGTTTTTTCCATCTGATCAACTGAAATTTGCAGGTAATATCAGTAATATGTACACCTCTATCCGCTGATGAACATACTGGAGTTTTTTCTTTTTCAATGATTATTAAATGTCCAAACAATAAATAAGACAGAAAAACAAACAGCAATGTGTGCATGTTCAACACCCGAGGTACTATGTAATTTGATTTAATTGCAATCAAATCTTTCATTAGTTCGTATTTATTTATTTGATCTCTTCCACTGCCTAATATTTTGAATTTGAAGTTCCTTGTATTGACATCTTTGGTTCCACAGGTCTTCCTGGTGTTTTAGTATCAAGCTAATTGATACTTTAACCAAAATTTTATATATATATATATA
>NW_017805153.1:2573864-2589368 GCF_001891065.2 Hippocampus comes | reverse complement strand
ACACACACACACACACACACACACACACACACACACACACACGCGCGCGCGCACACACAACTTTTTTTTTTTGTAGTACGGAGCCAGAACTTTGGACCTGTGACAATACTGCTTGCAAATCATCGATTCACTGTCAAGGACACATTGGCACAGTGGAGCTGGGAAGTGAACACACCATTCAGTCTACCCCCCCGAGGCACAGCTCTGTATCTGAAACGTACATCCCAATCTGACTGAGTAACTTGCACATGTAGACAACATTGACATTTCAGCTGACATTGAACACTGCATTGTATCGCATTGTCAGTCCAAAGAAATCTGACCTGGCAATGACTTTTTTTCACTATTCCAGCCTCTCACACAATCTGAATGATGTAGTTACCTTGGCATCTAAAGTGGCAGAGGCCACAATCAGCCGCAGGTCTCGACGTTTCTTCTGGATCTGATCAAGAAAAAGATTCGCAAGGCTCATGAAAGTGAAATAAGAGGAAAGCCCCCGGACTGCTTGCCACAAAGTTTCAATACTAGTCATAAAATTATAAAAATCAAAGGCAGTGGCAATAGGCTTCCCACATGAAACATACTAGTAATGAAAACCAGTTTGACACCCCTGACTTATAATTTGAACTTGTGGTACCTTCTTAAGCAGGCCGATGGCTATGTCTGTGTACAGGGTTCTCTCGTGCGCTTCATCCAGCATCAGGACACTGCGAAAGACAGACACCAAAGCAGAAAACATTACAGCTACGAGGAGCCACTAAAGCAGGTCAACTTTGCGGTTTCATGGCACTACCTGTATTTTTTAAGCAGCGGATCGGCCATCATCTCCCGGACTAATATTCCATCTGTCAGGAACTGAAGCCCAAAGGCATAGGAAGAGATCAACGTTGTGTTATTACGTTATGTGTGCACTTTACAGTTGTGCCTTGAGAATAGGTAAATTTAATTGGTCAAAACAATGAAATATCAAATCATCTATCCCCATTGAAATGAATGGAGATGCCGTTAATTCATTCTAGCCTTACCCCCAAAAACAAGAAAAATTGTCATGTGTATTTTAATCAGGGAAAGCATCGCTCCATAATATGACACAGTACTTCATACAAACCCATGGTAATGACATAATGAAATAGAATGCAAAATAACATTTTTAACACATTTTATCAAATGACTGGCCACTGCGCTGCTCCTCCTGGTGTGCATACATTGGCCACCTGGGGGCAGCATAAGAGACAGACACATATACTGTTAATTGAGACGTCAACTCCCCTCAGCTCATCAGCAAGGCCAGTCATATGTTTTTTTATTTGTAGAGGATCAAGAATATATGACTGAGTACTGTTGTATTGTCTGTCTATATGTCCTACTGCACCGTTTGTGCTCAAGCCATTGCTTTGAGGCTAATAGCACTGCAACGTAGATGCTATTTAATGATAGGATTGAGTTGAGTGTCTCGTATTTCAAGGCACCCCTGCATAAAAACAGTTTGCCATGTGTTTGTGAATACCTTGATCCTTGTGGCTTGGGGGTCAGAGCAGTCGTCAAATCGAATGGTGTAGCCCACCTCATGTCCTAACCGGGCGGCTCTCTCTTCTGCAACACGGCTAGCCACCTAACGACAAGGGAAAGTAAAAGTGCTTGAAGCGGCCACGTCCTTGAGTGTTGAACTGATTTTCCTTGAGTGAAAGGACTCTGAGAAAGAAAAGGCAAACTATGGGACATCTGCAGAGCTCTTACAGAGATAGCAGCCACACGTCGAGGCTGTGTCACTCCAATCACCCTCCCCTCAGCCGCCCAGCCAGCTTCCAGCAGGTACTGAGGGTAGATAAATTCAAAAAGATAGCTGCAGAATGAGCAGAGTAGAATGACATCAATGTTGCAGGAGCGCTGACGCAACACAAACCCGGACCACACCACAGAGAAGAGGTCAAGTTGAGTTCAAGTCACACTTGAGGACATCACCGCTCAGCTGATTTGGAACAGTGCTCACATTCTATTCTGTACTTAAGTAAAAGTTGAGATACTCGTTTTAAACAAATAAATAAAAACATATTTTTAAGAGGCTGGTGAAAGTAAAGATACTGATTCTATTCCAGTGTCATAGTAAAAAAAAAAAAAATCCTGTCCCCTTTTTTCTACCTGACCCGAAGATTTCAATCAATCAAGATCTCAATCAGACTTTACCTCTCTGTATTTTTTAAGGCATGTTGGCATCCATAGAAAAAAGTAACAAGCCTTTTCTTGACAAAGTAGGAAGTGCATATACAGTGGTGCTTTGACATATTAATTGAATTCGTTCCGTGACCATGTTCACAACTCAAAACATTTACATCTTAAATCATCTTTCCCCACTGAAGGGAACTGCCATTAATCCATTCAAGCCTCCCCTTCAAAAAACATGTAGTTTTTTTTAAAAAAGGAAAAATAGCATTCTACAATATTGTAGTTTATAAAAACAAAATAACAATTAAATAGAACATAATGACTTAAACAGTTTTATGCATCATGATTTAATGCTGCAATCCAATTCAGTGTGCTGCTCCTTCTCATGTGCCCACCTTGGCCACCGGGAAGCATTGTGTGATACTTTTATGTAGACATAAATGAAGAACATACCTCGACGACAACTCAAAAAGTTCGGATTAGTTATTTTTCATACAGGATAAAGAATATACATGATGTCAGTGAGTATTGTCCAAGGGTCATTCAATAAATAAGGTGAATTTTTCAGTATAAGGACTTCTAATACAGATGGAAGCTGACTTTCTTTTCAACATAGTCTCCCAGCACTGGCACACACTTTTCCCATCTGTGCAAAAGCATATTTCCTTCAGCATAAAAATATTTGGATTGATGCATCATGTATCAACACTTTTAACTTCATCGTCCCTTTCAAACTTCGCGCCAACTACTGTGAACCGCTGAGGCAGGTCAAGAAAGACATAACGAACAAACGCAGGGGTCATCAGTCAGAAAGAGTCATCTTGCATCATGACAAGGCAAGGCCTCACACAGCAGCCCAAACGGTGTAGACCAGGGGTGCCCATTACGTCGATCCTGATCTACCGGTAGATCTAGGACTCGTCCCAATTAGATCCGAAAGGTGTAGAGGAGAAAAAAAAACATTTACGTGTCTTTGTAGAATGTTAGTAATATATTTTTTGTGTTAATGTACACTGCACCCTAATCATCCTATCAGTCTCATTTTCCCAAAGAAATATTTTAAAAATAAAATAAAATAAAGCATATACATCTTTAACCTACGGTGGCACGTGACTACGTCAGCGGAAGTTGTTAGCGCTCAGCAGTCTGCAATTGCAGCTTGTGATCAGAGCTGTTGCGCTATATCTTTGATCGTCATTATTCTCATTCAGAGTTTGCTTCGTGTACAATTCATCGGGGGCACGGGCAAAGAATAGGAATCTAGAGGGCTGAGGGAAGCACTTTAAAACGGTACGTGTGAGCTACGATAGTCAACAGGCTGCAAAAGTGCATCGCTTGGTTCCGTGTTTGGCTTCGCATTATGGCGCACGCGCGCGCGTGCGTGCGAGGTAAGGGGCAATCCGGGGAGGTTGATTGAACGAAAAGTAGATCTTCGGTCCACAAAGTTTGGGCACCCCTGGTGTAGACCATCAATGACCTAGGATGAGAACTACTTCCTCATCATGTGTTGCTTGTATTTTAAGTGTGCACTCACACATACAAGCAAAAAATAATAATTGGCCAAATGATGGCTTGTACCTCGAAAAAATCGTGGTCCGGTCACTCATATTCCAAGCTTGCAGAGCAACTGTCAAATCAAATGGTGTAGCCCACCTCATGACTCCCTCCCTTTTCTCCCTCAGCATGTAGACTCATTGAATAATAAATCAAAACTAATGCATTGTTTTGCATCACTTCTATGTTGTAAAAATGTTGCACAAACCTGGGGGATCTGTGTCGTCTTTCCACATCCAGTTTCCCCAACTATGATGACAGTCTGATAGCTTTCTACCAAGTACAGGATGTTGTTTCTGTGCTGGAAAGACAATCAGTTGGTCCATGATGAGCTCGCTGTGCCTTGAGACCCAGATAAAGACATGTAGTAAGGTCTTAGGGCCACCTTGAAAACGGGGAGCTTCTGTCTCTGTTTCTCGATGGAGAGTGAAATGAAAGGATTGAAGACGACGGTGGAACCGCTGGTCTCGGTGTTTAGTTCACGTTCCTCGGAGATCCCAGGTGCCTCGGACCCTGAACACCCAAGAAACGAACAAGGAATTGACGAAACCAATGCATGCAGTGCAAACGCATCACCAGAGGAACGACAGATAACTCGCGACTGTACTTTGCACCCCGTATTTTAATTTGAAAAGCGACTCCCCAGAATTGGCTGCACATACCGCATACATTCCGGATTGAGGCATAAGACCCCCGCAAAGGCTGAGTGGCTTGTAAAGCTGACAAGCGAGTGAATTTGGAATCAAACATACAAAAAAACGATGCCAATCAACACACACTTAACTAACGTACCGGGCTTCCAAAATTTCATCGTGGAACGCGTGCCCGCCATCTTGGAATTACGTCACAACGTATTCCTCTTTGGTGACGTCACTACCGCCAAGCCTCACTTTGCCCGGAAGCGTCTTCATTTCATTTGGTTTCGAAGCGTTCAGGTTTTCAAACAATAATTATCACGGAAATCAATTAAGTCCCTCCCCGTACTTTGTTTCTCTTCTTTTTAATTCATTCACTGCCCAAGAGAACTGGAACTACAATACTGCTTTTATTTGTACAATAATTAATCACAAAGTCTTTGAAATGGGCGAAAAGCAACAAAATTCCAACACCCAAAAATCTGTTTTCAGGTGTTCCATTAAAAAGAATATTTGTTCAAAGAATGGAGCATTTCAAGACAGTTTGTGAAAAGAATGAGGTATCCTCCTTTTTAAAATTCACCACCCAGGGAACAATGCATCCACCCCCCTCCCGCAACGAAAATAGTTTGAGAAAATTTCCGTTCCATCCGCACAGTCTCAATTGAGCCTTTTCTGTTATAAAAATAGTCGCTGAACAGTCGATGCTTTTTGTTCCCAGTCATTTATGTCAACAATGGGTAAAAATAAAACAGACAAAATCATTGAAAATGGAGGCCAAATGAAGCCCATGTTTAATGATTCCCAAAAGATTTGATCAGAAAACGCGATCGTTTCAACCACAATCTGCATGCATATGCGCATATATATATATATATATATATATATATAAAAAACAGTTTCATTACAACTTTGTCAGAACTGAGATCAAAAGTTCTCAACTATAAAACACTGAGCAATGTTACATCCTGTGAGAGGTAACGCAAGTACATCGATTTGAGTTTGACGACAGCTTCGCTCAACAGAATTTACAAAATACCTTAAATTTCAAAACAAGAAGTAAGATTGATCTGCAAGCTACATTAAATTATTTCTATGCCCTCTTTTGCTAGTCATTGATAAATGACACACTGAGATATACGAACAGTTTGTCTTGGTGTGCACAGGCCAAGTTTAGCTTACAAAAATTAAGTTTCCTCCTCACTGGATGGACAGATTGTGATTAATATACTGTATAGACAGATAGATCGAGGCTGGTAGAATGAGTTAAAGCAATACTAAAATGCAGCCACTATTAAAACCATACACACTTGAAGCAGATGGTAAACATCAACTTACTGCAGTCCAACTGAAATTTTTGATCAATTCAAATAGACAAGACAATTGACAAAAAAAAAAAAAAAAAAAACACAATCTAGCAATTAAATTGCAAAGGCATAATCCGAGGTGTGTCGGTACAGATTCGGTACTGGTGTCACGAAAGATATATTTCAAAACCATCTTGAAAGGGAAGGGATCCTATGATGTTTACTTGGTTCAGTGCACAAGGAGCAGCTCAAGTTGTGGCAGTTAAAAGGCAACTGCTCACAATGCCCTAAACATCTGACAGTTCCTGCCCATGAAGGCAATAGTCATGCAACATGAATTTGAAATATCTTTTGTGACACCAGTCCTGTGATGTTTTCTGACACACTTGGTATGACAGTAAAAAAAAAAAAAAAACTGTATCAATATCAATGCATTCAACCGGTGTGATTTATCCTAAAAGCAACAAATAGCATCAACATTACCCGAGTGACGGTCAGGAAGAAAATGAGCTGTATTATCTGCACCTGAGGGACCAGCGTGGGAGTTAAACCGGTACAATGAACTGAATATATTGTACTAACAGATGCCAATATGCATGTTCTCCAGCAGATAAGTCAGTCAAAAGAATAGCATCTATACTCCATTTCCTAACAAGGCTTTGATTCATTCGAAATTGAACCAGAGCCACAATGTTTTTTAAAGTTTTGTCAGCCATGGTGACTACGACACAAGGGAGGAAGAATGACAAATGTGAAGGTTTGTCACCCATAAAATGTAGCCCAGCGACAACAGAAACTGATTAAATCATGTCCATCTTCAACCAATTATTTCCATTATGTAGTGCACACTGAGGAGTCATACTGTTTGTGGCCACATCAGCACCCTTTAAGACAGAGAGTTCCTGCTTCTTGACACAAATGTTCATATAAATTGTTGGGTGGAATAGCTTTCAGTCAAAGTGTAGGGCTGTGTAAAAGATAATCCACACCACCTGAGAAAGACAAACAATGGGAGATATTAATTATTGAGCCGAGTCCAATAATGGCAAGCTTGAACTGTTGATTCATACGCACAAGAGCAACAATTTTCATCTCTCGATCATGAATATATTTTGTTATACTGTATAGTATACTGAAAGTAAGGTATTGTCAGTAGGACTGTAACCACCTAAATCCCATTTTATCGGACACATTTTTTTTTAATCACACGAAATAAATAATCCTTCTTTTATAAAACAACAAAGCACAAATTTTACAAGCCTAAAAGATGGTTTTCAGGTGTTCTATGCATGCATCATGAAATATTCCCTGACCAGAAACAGAGCAAAAGATGTCATGAAGCCTTCTTTGGTGAGCTCCCACGTTCCACCGTATTCTTCCTCATCTATCTGCTGAAAGCTGCTGAAGTATACGTAGAGGACGCCCGCATTGATGACACAGAATCTAATGAGGCAAAAACATAACGAGAAAATTAGCCCGCAGCGTCAAGCTGATGAAATATGAAGAAAAGACGGGTTGAACAATGCTTACTTACATGGCTATTCCCAGAAATCCTTTCAGTGGGGCGACTCCCCAGATGACACCAAGGATCACTGCAATGATTTGCCGGAGCCAGTAAATCACATCTAAAAACTCATCCTTCAAAGATTCAGAGAAGAAAAATTAAGCATAATGGTGCATTATCAGTTAGATCCCTGCAACACATCACCATGCGCATGTTTTGTTTCTCACTGTCTCAGTCAAATAAACATGTTTTGTTTCCTGAAATCGTAGACGTTTGCTAATAATAATTCATTAGTTTGAAATGCTGCAGCTCGCAGATGAACTGAAACACATAAGAGGGAGCAAACACCTCCTATTCTGTCCTTCCTCTATTGGCTCCCTCTGCATAAGAATTCATTTTAATATTCTGCTGTTTGCTTGCAAATCTCAGAAAGGTCTCCTCCCACCTTAGCTCTCTGAGTTGCTACATCCCAACACTCCTGCCGGATGCATCATGCATCCTAAGACATAGAGGGACCCAAGTCTAAGCGAACGCTCAGAGGGGATCGAGCTTTTTCTATTGCTGTTCCCAAACTTTACAATGACATACAGGTGCACATTAGAAAAGGAAAGGCCTCCCTCAATGTCCATTTTTTAGAAAACACCTGAAACCCAATTTCTATTCCTTATCTGTCAACACAGCAGAAGACTCTGCCCTTATTTTAGTGTCTTCTATGTTTTCAGCTTTTTTATTGTTTTTAAAGGTGCTCTATAAAGATGAATTAAGTTACATTGCAGAAACACAATATTTACAGCAGCCTGTTTATATTTACTTATTTATATCTCATTGCATATTAAAATATTACTTTATTGTACTAGTTTTACACACTCCATCACAATCCATTTCTAGATTACGAACTGGATATTTTGGGGGGTTTTGTCTTTGGGTTAAAAAAAAAAAACAGATTCAGCTGTCAAAATTAAGAATATTTTGACCGATCACTTTGAGAATGCAAAACCAAATATGCATTCAGCAAATTCAAAACTGTTCATTTAGATTGGCTAATCTGAGTCGATTATGAACGATTTTAACATCACCGCAAAATCACTATTATTTGCCTCTGATGCAATGGACAACAAACCAGGTGTTTTACGCAAAACAAAATCCGTCAATAAGACTGGTTACGTTTTTTTAAAGCGCTGCTGACTGACCTTCTCCTCCCAAACTGCATTGCTGTTGAACGCTTTGCTCCATGTGGAGTGTTTGACACCCCCATTCAGCAGATGACTTTCTTCTTTCCGCTTTGAGCTGCTCGTCATTCTTTACAGCTTCTGTACGTCACACACGTCGAATAACAAAAAATACAAACTAAAGGCGCCTTAAAGTAAATAAAAGTATCTGGCGCGGAGTAAATGCGATTGGTGTTGTGCTGTATAGGAAGGTTTTAAGAGTTAGGACAGTCCGCTGATCTGACAGATTTCAGACGCTTGACTCAAAAGGCCGACTGAGCATGCGCAGTGTAGGTTGACCCCGGCTGGAGTTAGCCAATCATGGATGGCGACGTCCTTGCGTTTCTATTGCCATAAAGGTCCAGAAAATCTACAGCGACACCAAGTGGTCAATAAATGTAAACCTATTTCAGTCACACGAACGCGCTTACGAGTCATTACATCTTTTCCAATAAATAAAGGAATTAATGCATTGTTTACCAAAATATTTAATTTAAAGCGCAACACTGACTTCCTCAGGTCTAACTTATTGCAGTTGTTGATAGGGATGCCCTGAAACCAGGACCGATTCTGCACCTCTCTGTACTTATATGCGGACTCAAGAAAAAAAAATGCTCCAATACCACAACACCAATACCACTTTACCAGCCTGACATATGCTTTTGTGGTGGGGTGGAGTCAGAGCCAGCCGTCAACTGTCTGTAAATACTTTAAGGCAGGGATCGTCAACATGATGCTCACGATCAGCAGGTAGCCCCAAGGGCCATATGATTAACCTGCGGGGATGTTTGAAAAATACAGTAGATCCCCAGTGACATTTTCCTAATATTATTGTGTGTTGATCTTCTGCACCAAAAATAAAAGAGTGCCACCTACCTTAGTTTTCTCTAACTTTTCTTCTAACTTGCATTGGTGGAAATTTAGAAATGACAGTGTTGGAGGAGGATAGCAGGGACTCGTACAGCTAAAATATCATTATTGTTGCGTATGACCAAACTGTTAGCGAAAAAAAAGCTGTTGTAGATGTCCGTCCTATCAGGTGAATGGCAGTGGCCTCACCATCTGCATGCCCCTGGTTTAAAGCCCTAATTTTAAATCCTAACCCCAGTTTAAAAACCTGTTTTGAAACACAAACCCAAATTTGAAATTATAACCCCAGATCAAAATCCGACTTTGAAACACTAACGCTGGTTTAAAACTCTAATTTGAAATCCTTATCCTAGTTTAAAACCATACTTTGAAACCCAAACACTAGTTTAAAACCTTAATTTGAAATCCTAATCCTAGTTTCAAACCATGCTTTCAAATTCTAACCAAAGTTTGAAAACCTCATTTCAAGCTACATTTTATACCCTTTGTTATTATTATTACTACCCTTTTACATCGTTTGTACCCTACTTTTTATGACACTTTACTTACTTTATTGATTTAAATATAATGGTAGCTAGTGTAAAGTTATATTAAGTAAAGTTCAAGTGTGCCATTTGAGGTTTACTCTTTTACATATCATTGATAAAACATTAAAAAGTAATTCCTTATCACTAATATGCTGTGAACAAAACACATTACACTTGTTAAATGGACAATTATTGTGTGGAGTTTGTTCTCCCCGGGCATGCGTGGGTTTTGTCTGGGTAGATGCATATCAGGTTAATGGTACATTCTAAATTGTCCATCGGTGTGAGTGTGAGCGTGGCAGGTTGTTCGTCTTTGTGTGCCCTGTGATTGTCTGGCAACCAGTTCTGGGTGTAGCCTGCCTACTGCCCGAAGACAGCTGGGATAGGCTCCAGCACGCCCGCGACGATCAGGTAATGGATAGATGGATGGATGAATCAGCACTGTGTTGAATCAAAATTGTCTGGTATGGCCCATCACGACTATGTGATAAATATCTGGTATGTATTTTGGAATTTGGACTGCCTACCATCGTTTACTTTGAAGCGAGCACATGTAATACTTTATCATGAAGTAGATCATCCAAACAAGAAAAGAAGCAAATATTAGAATTTCATTAGGCTGTGTTTACCTAATAAACTGGCAAAGGGGCTATTTGGATAGGCGATGAGTTGAACGAAACAAGGAACTGTTTTCAACACCAATGTTAGTTTGATCATTTTAGGTGCGCACACGGCAGACTACATTAACAGTTAGACAAGAACTCATCATCCCTTAGGCTACCAAGCTTCAAAGTTCCGTGATATTTAAGGAGGTTAACTTGCAAATGTGATTGGAAACATGCCTCAATGTAAAACATACTGGCTGCTTAATTTGATGCTCAGGCGTGGTTCCGTTTACATACCCTACCACCACTGACAAACACCAAAAACCTGCTTCCGGTTTGCATCCTTGTCTAAGTGCTTGCCGATTTTCCTCAGAAGAGTAATATGACTCACTGAGGCACGACTTGCAGTGTTTTGAGCTTTTGATGCATTTCATCACAGTCATATTGAAAATTACAATCTCAAATGGTTCGATTCTTTTTTCTCCTCCAGTTGTATTTAGTTTTCTCGGCCACTGGTTCTCAAACTGTCCCGCAGACCCCAGCTTGGGGGTCCACAAAATAATTTGCAATAAATTGTCCTATCATTTTTTAAAAAGTGCTTGTTTTAGGAATGTAGGCTGTTTTTTTTTCAGCCAACTGGCAACTAAATGTGTTTGGTTTAAACTATAGTCTAACATCCATCCATCCATTTTCACAGCCACTTTATCCTCACAAGGGTCGCGGGGGTGCTGGAGCCTATCCCAGCTGTCGTTGGGCAGTAGGCGGGGGACACCCTGAACCAGTTGCCAGCCAATCGGAGGGGACACAGAGACGAGTAATCGGGTAATTTAGAGTGTTCAATCCGCCTGCCATGCACGTTTTTGGAATGTGGGAAGAAACCGGAGTACCCGGAGAAAACCCACACAGGCCCGGGGAGAACAAGCAAACTCCACACAGGAAGGCCGGAGTTGGAACTGAACCCAGTACCTCTGCACTGTGAGGTCGATGTGCTAACCACTGGACCACCAGGCCGCCATAATCCAATGTTTCTTTTTTTAGAACAAACAGCATGACATTAGGGGAATCAAGTTTATTTTGGGAATGCAGTTATTAAAATATTACGTTCTTTCCTTGTTATACATTGAATTAGGTGTCATATTATTGCAAATTTATCTTGGAAAGATATGACTTTGTTTTTCACACTTTTTATCCTAACAAAATATGTATTTAAGATTTTTTTTCTATTAAAAAAATGTATGTATTTATTTTGGGGAAGATGATTATTTTTTTATATGACTTTAGAGTATTGTTATTGCATTACACCTTTTTTTTCTAAAAAAACAAGAATTTATAATAGGATTATGACATTTTTTTTCGAAAAATAAAGAAGGACAGCAATTTTTTCATTCCTACACATGGAAGTTAGAGTGGATATGAAAAGTTTACACACTGCTATTCAAATGCCAAATTTTTGTAATGTCAAAATTAGATCAAGATAAATCATTTAATACTTTTTCCACCATTAATATGGCCAACAAGCTGTACAACGGAATCGTGTTTTATGTATCTCTCTTTGAGAGTGAGGTTAGAAGGAAAAACTGAAATAATGTAGTGCGGCCCAGTGGCTGACTGCTTAACGCGTCGGCCTCACAGTGCAGAGGTGCAGGGTTCGATTCCAGCTCCAGCCTTCCTGTGTGGGGTTTTCATGTTCTCTCCGTACCTGCGTGGATTTTCTCCGGGTACTGCGGTTTCCTCCCACATTCCAAAAACATGCGTGACAGGTTAATGGAACATTCTATATTGTCCCTAGGTGTGAGTGTGAGCACAGATGGTTGTTCGTCTATGTGTGCCCTGCGATTGGCTGGCAACCAGTTCAGGGTGTACCCTGCCTACGACCCGAAGACAGCTGGGATAGACTCCAGCACGCCCGCGACCCTTGTGAAGATAAGCGGACCAGAAAATGGACGGATGGAAGGATGAAATAATGTGGTTGCACAAGTGTGTGCACCCTCATATGATCGAGATGTGGCTGAGTTCAACATGAATCAATCACATTCAAACCTACGAAACAGGAGTCAGAACACACCTGTCACCATTTTAAGTGCCTCTTAAGGAATTCCATGTCCACACAACAGAAAGAAAGCGCTGTATTGTGTCTAAACTCCATCACAGAGATCTGCAAAGTCATTTTGCCTTTGGCTGATATTGTTTGTACCTGTAATTCAATTACAGGTGTCTGCAATATGATTTACAAGTAATTTGTGACGGAATATCTATTCTATTTGAGATATTGACAATTTCCTTCTGACTAGTTGTTATTTCCAGTTGAAGATACAGTATTCGCTCAACTCAAGTTTCTTTTATCTAAAATAAGTTTTAAGTAGGAGAAACAAAGTATCTCCATTTATGTTGCATATATCTGTAATTCTCTAGCGGTTCACTGGATTGTAGATATCTGTAATGAGACACCGAATAACACCAATGACAAAAGTGATGTTACACTATCCTTGAATAAATGATTAACTGTAGACAGCAGGAATGTAGTTACAGATATCTCAATTTCAAAAATCTTTTTTCAAAATCTGCAAACTTTTGGATTTTTCACGATTTTGGGGTGTCACAAAGTTCCAAATTTGACAGCTGGCTGCAAATGTCAATGAGGCTGGTCCACTGGAACCAAGTCTAAACTTGAATGAGTTTTGATTAAGAATCAAAAAACAAAATAGAGTCATGTGTGTGACTATTTTGTTTTTGCTTGCCATTTGAAAGAAGAACGAACGACTGCTATGGTTCTGTGTCTTTAAGAGAGGTCACCTGGGGAGACAGGTGTGTTAATGGTGTTTTTTAGCTGCACTGCATGCGGTTGAAGAGTGCCGGCCGGGACGTTGAACTCCGGCCCATCCGATGTCTGAGGTTCGATTGACGGCGGGACGCCTCTTTCTCTCACTGGGGGCTCTCACGCCAACTCCACCGTCAGTGACGTATGCGTCACGTGCTCGCCTCTTCCCTCTCAACGCCCGCCGTATTTTGCTTCCCTCCATTGGCTGCTCTCATACTGGAACCACACGAAATCAAACCAGGCCGAACCGAGGAAGGGTCGCTGGCGCGAGCCGCCGTGCTTCAGGCGTCTTGACAACCGGCAGATGGACGGAGCAGCTTCCACCTTGAAGTTGCCATCAATGAGGCGCAGACCTGCCGTCGGCGTGCTGGTGCCGCTGAGCTGCTATCGTTGAAAAAACTTTTTTGGTGTGTGTTTTGTTTGCCACAGCGACGTGCGCCGACAACGTGAGGTGAGTGTCGCTTCCTGGTCTTCATTTCTACCAGGGCCGCTTCAGCCTTCGTCCAACTTCGCGTCCACCTTCGCCGGCCAGCTGCACCGTACGTCGCCTGCTTAAAATGGCGACAGCCGACGGGGGAGGGGGGGGGGTTCGAGGGCTGGAGATTTGTCTTTTTTTTTCCTCCCCCTTCTGCGCTGCGAGTGCGAAGGTTCCAACGCGCGTATTATTTGTCGTGTCCACGAAGTTGGGACTCACGCCGCCTGCCTAAGTTGAGCGGAAGGAAGATGAACACGCTTCGTAATGGGAAATGTGTGATGGCGATGACGTTTTCATTCGGCTGTTCCAATTTGAGAAGTGAGATAAGATTTTGTCATTATTTTAACAATTATTCGTGCACCCAGACAAATTGGCAACACTTGAAGATTGAATAATTTTGAGCATACTTTCATATTCAATTCTTAGATGTGCTATGAATAAAATTTTCCCAGTTTAATGACACTCATTAAAAGTTTCACAAATAGGCCACTTACCGTTTGCTTTTAATTTTTTATATACAGTACTCTCTAAACACAACCTCCAACAAATACTAGCGAGTACCACTATGATGACCAACATTAAAATGCAGTTACTTACTAGGTCTATGTGTTCATGGGTAGTAGTGTAGTGTGAACAAATCACATTCATATTTATTATTGTAAGCCACTGTGATACACACAAACATTAACCCTGTGCTTAAATAGAAATCTTTTTTCCCCATGACATCAGTTTATTGTTTTGTTGTGGTGCTGCTGAATGAGTATTTGATTAGTGAATCTTCCCAATGTCAAACACCAACACAAGGGGCAAACAAACACTGGTCATGTGATCGAAAATGATCAACAAGAAAAGAAAAAAAATACACAGATTCAATTAAGATGTATTGCACATAAAAGTTAAAACACGTACTTAAATTCTAAAAAAAAACAGATCTTTTTAATAAAACGTACCTTAAAATGTTTATTTTTTGAACGCGCCGTACATGAAAATTACTGGATTAAAAACGTTGAAATTGACTGTGTTCTAGCTACAAGTTTCACTATAATAGGTTTGATTTTATTTCATGCATTCAATGTTGTAATTTTGTGTTAGTTCAGTGATTCTTTTGCAGACCACTAGAGAGAGCCAGCATACCACTTGTGGTACTCGTACCACACTTTAAGAATTGTTGCTCTATACAATTCTTTAGTGTCCTATGAAAAATAGTTCTTGTTGTCCAATTAAATGAAACGCGTAATTGCCCTTTTTAAAAGTCTTGCAAATAGGCTTCTAACGTTATACTCTTTATGTCTTCATCCCTGACTTTTCATGAAACATGGTTTATAATCTGAAATATATTTCCTAGAGGTGTCAAATTATCGCGTTAATTGCGATTAATTAATGATATCACATTTAGTGCATAATGTTTTTAATCTCGTTAATCTACATTTTAATCTCTGCCTTTATTGTTTCTGTAGGTGGGTTGCCCTTTTCTAATAGCCCTTTTTATGTGTTGGCTTCCTGTGTTCGAGTTGTTGAGGATGGGGAAACAACTGTCAATCACAGCCTTAAGCGGACATTGATTGGCTGCCATTATGTTGGGGCTTGTTTAGCCGACGCTGATAGGCTCCCATTGGAGTTGGGCGGGCTTCGTAAGCAGCGGTGAGGAGTGGAGAGGTGAAAATGGAACATGTGAGAGTTCTCAGCACAATGAATGGAAAATGTACATTCCAAAAACGCCCTGACGACACAATTGATAAAGGTAGAGTGTTATGCCTAATTTGTAAGAAGGAGTTTGCTTACCACCGAAGCAGCTCAAATTTAGCCTCCCACATCAATGCAAAGCACCCAGTCGCGAG
>NW_017805153.1:2559247-2573735 GCF_001891065.2 Hippocampus comes | reverse complement strand
GAAGTGATTGATGTTTATTTCAGCACTTTTAGTTTGTCATGATGAACAGTGTTATTTCTGAAGTGCTAACTTACAGCACTGTGATTTAAGGGTCTGTTTTATTTATTGTTTATTATCTGAAGCAAGTTCGGTGTTGAGTACTTGTATTGCTCAGAAAATTGTTCTTACTGTTTTTGATATGTTAACCTAAGCACTTTTTAAGGGCCTGATCTTCTATTTTATTTTTAGTTTGTAATTCTTTGGAGATTTACAAAAACAAACAAAACAGTGATATTCCCCCTCGTGGTCGAAACTAAAGGTAGGACTTTGGCTAGTCTCAAATACAGCAGAAAGTAAATGGCTAGGACTGCATCTGTCCAAGTCTGCTGAAAAACAATAAAATGCTTGATAATGCCACTTTTTCTTTTATCTTTTGATCTACCTCAATAGTGTAATGATTTTAAAATGAAAATAGGGGTTTTCTCAGTAATTTTTAGATGAGATTAAAATAGAGATTAATTAGATTAATTGCAGACCTAATTGCATTTTTTTTTTGATCGCTTGACAGCACTAATATTTCCCGATGCAATTTGTCTTATCAGAATGACATCCATGGAGGCCCCTTTTAAATGTTTTGCAAATAGGCTTCTTAACTTGCGCCTTTTTTTTTTTCTTTTATCTTCATCGTTTGCTTTAATGAAATATCTAACTCCAAGCAGCTGATAGTGATGCTCAAGAGTCAACAGTAGTTAGCATGCTGGCCTGGTGATTAATCATATCGTGTTGTCGTGATTGTGCGGCTCTGGGGTATCTAAAAGTTCACCCACGGCAACACTGCTGCCAATGACTCAATGTTGAAGTCAGGCTGCACTTCAGTGAACGCCAAAAGCGCCATATTTACAAAAACACAGATGTTCCTCAAGCTTTCCGTGTTTTGTTTAGCCGGAACGCTATAGAATACTGATAACTCTTTCCAAACTTGCTTTTTGGGATTAGGATTTCACTTTGTAGAGGATGAATGAATGAGAGATTTCTGTAACCCGTTGAATTCATTGAATTGTATCCTCAGTCTCCTCTCAAGGCTTCTACAAGGAAGTCATTTCAGTGTGCCAGCCGTTCAGTGACGTCACACTCACTTCTCCACTGTCATGACGACAGTGTGTATTCGTGTAGCTCTACCAAGTCGACAATAAGCTCGCCGTCAACTGACAGTCGAGAGTCTTTCACAGTCTTGGCGAGAGCACGCTGATTCACTCCCACATCCGGCGCGAGCAGGTTTTGGTCAGCAGCGGCAGCCTGCGTTCTGCTCGGCTGCTTAGCAGCATGTGATGCCAGCCATTTTAGGTTGGGCAGCACAGAGTATGATGCAACGCCATTTTTCCCCGCTCTCCTTCTGTCGCTCTCTATTCAGCAGCCCAGTTCTGCATGCCCCGGCAGAGGCCACAGCAATGCAGCCCTTTGCAACCCACACAGCCATCTGCTCTGTGACCCGAGAGTCGCTGAGAGAGGATGGGCTGGCCCCAGTAGGAAACTGACATGAAGTGTTCCACTGTTGCCAATGCTGAGCTGAAGTCATGAGCGCAAGCCAATCTCGCAGGGACTTGTGAATGTCAGCAACGAGCAACTGAGAAAAATCTTAACTTGGTAGTCAAAGGCTAGTTAGATACACACTTGACTTTAATGTTTCAATTATTTATTCTTTTTTTTTTTTTTTTTTTGCTTACTGAGATTCAGCACTACCTAGGTCACTGCAGACCAAGCCCAAAGAGAGAGAGAGAAGTTTTATTCATCTCACTAGGGAAGAAAGCGAGAAGTAACCAAGGCCGATGTCTGGAAGGGCACTCAGGCATGTGGTTAACAGGAAGAGTCAGCCTCATCTCTGGCCAATAACTTTCCATGCCGACCACACCTATATGGGAAACGCCAATACTGTTAGTGGGAGTTAAAATAAGAGCAGTCCAGGATGCTCCAAATGCCGCTTCAAACAAACAAACTTAGATAGCTACGGTGAACGTGTGTGTGAGGTACACAACTCCATTTTGTCTTCCTGAACCCCCGGCGGGTGGTGCTAGTCGTTGGGGTGGTTGCCATGGGGACAGTAACACACCAGTGGCGCTGCCGACCTGTCTCCCTCGGCCAAGCATGCTACGAGAAGGGGGGAGGAACACTGGGAAGGAGTGAGGGCCAGAGGGGAAGTGGAGGCGGGGGGTTTATCTGCGTGACGCAAAAGGACAAGCAAGGAAGCTTGAAACTGAGTAAACAAGCGAACAGTATACATACATCTCTTAAGCACAGCATTGTCATCGGCACGAGTGTATCCGCTGCTTAGTGACAGGTATTTTTGTTGCAATGCTACGCAGCCTTCTCGCTACGATAGCTGGTGCATGTGCTATTATTGTCCTGTATTCTGTGGATCCATCGAGGCCCTTCCCAAAAGTAAGGCTGAGGGATGAAGAGAGTTCATGTTGTGCAGAACCACCACACAGGTGTTAAATAACCAGCAGGAGAAAAAGATTTCTTTGTGTCACTGGCATGTCTGCGACCGTCGCACGCAGGAAAACAAGCTGCCTCGGTGCCTCCGTAAACAAGCTTCACACGCACTCACTGGCACACCGGCAGCCACCCCCACGTCCTACATGCATACGAACATAAGCACATATGCGCCCTTGCTCACTCGGCCTCCCCCAACCTCCATCGCTTCACTTCGCACAGGAAACCCACACATGCAAACGCTGACACACAGACACAAAGTCGCCTGTGACGTACAACTTGACGCCATTGCGTTCATACTCCGGGAGTCAACAGGCCGGCTGGGTATGTTGTTCATAGCCCAGCCTGCGTAGTGCTTTGTCTGCATCCTTGCCTGGCTGAGGCTTATAGCGCAGTCCCTGATTGGGCTAAACTTTGTGGCACAACTTTGTCGCTCTGTCCATTGCCCTGAATGTTATACCTATATTATTTTTCCCTCCAATCATATTCAGAACAGTGTCAAATGTGTGTGAAGGTGAATTGTAGCATATCTCCACTGACTGAGGAGCTTCTTGGCTTGGAACATTCCAGTCTGAGCAAGCACAGCGAGGAGGGATAGGGGGGTGAGGTGGCAAAGTGGGGTGGAGCTCTGCATGATTGTAGTTTGGAGCAAGAAGGGGGCGTCTGGGGGGGGGGGAGGGGGGGGGGGGGGCAGGGTACGGCGGTTGAAGGGGGGAATCGGGTAGGGAAAATTCCTCTGTGAAACACCTCGGCGCTTCCTCCACGACAGTTCACACCCCAAAGCATCTCCCAACCCCCACCGTTGGCTTGCGCTCGTCTCACTCGACACAGTCGCGTAATGGATGAGTGAAACTGTCCACCCAGAATCCTTTGTTTCAGTCATGTGACCGGTCCGCCTTGGCAGCGCGGTGCGCCCTGATGCAGAATTGAATGCCAGAGGAGTAGGAGGGGTGCGCAGCAGCCCACGACAAGCGGCGTGCCTCTCACCCAGGGATGCTCAAAGGAACAAGGGACATCATGTTCCTTTGGCAGAAACAAATCTCAGTTGCGAGTTAACCCCTCACTTTCCACAGTGTGGCAGCTAATGGCGAAAGTCACGAGCGAAAAAATTGTCAAGTTCATATCAAGTGGAAGCCAATTCAGGCCTCATCTACATGAGGATGGGCTTTTTTAAAATTGAATATTTCCCCCTCTCCGTGTAGGAAGAGGTTTCTGTCCGCACTGTTTTGTTTGTTTTAAAAAAAAAAAAAACGCATCCACACCAAACCGCACAAGTATGTTTAGAGCAGGGGTCGGGAACCTATGGCTCGCGAGCCATATATGGCACTTTTGATGATTGCATCTGGCTCGCAGACAAAAAAAATATTCTCACTTGTTTATAAATGCATCCATTGATCGATTTTTCACTGCTCATTTCTTGTTCGGGCTGCATTTGGCTCCAGGAGCCATTTTGATTGGATGATACTGGCCAACGTTGCTGTTGCTGTGGAAACAGGTATACTCCCCCTTTTGAATCAACCCGCTCGGCCATTAGCTCAAAGCTAATCCTAAGCAAATAAGATGACGAAAAGACAAAAAGATGACGAGTTTGGTAGACTTCAGGACAAATGGACGGAAAGATTCGCCTTTGTGGAGAGAACAGATTCTGCGGCGTGTCTGATTTGCAATGACAAAATACCATCGATGAAACGGTTGAATGCAGAGCGGCACTTTGACACGCCCCATGCTACGTTCGCATCAAAATACCCTGCGAGAGACATCGGAAAGGAAGCGTGCAAGCTACTGAGCAGTGTGCAAGCTAGCCAGCAGTAACTTCGCGTATGGACCCGGCAAGATGACTTTCATTCCGATAGTTTTGCTGGATTTTTAGCAATCGTGAGGAACGGAAAACCATTCACATTAATGGTGAGTATTATCACAAAATTATTTTAAAGAATACATTCAGAGGATTATTATACTGACATTTTGTTGAAATCACTTTTAAAATACACACACACACACACACACACATATATATATATATATATGGCTCTCACTGAAATACATTTCCAAATATTTTGCTTTTATGGCTCTCTGAGTCAAAAAGGTTCCCGACCCCTGCTCTAAAGTACGGTAACTGATATTCGTCTGTCCAGAGAAAGATGGATTTTCTATACATAGAGGAATTTCAGCAATTACCATTCACTGATGGAAAAATTGGCAGAGATTTCCAAGTTGTGTGTGTATATATATATATATATATATGGCTCTCACTGAAATACATTTCCAAATATTTTGCTTTTATGGCTCTCTGAGTCAATCAGGTTCCCGACCCCTGGTTTAGAGCATTTATAAGCATGTTAGTGTAATCGCCACCAACCGGGTCCGTACCATCAGAAAAATGGGGTCCGTAGGTCTCATGGTTAAAGGCCTAACACGTTGCAAAAATATTTAGTTGTCATGTATGTTTGTTCGTTTGTTTTTCTGTCTTCCTTGCTAAAATCGACCAAAACGGCAGGACAGCTGTTTTTTTTATTCAGGTTCTTCCACATCAACGGCCTCGTTCATATACACATTGATTTACACAGTCACAAATATATAAACAGGATAGAAAGAAATATGTACTCACACACAATATATTTATGGAAGCTTATGTCCGTAATAAAAAAAAAAAAGAAAGGGGGGCAGGAGGGAGAGAGAGAGAGATACTGTATTATGTTTGAGTACTGAAACTGAACTCTAAGCACATGTCTGTCAACGAAGAGAAAGAAATATTTTTGACTGAATTCTTATTTATTTTTTAACATGCTAGAAGAGGACAATGACTAATTGTTATAAACCTCCGGTTACAGCTGTCCATAGTCAAACGCGGATCCACAGATATCTGCAAATCCTGACTTTGGACAGAGTTTTCAGAACCCACTTTTTTTTTTTCTTTTTTAAATGAAGAAAAATCTCCAGGGACGTGTGGCTCACAAGGCAGACAGCAGAAAAATATGTCGCGTTTGCGAAATCCACGGCGACGTGGAGACAAGGCCTCAGTTCCTCACTCACCTCTTGTGGTGTTAACCAAACTTTGAGCATTTCAATGAAAACAATTGATATTCGCATATTTGGTGTGTGAAAGTGGAGCGTCCCTGTGGAGTGAGTGTGAACTCATCTGAAACTAACGTACCGTGACTTTTCTCTTGCTAGAACACTTTTTGTGTGTTTACTTTGTGGGCACAAGAGAGAGAAAGAAGGAAGGCATTTACGCTGTTTGAAGAAGGGCAGGTTTGTGATGTGGCCAACGTTTTGATTCATCTTATCTACCAGCAGTTGTGCCTTGTGTAATAAGGGGCAAGACTTGGAGAGGCTGTTGAATTTACCAGTTAAACTGGTGAGACCATAACCTTTGTAAGTTTGTTTGTGAGGTATCACGTCCAGGCCCCAGAACCAGCATCCGGTACTTAATCGCTCCCCCTTTGCCGGAGGTGAGTAATAACAAGCTACGTTTACTCAAACGAGTTTTTGGGGGGTAAATTGTATTGATCAAAGTACGTTTTACTTCACTTGAGTATTTTGTCAAGAAACAGTAGTACTTGTATTGCTTTACATTGAGGTACATTCTGCGGGCTATTTGTCATATGATCTCCAGGTATTTATTGTTGCTTGGGTGTTCTTATTTGGTTCGTTTCATAAAACATGGCAGCAATCTAAATTTACTTTACTTATAGGTTCAGGCTCACCCATGACCCCAATGACGATAAACACTAGCAAAACCGGATGGATGGTTTATGAAAAACATGGCTGTGCCATGTGCTGGATTGCCCTCAATGTATTTTGATCTATCCATCTCTATTTTATTTAAGAAATATAGTTTTAATTCAAAGTAAAGTTGGGAGGCAATATCTGAATTTGCCGATACCTACTTTTGTCTAGTTGATATTCATGAACTATTTTAGGAAAGAGAAGGCGGGATGGCGAACCCCCCTTCCGCAAGAAGCCTCACTATGTTGTATGGAGACGCAGAATTTGGAGGAAAATACTGACTTATTAGCAGCAACAAAACTGAGGAATATTTCGAATAACGGTCGGCAAGTCGACCTGTAATGTGAGCGGTCGGAAGTCTTTGTCCCAATATTTGTCAAGGTGTGTAAGGGCCCGTTCACCAACCCGCCCCCCAATTCTCCTGCTCTCTGTTTGGGGGTAGGGGTGGGCATGATGGTGGGGAAGTGAGACATAGCAGCGCGGGGGAGGGGGGGGAGGGGTCAGACAGGATCACTCCCACAAAGACTTAAGTGAAGAAGCAGAGTGGCTTTTTGAAAAATTCTCATTAATGAGCCTTATGGCATAAGGATGCCTTGTCGACATTTTGGGGTTTGATTGGTTTCATTGCTCCGATCTTCCACTCACTTTTACAATTAAGGTTGTTTACTTACAGACCCCAGCAATCTTCCTGAACAAGTTGCTATGCAAGTTGTATTTTTCTTTCACTGTAACAAAATGTTTTATCTCCTCCACATTTTGCCTCCAGGCCACAATGAAGGTACTGAGTGGACGTATGGACATTCTGTGCGCACTCCCTCCCTCCACGCCCAGCCTATAGGCTGCCAGCAACGACCCATCCTCCCGATCACACCCCACTCGCAATTATTTGAGTGACGCTCCCCACCGTGCGGCCACACCATGGCCAGCAAGAGGAAGTCCACAATACCCTGCATGATCCCCAGCAAGATCATACAGCACTTTGAGGACGTTGACGTGGACATTCCGGTTCTTCAGCGGCAAACCACACTTTCTGGAGGTAGCGCCAGACTCAGCCCGCCAGAACTCACGGACTCTCCCAAACTCGAGGCAGCAGACCCAGTCATAGAGGATGCAGGAACCTACATCTGCAAGCCTTGCAACTTTGAAACCTATGACCTTAACTTGTTCTTAGACCACGTGTACGCCGGCCACCCGGAATTCCGTTCGGACCCGAGCTTCCTCTGTGTGAACTGCGGCTTTTCGGCGCTTAAGTTTGAAGGCCTGGCCCTTCATAATGCCAGGATTCACCCTAGCACCTTTAATTGCCCTCTGCAGCTGAGAAGGAGGGATAGGAGGGCGGTGGTGGAGCAGACATTAGTCACTGGGTCAGATGAAGGCAAAGATAATGAGATTTCCATCACCAAAACCCCAATCATGAAGATGCTGAAAGGCAAATCTGAGCTCAAGCGAATTGTAATGTCCCAGCCTTCTTCAGATGCGCACTCCTTAACTGGCTCCAAGGAGCCAGAGAAAAAGGAGACTGTTGCAGTCAGCCAAGTCGCTCATGTCTCCACGGTTGTCCACAATGGACCAACCAAGGTCACACTTCCCTCAGCGATTCAGATCGTCAATGGGTCTGGAACTTTACCGGTCCTTAAGACCCCCATCACACAGGTAGGTTCCCTCCTTGCTTCGTTTTAATGTTCCCCTGTTGAACTTGCTGCTTCACGAAATGCAACGTAGCACTGCAAATAATGCTAATTTTTTAACGATTGAATTTTTGTTGTTGTTTTTGAGAAATCAATGAACAGGATGGGAAAACATTTCCAAAGAGATTTTTTAAAAATTAAAAAACAAGGTTTCTGAAAACTCCAGCCAAACTGGCGGTTTGCAGATACAGTACAGACGCTCCCCAGCTAACGAACGAGTTACGTTCCGAAGGATCGTTCGTTGACTGAACGTTTACGTTAGTTGCTTCAGTGCTATATTTTGTATGGAATGTATGTTTAAGGCTTATATAACTATGTTTAAGGTTTATATAAGTATAATAAAATGAAGTTTAACTTACTTTTGGAAGATGTACTCGAAGGCTTAAGGAGATGATGGAGGGGGAGAGAGTTCCGTCTCGAACTTCTTCATGGGGACAGGCGTTTCCTCCTCCTCATCCTCCTCTCACAGCGCCTCACGTCGGTATTAGTGACGGAAAGAAGTACTACAGTACTCGGAAAAAGGCGCGCAATATAAAATCTAACTGACAGCATCTCTGTCCGAGAACATTTTTCGACATACCTGTACCCGCAAAAATGTTCGTATGTACCGTTGTTCGCAATACGAAAGTTCGTAAAGCGGGGAGCGCCTGTATATTCGGATCTGTGTTTGGCTGTGGAGAGTCATAACTGTAGATTTACCTCATCATTCTGTTACCAAAATGCTTTTCATAAGAGCCAGTCTGGATGCCAGCTAAAGTGCTGGTTATAACCATAACTACTTCACGCTGTCAAAGAGCACAGGCGAAGGAGGACTTCAAAGGTGGGCTCTTTACTGTCAGTAAATGTTGCCGCATCGTGCAGCTTAAAACCCCCCAGTTCGGTGTAGACATGGCCTCAGTTTCTGGTTTGGGCTGTAACGTGTCTGAACATCTGGAAAAATGTTCATCCAAAAGTAAAAGCAGATATTGCAAATGTCTTATTTTGATTGAAAACAAAGGTCTGCTTTCTTGGAAGACTAGAGAAATCTGAGAGTATTTTCTGGTTAGAGGCAGAAATTCTCAGCACTTGGTCAACTACAAGAGGTCTCTAAACGATGAATCGGCTTTTAAAATAGTTGTGGATGAATTATTGCACCATTAATCCAATGTATGTACAGGTGGTCTCTGTTCAGAACAAAAGCCTGCACCAGTCATCTCCAACTGCAGTTTCCACTGACGCCTCATCTTCCAAGAATCTCCCCAAAGTAATTTTTGCTTCAATTCTAGCTCATTAAACATGGACGCTTGTCGTCACGGAAACCTCCTGTTCACCGTCTCAACTCTTACCATCCAGGTGATGATTCCTTTGAGCAGCATCCCCACCTATAATGCTTCCATGGACTCCTCCTCCTTTTTGAAGACCTCTTTCAGCAAATTCCCCTATCCCACAAAGGCTGAGCTCTGCTACCTGACCGTGGTCACCAAGTTCCCAGAAGAGCAGATCAAGATCTGGTTCACGGCGCAGCGACTCAAACAAGGCATCAGCTGGTCTCCTGAGGAGATTGAGGAGGCCAGGAGGAAAATGTTCAACACCGTCATCCAAACCGCATCCACAAGCGCACACAACCAGCCGCAGAGTCCGGCGGCGCACACAATCACAGTTCTGGGGGCCACTGGGATACCTCAAATACTGCAGGGCTCTCTTGTTAGTCCAGGGGGCGTCATCGTCACGCAGCCCGTGATGGCCAACGGTACCCCCGTGGCACTGGCTGTCACACCCAAGCCCCAGACGGCGGCCCGGCCCATGATGCAGGCCCGACCCGCCGCCGCCCTGGTGGCCGACAAGGGTACCGGCATGATGGGGTCAGTGGGCAGCAGCAGTACCGGAAGCAACGTCATTGGAAGCAGTAAGAGTAGTCGGAGTGGAGGAGGGGCCACGAGCAACGTCAGTCGTAGCACCAGTCAAGCGAGTGTCATTAATCTCACTCAGGATAGCAACAATTATGGCAATACAAAGGTGAGTGGCACCAATGTGAAATACCCCAGCGGTACCCTGGGTAAGAGTAAAAGTGACGTCAGTAAAAGTGCAAATGCCCCCAGAGTCAGTGCGGACAGCAAGCCTTCGAATGGCAGCAACAGCAGCACAACAGACAGTAGTGGCGGGAACAAAAATGATGCCTCGAGCGTCAGTGCGGATGACGCCGACCTGAGCACGAGCAACTCCTTCAAAATGGACGAAGCATCCTCCCCTTCCTCCAAGTCCTCTTCTCCGTCTCCCGTAGCCGGCGGCTCCCTGAGCTCCCGCAGCATCAACGTGTTCCTCGACCCCGGCTTTTGCAAGGGCAAGAAGTCCCAGGAGCAGCTCGGCACGCTCAAGGACAGTTTTCTGAGCAACGCGTACCCCGACCAGGAGGAGGTGGACCGCCTCATCTCACTGACGGGACTCACGGTGCGCGAAGTCCGCAAGTGGTTCAGCGATCGACGCTACCACCTCCGCAACCTCAAGGGCCCGCGCTCAGGCCCAGGTGCGCCACACAAGGCGTCAGCAGGCAGCAGCGCGGCGGGCGGCAACGAGGGCAGCCCCGGGCCCATCGACCTTTCCGAAAACAGCAGCGGCGCCAAAACGCCACAGCATGGTTCTGCTCCTCTGAGCCCGACGTCAACACACACTCCTCCATCTCCCTCGACGCCCTCACGCAGGCTGCCCAGATCGCCTTCTCCTGACTTCACAGTTGTCCGCTACAAGGAGAGAGAACCCCACCAGGTGAGCATATGGCCACAATAAATAAATAGATAGATAAATACTTGCCAGTTTGACAAATTTACATCCCGGGAGAACAGTACTAAGAAATAGACCTAACCTTAATCAGAGAGTAAACTTTTCCAGAGGATTGTTTTTGTGCTGATTTAAAATCTGCCCTTGCTTTGTTTTCCCCCAAGCCCATCAGGTTTTCATATGTAGTGTATTTAGTAGTTTCTGAATATGAAGTTCAGAAACGGGTGGGATTTTTTTCTGAAACACGCGTGGTAAAATCCGTACTGCACAATCATTTATAGGTCAATCATAGAAACAAAAAAAATAAGAATATCTCACAAAACTGATGTGCTAGAAATTTTTTTTTAAATCAGTGTCAAAAATACATTTAGGGGTGCCCGAAGCCATCTGATTCAAATTTGCTGTTGACCACTGTTGTAAGTCCAGTAGTCTAGTAGATCGCTAACTGATATTTGGAGGCAATATTCATTGATAATGCTAAAGTCAGAGGAAGATCCCATTCAAATGCTAACGGCAATTTGCATTGACTTTGGCAGTGATATTCCTTCAAATAACCAAAATTCACACAGAAATGCTGTGGAAACGCATACACGCAGGAAAGATGACACAACTCAAATGCACAAATTACTCCCAATCTGTGAAAAAAAGAGTTCAATGAAGAGGAAGAAATTATTGTTCTCTTTCTCCATCCATGCACAGCACTACACTGCCCCTAAGAGGCCAAAACGTGCAGCAACAGCTGACATATATACACATATACATGCCGTATATTATTATTTTTATTTATTTTTTGTCAGATTAAAGCGCTGGAGGCCAGCTTCACTCTGGCCGCCGAACCGACAGGAGAAGAAGTGGACCGTCTGCGAAGTGAGACCAAGATGACCAGAAGGGAGATCCACAACTGGTTCACCGAGAGGAGGAAGAAAGCAGCGGCGGCCGAAAGACGGAAAGAGGAGGCGGGGCGAGCATCGGGCAGCGGGACAGAAGCCGACGGCGAGGAGGGACAAAACGACGACGCTTCCGGCGAACTCAAAGTCAACCCAATTAAGATCAATCTAAAGATGCTGAAGGTCACCGAGGCCAATGGCAAACTGGAGGATGAGCCGGCGGACAGCCTGGGTGGGAGCGCCCAATCCGGCGCGTCTACGAACCTTGCGGCGATGCCCGGCGGCAAAGCGGCCGTTCTGCGAGGCAAAAAGACAGCGGAGCAGTTGCACCTGCTCAAGCGAGTGTACGCGAGAACACAGTGGCCCAGCGCCACTCAGTACGACGAGCTCATCTCAGGCACGGGGCTGCCTCGGCCCGACGTGGTGCGCTGGTTCGGGGACTGTCGCTACATGCAAAAGAACAGCCAGCTCAAGTGGTTGGAGGCGTACCAGAACACGGCCTTGGACGAGGATCTCCACCAGGACAACGAGCGCTTCCTCCAGGCACACCTCGACAGCCGTGGTGGTCAGGAAGAGTCGCAGGTACTGACCACCAACCAGTCAGCGCAATGAGTCAAAATTCATTCACACTGGCAGAAATTAGTTCAAGTCCCTGTCCATGCAAATCAATGTTTTCTAAAATTGACACATCACAGAGAAAAGTGTTAACAATCTTTAAAAAAAAAAAAAATTCCCCCTCTGACACATGAAACTCAATTTCTCCAGAACCCATTTTATTTTCAAATTTCGTGATACGTTAGACCCAAGATGAAGTGGCCATTTGAACTAGGCTTGGCGTTTTGGGGGAAATCTTGTCTCGTTGCTACTTAGTGGGTAGGCGCTAGCTAGCTATGTTTCTGGGGCTTCTCACAGCCGGCGGGCAGGTTTGTCAGGAATATTCGTAACAACACCGGGCTCTTCTGTCAATTGTGGCATCGAGAGAAGATGCATTTTAGAGACGTTGGCTCAGCTCGCTAGCAAACTCAATACTGTAAAAGTCATAAAATAAAAAGTACCTAGTCATACAGTAACCACCCTTCCATTGGGGGGTTACATAACAGACCACCCTGCACGAAGTGAAATTTGCAAGACAGGAAGAAATGCCCTATTTAAATACCCCCCAAGGCATGTTTTTTTTTCTTCTTTTTTGCATTTATGGCACAATAGTCAAAATATTGTACGAAGTAACAGTCCCTCATGCTTGATGTACACCTTCAGCTCTTCAACAGTCCGGGGTCTCCGCCACACATTTTCAATGGGAGACAGGTCTGGTCAGTCTAATGTCCACACTCGTTTTTACTACGAAGCCACACCATTAGAACACGTGCAGAATGTGGTTTGGCATTGTCGAGCTGAAATAAGCAGGGGCGTCCATGAAAAAAAAAAGGTTGCTTGCATATGTCGCTCCAAAATCTGGATGTACCTTTCAGCATTAATGGGGCCGTCCGTCACAGATGTGTTAGTTACCCATGCCCCATACCATCACTGATGCGGCTTTTGAACACTGCATCCATAACAGTCCGGATGGTTCGTTTCCTCTTTGGCCTAGGCGACACGACGTCCACAATTTCCCAAAACAATTTGAAATGTGGACTCGTCAGACCACAGAACACTTTTACACTTTAGTCCATCTTAGATGAGATTAGGCTCAGTTGTAGAAAAAAAAAGTAGTGTGTTTCCGGTAACCCGACCGACCGAGAATTTCAACGTCGAAAAAAAAAACTTTACGGTCGGCATTTTTTTTCAAACAACTCTCTACATTTTTGTGTAGAGGGTTTACATCGGTGCAAACTCTCGCAATAAACACGTTGAGCGCGTGCGTCGTTTGCCCTGTCGTCTGTCAACAACATTGAAACATGGCGGCGGCCGCGATCTCCGACGACAGTTTAAACCGCGTTTTCTGTGTTACAGTCGTGTGCTCGCACCGTAATGTTAAGAAAATAGTATCCATTGATGTATCGAAAAAAATTCAGCGTTGTTTTATGGTTATTTTGTTTCAATTTTTGATGGGAGGGATTGAAAAAAAAAAAACTTTGTCCGACCTACCGACCCAATGCTGAAATTTCATGTTACCGGAAACACACTATCTTTTTTGTTTGGCCTCAGGGAAGCCGGTGGCTGTTGCTTTGCATAGTAGAATTTTAAGTTGCACTTACGGATTTGTGGCGCCGAACTGTATTTACTGACATGGGTTTTCTAAAGTGTTCCTGAGCCCATGTGATGATATCCTTTACACATTCATGTCAGTTTTTGATGCAGTGCCGCCTGAGGGACTCGAAGGTCACGGGCATTCATTGTTGGTTTTCGGCCTTGCCACTTACATGCAGTCATTTCTCCAGATTCTCTGAACCTTTATTATATTATGGGCCTTAGATAATAATAAATAATAATAATACATTTTATTTATAAGCGCCTTTCAAAATACCCAAGGACACTTTACAATCAAAAGAGCAATAAAACCACAGATAAAATTATAAATAATAAAAGCGATGAGTTTAAACTGTAAATGCAATTTTAAGTAGGTGGGTTTTAAGATGAGTTTTGAATATAGGAAGAGAGTCAATATTTCGGATGTCGGGTGGGAGTGAGTTCCAGAGTTTGGGGGCAGAGCGGCTGAAAGCTCTGCACCCCATCGTGCTGAGACGGGCAGAGGGTACACAGAGGTGGAGGGAGGCCGAGGACCTAAGGGAGCGAGACGGAACAGAAATTTGAAGAAGGTCCGACAGATAGGGGGGGGCAAGGTTATGGATGGCTTTGAATGTGAAGAGGAGTATTTTGAAGTTGATCCTCAGTTTGACAGGGAGCCAGTGCAGCTGTTGGAGGATGGGGGTGATGTGATGGAAGGAGGGGGTTCCAGTGATGATACGGGCCGAAGAATTCTGGACCAATTGAAGTTTATGGAGGAATTTGTTGTGGACACCG
>NW_017805153.1:2549992-2559100 GCF_001891065.2 Hippocampus comes | reverse complement strand
GAGGAGGAGTTCTGTTTTATCACTGTTAAGTTTGAGGAAGTTATGTGTGAACCAAGATTTAATTTCTGAAAGGCAGTGTGAGAGGGAGGAGGGTGGGAGGGATGCGTCGGGTTTGCTGGAGAGGTAGAGCTGGGTGTCATCCGCGAAGCAATGAAAGTGTATACCAAATTTACGGAAAATATTGCCAAGGGGGAGAAGGTAAATAATGAAGAGGAGGGGTCCCAAGACAGAGCCTTGGGGCACACCGGAAGAGACAGGGAGGGACTGTGAAGTGAAGGAATTGAGTTGGATGAACTGAGAACGGCCGGAGAGATAGGAATGAAACCAGTGTAAGGGAGTGTGAGTGATGCCTATGGTGGAGAGTCTATTTAAGAGGATGGGGTGGGAAATAGTATCAAAAGCTGCACTCAGATCAAGGAGAATGAGTATTGAGATTAAACCGGCGTCTGCTGCCATAAGGAGGTCATTTGTGATTTTTAAGAGGGCTGATTCAGTGCTGTGACGGGGACGGAAACCAGACTGGAATTGTTCGTAGAGATTGTTATGGGTAAGGTGGGAGGCAACGCCAGCGTTCACTCAACCCGGAAATCACGTGACTGATGATGATATCCCCAAACTCCTTGCAATTGTACATTGAGGAATGTAAAACTGTTGGATTATTTTTCACGCTGCACTTCAAAGAGGTTAACCTCACCCCATTTTTGCTTGTGAATGACAATTCAAGCAATTTAGGGAAGCTCCTTTTTTATCCAATCATGGTACCCAACTCTTCCCAGTTAGCCTGTTCACCTGTGGGATGTTCCAAACAGGTGTTTGATGAGCATTCCTCAACTTTCTCCGTCTTTTGTGCCACCTGTCCTCGCATTTTTGGAATGCATAGCCATGGTAGTTGAAATTAATGATTGTTTCCTAAAAACAATAGTTTATCAGTTTGAACATTCAATATCTTCTTTGTAGTGTATTAAACTAAAAATATAGTTTGGATATGATTTGCAACTCATGTTGTGTTTTTATTTGACTAACACAATGTCCCAACTTAATTGTGTTTGTAGTCCACTGTTCAAAAAAATCCCCACAATGAAGAAGGGTTTACTATCACTAACTCACAATTGTACCAGATGACCACGGATGGGAACAAAGGTCAAGTCCGCATGTGGACTCATGCCAGATGCTAATGTGCGTAACTGGGTTCCGTTTAGGCCACAGCCCAAAATCACAAAATCAGGAAATTGAAATGGTGAAAAACAGCTGTTGCCGTCAAACGTGCATTCCAAAACAAATCTCTGAATTCACTTTACAAGGTTTTAGTGTTAGCGTGTCAATATACACACACTCGGTAAACCACATCCAACATTTTTGTACTTGAGGAGAAAGGGTTCTTTCTGTGTTGCATTGAAATAATTCATTTGCATGCGTTTTGTTTTGTTTTTTTTGGGGTGCAAATACTTATTGAGCAACAGTGAACACTGGTCTTTCCGGCTGCAGTTACAGGAACTGGCAAAGGTGACTGGTTTGACAACCGATCTGGTGAGATACTGGTTCGCCACCAGGGCACCTGCAGCTCGACCAGAGCAAGTGTCTGCGCTGAAACCTGCAGCAGGCGCAGCAGTAGCTGAGCCGCGGCCGCCACCAGGCTCCTCCCCCGTGGAGCCGCACCCGAGAGGAAGTAACGAGAAAATTGAGCAGTCGCTGTGCGGCCAAGCAGGGGAGGGAGACACTCACAACACTACTCAAGGTAGCTTGTGTGTCTTGAAATCTGCTCTGAAACGTAATGACGCTCTAATGGTATTTCCTTCTGGTTTGACCCACGACAGGAGCAGATTGACAAACGCGATGGGAACGGGCCTTGAAACTGTACCTCCCCCTCCTCGTTGGGTGGATGTGACTTTGGCCGCTCCATGTGAGATGGACACAAACATCTGGCCTTGCACTCCACCTCCACCCTTTTGTTTTCTTCATGCCTTTTCCAAAATTCTGCTGCACAAAATGTTCCTCCTTATTGGCCGTTCAAATGGTGGAAGAAAAAAAGGGTAAAATAAAGTGTGGTTGGGAATGGAATCCACATTTACTGAAGCGGCTCATTCATCGTTAGTGTGCTTTGATGCTGGAGCTTTCCTAAAGCCTTAAAAGCTTAAGAAAAAAACAATTGCCATCTTGCACTAACTCCCTCTGGACTGTGGCAGCTGACACGGCAGCGCAAGTTGGACTCTTCATAGCGTCTAAATGACAAATGAAGCACTGAAGTTGTTTTTTTTTCCTGATTTTGTCCATTTAGTTGTACATTGTGTAAAAACAAAGGATGTGATACATTCATCCTCAGAACATGACACCAAAATAACTGATAGATGGGAGTTTTGTATCATAGGATCAAGCGCTCCTTGACGTCCTCGACGTGTATGAACATTTATTTTTACGGAGTGCATACATTTGACTGTAAAACCGAACTTACCGGGGTTTCCTAATTAGGTAAAATGTATCATTTTTACAAGTGTATTTGCAGAATAAACTGTATTTCATGAAATGTTTCATTCCCCAAAATTCTTGTGTACATTTGAAGATGGCCATCAAATTAGACAAAGACAAAACAGTGAGTATGAAGTAAGTATTTTATTCTCAGGATTTAGTATGTTCCTTACGAAAGGCAAAATTAAAATGATTACTCTTCCTCTCCATAGTTGTTTTAGGCACATTACAGAAAGGCAAGACTGTCAAGTGAGGAAACAAGACGCTTTGGGGCCCTGCACAGCACACATATCCAAAAGCAGGCTTTGTGAGATTCTCAACCATTTGACCTCTTTCAATCTCAAACTGCATGAAGCCATTGGGGGGGGGGGGGGGGGGGGACCCCCCCAAAATGACTAAAGGGCAACAGGCAACGTGTTATCACGCGCTGCTGAGACCCGGTCAGTCAAAACAGATGTGTACCGTGAATGCTGGGGGCGTGTAGACAGACATTTGCAGTACTGCAACATCGACAGCTGGTGGGGGAAATTAATACGGGGTACACAGTATATATCTCGTGCGCACAAACACACACACGATGCTAAAAGTATTTCTGTGGCCTAACAAAGTGTTCCTGAACATCACTGCTCTCACTTCCAACTCTTCATGATACCTTATGGCTTGGGAGTCTCTGTGTTGTTACACTGAGCCACAATACTGAATTTACATCATGACAGAGAGAAAACAAATGGGCAGTTGAACGCAAGCTCCGAGTGGACCCAATGAAGGCACCAGGACGTCCATCCGAAAAGCACTGCCATCCGCGTGCTTTGAATTTACAAACATGCAGAGAGGCCAGGAGTGAACGAAGACTGTCGACGTTTAAATAAAAGCGCAGCGTCAGTTCAACCTCAACTCCCTAAAATGCATGATGGCAGCGATGGGACGAAGCTTTGAATATGGCATATTTTCCCACTCCTACAGGATAGCTAAACCAAAAAATGAGCAAAATGCTGACGACACGCTTCGCAATAGTGGAGGGCTTTCTGATTATGGCGCCGGCACAGTTTGCCATCATGAACCGAAACATATCATCATCGCAACTGCTTTGAAGTGAGATCAACCAGAAATTTTGGTTAAAGGATCGAGCGGCATGATCAACTACGAAAACGCAATCGTGTGCAAGTTTGTGATTTTTGGAATGTAACAAAAAAGAAAATGGCTGCGTCTGCTGTATGACCAGCTATGACTTCTTCCTGATGCCTTTCACAAAAAAAAGTTCAATATGTAAAGAGGAGGTGCATAACATCCCCTGAAGCACAAAGAGAGAGAAATGTTCAAACAGTCGCAGAGCCCTCGTGTTTTACACATATACATAGAAAGAAAATGGAAAGATCACATTATGAATGTTTAAATAATTGGAATAATTAAAATGAGGGGAGACGGGAGCTCTTTGAGAGCACGTCGGGAGCCGCTGTCCTCTAGCCGACAGCACAGCAGGAATAAATACATTTTCACACACAGAGATGAGTAAACAGCCCGGAACAGGAAATACTTTCAATCCACCCCCACCCCCTTCCTGTGTGCAGCAACCAGCTTCCTCTCTGGTGTCGCGGTCCCTCCCTCCCGATGTTGAGCGGGCTGGGCGGACGGGGTGGTGGTGTGGGGAGCGAATGAGCTGCCTGAAATGTAGGCTAAAGCGGTGGTGGCGTTTCCATGGAAACTGTTCACAGCAGTCAGTGACATCATCAGTACGGGCAAAGGCGTGATGATTGGGGCTGGGGGCGGGATCAGGTCGGGGGGGTCAGCACAAGGTGCGGTTGGGCCGGCTTTTTGATTCAGACGCGGTTCTCTCCGCCCACTCTGGTCCGCCGCAGCATCCTGAAAAGGGGACAAAGACCAACAGTCAGCATGTCTGAGACCTCGTGATCGTTCCTCGCGCCCCCTTGGATGCACCTTCTGTTCTGCGCGTCCATGTGGTCGAGCAGCGGCTCCTGCGACACCCTGAAGTCATCGAGTGGCGACTGGTAGCGGGAGTCGAAGGAGCCCTCCCGGCCCCTGTACGCGGCCACAGCCTGGGCGGGCGACTGCGGCACGGGCGACACGGAGGACACGGACGATGCCGAGCCATGCTCTCCGAAACGTTCTCGTCCCGCGTGAGCCAACGCAGCACTCGACGAGCTCATGGAGAACGGGCACGCGATCTCGCCGTTTTCATCCTGTGGATGGAAATGCTAACGGTTAACATCAATACTACAAGTTTAAAGCAACGACTACTTCAACACAAATTTTAGAACCACATATGTGGGTGAATTAGATAAGAATATACACAGGCATATATTCTTTATCATCAAGGAAAAAACAGGATTACAGCAATTTACGGCAGAAGAAGACTATTCTTTTTGGTTTATGTCTGCATGATCAGCGCTGTATATAAACAGTCTGGCCAACTCGCTTGACAGGCGCCATCTTGCAGGCCAGCCTGCATGCTGCACCCTATGCGACAGTCCACACATGCCGTCTTATTTGGTGCGCGTTTCTTTCCTAGGCCCTCAAGAATCACAAGCACATCATGAAAATTGCTGTAAATATGGACTGGAAGGTGATTTTACCACTGGTTTAATTATTTTTCCCTGATTAGAACAATGGACGGTGTCATACAAGCACAAGATAGACACCAATACATTTTTTTAAATCGAGAAGATCAGGAAGGGACCGACACAGGTGGGCCGGCCGCATATTTCAAAAATATCTAATGGACTCAGACCATTATTTTCAATCTTTCTCACAATGACCAGAATGTGAGGCGCTCCAGTCCTTCAAGCAACTTTTGTCTACTCAAAACGTTGCGCCGATACAACTCAGAACACACCCTTTATGAAATGGCTGAAATAATAGTCGCTCGATCCATCAAATTTCAACACCACTAATTCCGTCCAGGATTCAAACAAATAATGTTGTAGCTGAACTCACTCCCATGCCTTGTCTCATGATTTTCATTCATTGTTCCATCAGAGAGCATAAAAGAGAATAAACTTACATCGAGGCACTTTCTCAGCCCATACTTTCCGTGTCTTGGCGCGCCACACCTTTGTCACACCCTACAACCACGCGTGTGTGCCCATTGTCACAGTATATGTTCCAAAGAAATGATGGAAAGATTGACAGAAAGGCATTGAATTCTGCACCACCGACAGCGAACGATGAGCTGCAAGATGGCGCCTGGAAAAGCCTGTGATTTTTGGCTCACAATAGCCGTCCGTAGCGGCAAGAAGTTGGCCAGACTGTTTCCATGCGGCGTCGTGCAGCTACAATGAATTCCGTGTTGGTGTCTTTGTAGGTGTAGTAACATGTTTGATGTAACTTCCAAGTTTTTTTATGTGCTTACGGCAAACAGTTGTAAAGTTACCAACTGCTGACCGAAATGATTTCAATTCAATTCAATTTCAGGGTTATTAGTCATTTGTGAGTAGTCAGAGTGGCAGAAGCGCCACCTATGGACACATAGACGATGTTCACATCCGTCCCTCACTTCCGCCACATTTTAAAAACATGCATGGGAACGTGTCACAATTCTGTTTTGTCTCGTGGCAGTGTCAAGAGGACAAAAATAAAACAGAAACAAATCAGGCCGCTTTCAAATGTGGATCAAGACTTGGGCAGTAGATAACGGCACAACATCGAAGCTGCAGGAAGTCCACAACAACAGGCCCGCTAGCATATGATAATTGCTTACTCTTCCTCTGACGATGTGGACCAACAATGAGGCCAACTCGAGATCCTCATTGAAGCTGTTCTTCAGAGGGACAGAGCGATAACCTGGCACAATGTATAATACAAGAGGTCAGACAAGGTCGTTGGTGATGCTGTAAGATGCTAGCAAGTGGCACAAATGGAGAAGTGGGAGTGCTGCCGTGCATACCCGTCTTCAGGCTGTGAATCGGGAACGTGGCCTGAGCCAGGAAGTTCTGGTCACTGAACATGTCGATTTCGTAGACCACAAAGCGCAGGAAAGCAAAGGCCGAGTTGCTTACTGCAAACTGGAACGGCTTTTTGGGCCATGTGGGGTTCAGACCATTATCGGCTGCAACGGGACAGAGTACAACAGACAAAACAATGAATAAAACACAACACGGTTATGGAAAAAATAAGAATCACGTCAATCATCATCATCAGTCATACTTCGAGTGAGACTGAAAAATGTTTATTCATCAATTTCAAAACGTATTTATTCAACAGCTGAAACACAATTACTCCAAACTATCTGCACATTGAACACTATTCTGATTGGCGAGGACTGCTCTCCGGCCGTGTCCCGCCCTGCCTCGGCAAAAACCCCCATTCCCTCTGTCCACGTTGAACCAGCAATTGTTGTTCATGGCTGCTGGAGGCGTTGTGACATGATGTGGAAACGCGGAAAATGTTTTTCCACAACACTTTTGCAATATACTTCTACTGTGACAATTTTTGAGATGTTTTTCGAAGTGTCTTTGTTTCCATGACCAGTTTAATATTGCGTAATTTGTATTTTGCACATTTCTGAGGGCAATGAAAACCCAGCTAGTATCACATACAGAGGTCAACCAAAAAAGCTTGCGTTTCCATTTTTGATACCATATTGACTTTGGAAGTACTGCCACAAATGTGGGCCATTTACTGTTAAAACTGCAATTCCCTTGGACACCAAAATGGTATGGCTCAGATAGTGCGAAAGTGAGAAGCTAAGGGAGAACAGTAATACTGCATAATCTAAGACAGCATATGATTACTAGAGAAATAGATCGATTGCTGTCTCCTGGCATTAACTGTACATTAAAATAAATATTTGCCCAGGTCCAGGAGCAACAGGAGATTCATGTCTATTTGTCAATTGTTTTGTGTTGCAATTCAATACCCACCTTCTGAATCCGTTTTTTGCTTGGTGCTGTCATACTCGGCCCCACACACCTCAATCTCGATTAGAGGACAAACAATGCCACGCCCGTGTTTGGGTAGGTGCCTTGCACCCAACACCTTTAAAAAGAGATCAGAAAATGCTTTTTGTTTACATCACACTTCTCATGGAAAGAACTTACAAAGTGCTCCACAAGGTTAAAATAGTTAAGCCACCTCACAACATAACTACGGATGCACAATAACTACTTGCTGGATCAAAATTGGGGAAAAAAATAAGGATATTTTTATTGCTCCGATAGCAACAAAACTGGACTGATTACAAGATCTGCTCAAATAAACTTGCACATCACCTGGTTATTTTCTCTTTAAGAGCGCAAAGGACCCAGCCTCAGTTGCATGGCGTGGCAAGTGAATATGGTAAATATATTACCATCACCTGTGTGATGTGACATGATATCCAGACACATGCATGCACGCGCGCACGCACACACACACCCTGAACAGGTCGCCAGTCAGTCACAGGCCACAACAAATACTATGGGGGGTTGAAACTGTGGACAAATGTAGTCCAATTGACAGAGATTTGCAATACAGTATATCCAGGAATGGAGGTCAGGAGGGAGGGGATTGCTAAGCATCATCATAATGATCATTTCATTTAATTAGTGACTTACTGGGTTGTTAATTTGGTGTCAACTGTTTTGTATGAATGTCGTATGGAAAAAAAAAACATCAAGGATACAGACTACAAATAGCAGTTACATTAATACTGATTGAAAATTAATTTGTCTCATAAAGACATTTGATAATGTAATCGAAGAGGTTCAGTAAATGATTCCAATGATTATAGTAATCATCAGGATGAATACTAATGAGGTACAGTACGATTGACGAATAAGGGGCGGGACCAAGTAACTCACTTCTTCCCACTCCTTTTGGAACATGTACCGTATTTTCACGACCATTCGGCGCACCGTATTGTTGGGCGCAGTCTCAGTAACGGGTGCTATTTCTGTATTTGACACGTACACAAAACGCACTGTATTATTGGGCGCAGCCAGGCATGGTAAAACATACGCCAGCTTAAACATATGGCATGCATGCACGCACGCTAAAAACACGTTAGCTTGAAGCATACGGTGGCATGCATGCACGCTAAAACATACCAGGTATGTTAGCTTAAAGCATACGGTAGCAGCTAAGACATACGGACACACACTTAAAAACACATTTTTAAAAAGGCAACGGAAGCAAAACTGAGTTCGGTTGTACTTTATCAGAGATGAAAGTGGACTTTTCTGAGGACTAAAATTGCAAATACACTGAAGCTAAATGTTTTACATGCATATAATTATCCAAATTTTAGAAGGCAATGTCTTATATATTGTTCCTGTTAAATAAAAATTAAAATTAAAATGGGATACTAAAAAAGTTACACACACACACACACGCGCGCACGCACGCACGCGCACGCACGCACTGGCCGATCAAGCATGAATTAGTTTACACAAAACGCTATTCAAATACTCGACATTCAATGATTAATCTTCCTTTTGTGTGCACACGTGTACCCTATGTGGCTTCCGTTCGGGCCGAAATTTCGAAATCTCCAAGATATGGCGAGGCCATGAGAATGCGAGGCAAGGGTATTACTGTTGTGGTGACGCCACTCAAGCTAAGCGAGCCTCAGCAGTAGATAGTCCGCTGCTCTCTGCTGTGCGTGCTTCAGCGCGAACATGTACGCAAGCGCGTCTTTTGATTTCAACCAAT
>NW_017805153.1:2547860-2549927 GCF_001891065.2 Hippocampus comes | reverse complement strand
TGGGGACTATCCCCCACGTTCTAGTTGAGATGGTATAACCCAAGAGGCAAAATGACGCTTGCTACTGTTGTTGCGAGTTGCCATTCGTTCTACTAAACCATTAGTCAAACGCCATCATGCCTTCTGTCGTTATTACACAAACAAAAATCTCTTTACTGTTACTAGTGTTAGTGCCTCAATATGGCTACGCTCGTGAAAGCAATACAACGAACTCAAACGCGTCTTCGTTCAATGTTGTCAACTAATATCCGGATTATGCAAATTTTCCTCAATTCTCCGGAGAAATTTTCATAAAAATTTGAAAAACCCGGAATTCCGGGAAAATCCGGAGGACTTTCATCTCTGTTTATTTAGCCATTTTACAATGTACTCACGCGACTGGTACCTGCTAGGGGCGTGCCTTTAGCGTCCTCTTACACGCCTACCCTTCACTCATTGGTGACTGGTACCTGCTAGGGACGTGCCTTTAGCGTCGTCTTACACGCCCACCCTTCACTCATTGGCGGACTTCCGCATGCCTGTCGTCACTCACCTCCGCCTTTTCTCTATATAAACAGCGTGTCGTCCAGACGTGCTCTCAGTCAGGCTTTGGAACTCGGCGCATACACTAGACGCTCCGCATTATAAGGCGTCCTGTCCATTTTGGAGAAAATTTAAGACTTTTAATGGCGCCTTATGGTCGTGAAAATACGGTAATTCAACTGTTTTATTTTTCTGAGGTTTTTCTTGTATTTCTATGTTTGTCTATTAAGGGGTGTTCACACGGCACACATTTGCTCCGGTGCTGCACCGATGTATTTTGTTGCGATATATCTTACACCGGAGCAAATGTTGTGGAGCGGTCACACGTACAAAGCCGCTGAGCCTGTTCGCCCCGGCGCAGCCCCACTTGGGTTCACACGGCAGTTTCTGCAGCGGAGCAAAACGATAGAAAACAAGAGCTGTCGTGTTGGTTCTTGTTAAAACATACACAACTCAAGCAACTACTGTACAGGCACGTCCTTCTCCTTCTCGGTCTCTGTGCCTTCTGCTCGAGAGGCGTTCAATGACCGCCCCCGAAAACGTAAATCAACGATGACTTCAATGACACTCAGAAAAGCAAACATATAATGCGCCAAACAGAAAATCAAGAGAGGAAATCACAAAATAAATTCTACGGGGGGGTTGTGAACACACAACAGAGGAACAAACTACACAAACAACTCCCGAGACAGTCCAGTCTCCTACAAAAGGAAAGATGATGTTTGGGGACTATCCTCCCCGTTCTAGTTGAGATGGAGCAAATTTTTAACCCTGTTAACCCTGTAGCGTTCACACGTATCATTTTACATCGGTGCTGCCCCGCAAACGAGCATTAGCTCCGGAGCAAATTTTTAAACCACCTCCCTGAGGTGGGTTAAATTTGCTCCGGAGTAAGCTGTTTTCAGGGGCTACACTGGTGTAACTTTGCACGTGTGAACGCTCTACTGGGGCAGCACCGGCGTAGCACCGTAGCAAATGTTGCCGTGTGAACACCCCTATAGTCTACTTCTTTATTAAATAATTGTAATATGTGTTGAAAATAAAAATTGTTAACTTTCTGCATCTGTGAAGGGGGTTATGGGACACTTTTTTCTAAAACATACATACAATAGAGCATTCCATTTCTGTGGTGCTTGCTAGTCAACATAATTTGAACAAGACAGATGTGGCTCATTTTTGTCAGGTTATGCACCACATTTTGGCAGGAGATTGACAGGTTAAAAAAACCCTCAAAAATGAGAAATCATGTCATATATACATATATATATATATACATATATATATGACACACATACAGAGCTGTGAGTTTAGCGCGTTATTATCGGCATTAATTTAAATCAATTTTAACGTGATTACATTTTTTATCGCGAGATTAATGCGGCAACACGTCACAGTGGATTTTACGTTGCTCTATAAATAAAACGGAAACAAAACAACAAGCGCGCTGCACAGGTCCACTCCCATGTCTGTTCTGCCATCCACGGCAGCGCGAAACACCGAAAACGGATACTTGAAGAGGTTATGAATGGAAAGGTTAATTTTAAA
>NW_017805153.1:2530036-2547062 GCF_001891065.2 Hippocampus comes | reverse complement strand
CACTACAGGCTGAGTACTAGTTTACCTTAGATGTGCACTTTATAATTTTATATTGCTCTGTTTTGATTCCCTAAAAAGAGCTGTTAAAGGAGCTGTTGTGTGGCTTTCACTGTTGTTCATGGACAGTAATATTGTGTGAGAGCTTATGTGTGAATAACTGCTCCAAGTGAAAAATGTTCATGTAAAATTGAAAATCGAAATTGTTGTTTCAGTAAATATTTGCATTTTGCACATAGAAAACTGATCCATGATTCCATGTTGATGAGAGCATTAAAACGGGAAAAAAATAGGACAAAAAATATACAAGGAAATTTAGAAACGATAAAAAATGTGAGTAGTCACGATTAATTTTGAGTTATTAAGAGTTTTTAATCACGATTAAATATTTTAATCGTTTGACAGCTCTAACACACACACACACACACACACACACACACACACACACACACACAGCAGCAGAGTTTACAATGATATTTTGAGTTCATTCATATTGTTACAGAATACTTAAGTTTTCAAAAGGATGGCAATAAGAACTATTCCCAATCAAGCTTAACGACCAAATGTTTGTTTTATTTCTGCAAGTGATTGATGCGCCAAAGTTATTCTAGCAATGTAACAAGATCTGTAGTCTAATCTTTAAGTAACAACATATGATCAAGCCCAATAATGTGTTACCTTAAAGTTAAAGTTATTGGATTCACCCCAAAACTGGCAAGCGGAAAAAAAAAAAGTTAGAGCACGGAAATTAAACGCATTTTGAGGCATGTCATTGGCCCAGGGGTCACCAAGGTGGTGCCCGCAGGCACCAGGGAGCCCTCAAGGTTTGCGCAAATGTATTTTCAAAGTGCATACTACCAAACTGGTAGCCCTCCGCATTAATCAGTAGCCAAGAAGGACTCCTCGTTTCAAAAAGGTTGGTGACCCTTGCATTGGACAATAACTACAACTATGTCATGTATGTTGGACCCCGAGCATAGCTGCCCGCTCAGTTTGCCGGCCCCAATAGGCTCAATAAAGTTAACTGTACATAAAAAATGTGCCAACCATTTTTGTTTGATTTGTTTAAAAAAATGAATATGATTTTTCCAAAAAAAAAAAAAAAAGTCCTCACTCGATGGGGATCTTTGAAATGCACGAAATCTGCCCTCGGTCCACCATCTATCAGCGTTGCCCAATCTTTTTTGACCAAAAATCAACTTTTCAAGCAGTCAACCTCACATTTTTTTCTGTAACACAGTTGCCATCCCAGTAATCAAGATGTGAGGTCAGAGTTAGATAAAGTTTAGAAATATTATTTTGCGGTGGAATAAGCAGGATGGAAGGGGTTACAGTTTTAATGTGTTAATCAAAAAGAAAGAATCCAACGTGACACCAAAATTTTTTTCAAACTGGGGCACACATTTTTTTTAAAAGTGTGCAAAGTACAAAAGAACTCCCTTTATTTATGACATCACACAGTAAGGCATACCTCGATCTGAAGAGTGACTTCCTCGAGGCCCCGCACTGTGTGTCTGTCAAAGGGATCAAAGTTGTCGTCCCTCATGATGGGGGGTTGGAGTACGTAGCCGCTCCTTCCGTTCAACATGAACAACGCCTGGTTCATCTGCATGGGCTTGTCTGGATCGGAGACGAGCATGAACGTAAAAAACAATAGTCACCTGTTGTGACTCGATAGAGAAACTTGATAAGTGGGGCATACCCGCTGTCTGGAAGTTAAGCGCTACAAGTTGCGAGCCGCAGAGCCACATGGGCAGAGGGTCGTAGTTAGATGAGTCCAATCTCTGACCTCGCGGGTAGATCCTGGACAGCTGCAGCCGATTGTACTGCAGGAACTTTTTCCCTTTGATCTTATTGACATATTTCTCCGCCTTGGTTTCGGGAAACGATGACATGTCCCGGAAACAGGCGCGCTCTGTGCCGATCTCTAGAAGATGCAGAGAAACAAGGACAGTGTTGAGTCACCCGGACGAGTGTTCGTACAGCATTGGGACCGAAGAACTGTGAGCAATTAACACCACCACCATTTTTTTTCAAAAAACTGCTTATTTTAACTCTTTCATTGGCAGCGATGAGAAATTGTGTCAGTCCAGGAAAATCATGCGGTGGTGTCATAGCGACGAATTTTCTTATCAACTGCGGGGTTTTTTTTGTTTATTTTCTAATGAATGGGTGGATGAGACTCTTGGGCACCTCCTCCTCTTAATATTGCGCCCAGAAAGCACTTTAATGAATATTTGAGAGAACAGTTGGTCTCTTTGGGTAAAACCAGGAAGCAGAAGAAGTACTCTGTCAAAAAAAAAAAAAAGCATGTGAACGGTCAATTACCGGTACAAGCAACTGACGCTCCAGCAAAGTATTTGTCGTGGCAGACCAAAAATTGGTGACAGGAAAGATGGCGGAAAGGATTATGGGGAGGAGAAAACGCGACAGACACGCTGCAACGTCTACTAGAAAAGGCATTTACGAACAACGTGGCGATGGTTTGAGCCGTATTAGAAAGAGATCTTGTCAACTGACGGGGACTGATGTACTATAAAGCGACCCAATATGTATTTGACAGATGACTGATTCACTTTTGGATCATCCGATAGCAGCAGCGCTTTCGAAATACATGAAGGCAAGCGCGAACTTCCTATGTAACTAATGTGTAGCATTTTGGTAAGAGCTTTTGTAAATGGCCAATCACAGTTGGATTCATTCACTTTTATAGTATCCAGGTAATTCTCTGAGAATTAAATAATATGGATGGATGAGAATATTCACAGTCATGCTTCCGTAAATGTCTGTACCACACAGATTGTCATCCCAGTTACCCACGCACTGCAAAGAAAAGTTTAAAAAAAAGTTCACAACACCCTGCGGGAATTAAAAATAAATAAATAAAACAGATTGATGGTAACTATATATTTTTCTGTAATTCACAGGTACACCCAGCAGCAGTGCAAATCGCACTCCTGTTCGCAGAGCACAGAAAGGAAAGGGTATTCTCAAAGACACTGCAAAAATCATAACAATAAATAATAATAATATGCATGGTGATTGCTTATATTTGTATTTTAGGTCATGAGAAAGATTCTGGGCGGCATGAAGTTGACTGGAAGCCAAATATATTCTCTCATACTTCAAACCCAAGACCCATATTTGTGGATGAGACCAACCTGTACGCTTGTCAGTATCTCCCCTTGCTCGTAGGAGAGTCCGTCACCTTTCTAACAGCCCCCAAAAACTAATGGGTTAGAGGGAGAAAAAAAAAAAAGACGCACTCACACACACATGCATACATTCCTATAAACAGACCAAAGTTTGTAAAAAGTTTATTTAATGTGAAAATGTTGCTGTTGATGTACATTATCATGTGTAAATTATTTTGCTTCGTCACTGTTGTGCAGAAAATTCATCTTTTCAGAAAAGGCTTGTATTCTCCTTATTTTGTCTGAGACTGGTGATTTGAGTGGAACCTAGCCATTTTCAAATGGCGATTATGAAAGAACAGCAGAAGCATGTTTTTTTTCTTTCATATGGTACCCGTTTACATAGTGACAACACAATATTTTGTCTGCCAAACAAGTGGAATAAAAATGCTTGAAATTGGCTACCATTCTTAAGTGTTGTCTTGTCAGAACACACACGCGTACGCGCACACACACACACGATAAGGTGGTAGTTCACTGCATTATCACCGCCTCAAAGCTATGTCCGACTTACTGTCTTCATCAAAAGGCACAGGTCTACAGTAGACAACCAGGTCGGATAATTCCAGTGCAATCTTCTTTCTCCTCTCCATCATCTTTCCCTCCTCCATCTATGTAAAGGCAGACACAACTGACATGAGCATACTAAGGCCAACTGCACAATCAATCTGAAACATCTGTAGTGTAGATTGAAGCCACAGAACGGACAAAACCTCTGGCCACAAAGGCACAGTGCAAAAAAACAGAGGGTTTTGACATACAAACCTTGGCCTCTGAGGTCATTGCCACCTCACGGATCTTCAGAACCCATTCCTTTAATTCCTCCTGACTGCTGGCAGCAACATCCAGCACCGGTCCTGTCCGCATGGCTGTGGTTGGCATAAGGGAGAAGACATGTGGCCTGCTTCCTTTGCCATCGGGCCGTACAACTGTTTCGGAAACAGAGGTACAGTCAAAAACATAGTCCATAGTACTGGCTCAACTCTTCTGCATTTATGTAGATGTATTTTGATGACAGATTTCTCTAAAATTCACACAAATTCTGCAATATTTGGTGTAGGTAAAATACAAAACATGGAAACACCAAGTACAGAACTTTTGCAGATATGCACTTCAAACCAAATATCTAGGTCCCGAAAGTAAAAACCCTGCCACAGGCTGTGTCCAAATTCAAAGGCTGCATCCTCCGAATGCCGCATTTTTGGCTGCATGACCTCACATCTGGCGCAACTCACTTGAACAGGGTTTCCACATTTTAGAAAGACAATTTGCAGGCTGGGTCTGTCAGCACCTTCAAAGGCTCCTCCTCATGTAGCCCCCGTGGTAAATTTGAATAGGCATAATAATACAATACAATACATGCTGATTTATATAGCGCTTTCACAACAGCGGCAGCTGTAACAAAGCGCTTAACAAAACAGTTAACAGTTAACATAATGTGAATTTGGACACCACATAAAGTCGAGTCGCGGCGGAAGTGACATCAGGCGGCTGAAAATGTGGCCTTCGGACACAGCCACAGTTTGGCTATAGTCATGGGTGGTTCTACTCAACTGGCAGGTTAAATGAGCTTGTCGGGGGGGGGAGGGCAAGCTCATTTACCAGCCATTAAGTAACAGCAACTGTGGCTAAAGCCACTCTTTGGCAGGGTTTTTACTTTTTGGACCTGAATTTCTCATCTCTGCACAGACGTCAAATGTGATGAGAACACAGGATGGTAACAGATTCCCTGTCCTTTTTAAATACCCTGTAATGTATTTCATTAATAACATGCCACATTTCCACTTAAATTCACATGACCTGTTTTAAATCAGTAAGTATTGCTGGGATTCCACATTTTAATTGAATACCACGTGTGAGGAAATGCAGAAAATGTTTAACTTTCATACTGCCGCTAGAGGGAGATAAAACCCCAGCAAAGGACAGAGATGCAGCTTTTAGATACTAAATCAGTGGTTCTTAACCTGGGTTCGATCGAACCTCAGGGGTCGGTGAGTCGGTCTCAGGGGTTCGACGGAGCCTCTGCCATGGAGGGTAAGACACACGTGAGCCAACATGTTAATTAGTTATGACACGCCCGCTTGACCATCACTGGCTGCAGATGATCACATGACATTGCTTGGCCAATCAGTGCTGTGGAAAATTTAGTTCGCTTAGTTGTCAACGTGTGACTGTCGTGATAGTACGTCGCACAATTTAAAAAAAAAAAAAAGGTATACTTATCTCATGAAATTGTATTTACTTTTTTCTGTTTTTAATAAATGCTTTTTTTTATATCTTGAATTTATGATATAGTTATTTATTTTTCACTCATGACGGGTTCGGTGAATGTGCATATTAACTGGTTGGGTTCGGTAGCTCTAAAAAGGTTAAGAACCACTGTCCTAAATGCTGTGAGCAGAGGCTATAGCAATGTAAATGGGTGTGGCCTGCCTAGCCACAGGGCCAAGATTGCTGATAAGAACAACAAAAGCATTGTAATCAGACAAAAAAATGACCTGTGGTAATACTAGAGCGACACAAACCAAAAGCAGCACAACTAGTTGGAAATGTAGATTGTAATCGTGGAAGGAGGTGTCCCTTTGGCACAGTGATTGCAAGCACTACAACAGCAGCAGCATTTGCAGCAGTACAGAGCCGAATAGGAAGCGGAATGAGGATGGTGGGGGTTGTCGCTCACCGATTTGACAAGAAGAGACATCCACACTTCCTCTCAGCAAATCTCCCAGTGGGCTGTTTTCTGTCATCTCCTGCTGGACATGGAAGAGGAGCATAAGTGAATTGAGTGAAGCTGAGGAAGCACATAGTGCTGCGTGGCTTTAATCCTCACACTTCTGTCCGGCTCTGCGGCTGACGGACTGATCTCTTCCACATAGTTTGCAGGAAACCACAGCTGCTTCTTCCCTCCACAGTCCCCCTTCCACCTGGCAGAAGGGTAATTTTATAATCAAAAACACACTGAATAAAATAATGTAGCTAGCCACCAAAGCATGAGAGCTCCTTCCACAATGTCTATCAAACTCACCATCCTCCCTCCTGTTTGTCCACATTGGAGATGGTGGCGTTTTTTGTGAAGGAGAGCTCATCATCTCTTTGAGCTTTATACTCATACATGGCTCTTACGGTGCACTGCAAAGAGCAGACAGAAAGTTAATGAAATGTCAGAAGAAATTCAACTGATGGAGAATATCAGCGGACACTCACCTTAAAGGTGGGCATTTGATTGGCTTCCACATAAAAGCCAGGATTTCGGCCCTCATAGAGTGACCCGTAGTCGGGCTCCTGTCACATGACACGATGTTTCTTAATTGGACTGTCATTCTTGCATTCAACATGAGAGCCACATAAAATTCTACAAAATTTCTAGTTATTAGTTTCTAGTCAGCCCAATGTGGTACCCACAGCAGTGCCGATCTTTTCCAGTGTGTCTTCATTGATGGGATATCGCAGCTTCATTTTGCGATACAGAGGGTGCTTCTCATAGTAGCTGATGAGATCTACAAGGCTGTCAAATTCCGAGGTGCCCAGCACCACAGTCTGACCTTCCTGCTGTACACGACAGTGCTTAATCTTGCCCTCAGCCCTGCACGGCAACCATTGGCATACAATAAATGACTTAGCACCACATGATTCATTGCCTATCGTTACATTCTCTCAAAATGTGATAATTAAGTCAGTTACTTGCCTGAAGGAAATGGCAAATGAGTTGGACTCAGCTCTCTTCCTGACAAGGAAAGCACCGTCTCTAGGAACTCTCATCAGCATGTTCTCAGCATGACTCCTCGATAGGTTCGCATGGTACCATCTGGAACACCCAAAAAAAAAAAAATTAGAACAGGTACATTTATTGATTTTCTCATCTTCTGAACACTCTATCCACTCGAGGACTTGCACACTGCAGGAACGACATTAAGTGCAATCTAATTCTCTTGAACTCAACTCACCCCAGAAACCACCTTTTCCTGCTCCTTCCCTTTGGTAGGCACAAGTGAATAAAGCCCACCAAAACCAGCAGACATTCAATAGGTACTTTCCCCTTGCCATTAACTTCTTGAACAGTTGATTTACAACTTCAGAGTGACACTTTGCCAATTCTGCACATCTCTGGAGTGCCATTATGAACTGTTTCCATTGTTGTAGCTCAGTCAATCTGTTCTTTGCATGAGTTTTTGATCAGTATCAGTAACCACTCATTCACAATGTATTCCCACATTATATAGTAGCCCATATAATACTTCCCTCATACTGTATGGCGATTCAGTCAGCCAGCTAACTTGCTCCTCGTCTCATGTCACATGACCACTGTACCTGTATGACGGACTAGCTCAATAAAATTTCTATTTCCTGTAATTCTTTATATTTTTTTTTATATGAAATTATTTCATTTCCTTTGTTGTACATATTTTCAGTTAAGTAAAATGGTGGTGTATAGTTACTGTATCGCTTTGATGTTCTCACTTGCGGCATTCGTTTTCCTGCTTGCAATGCATTGTGTTCTATATGAACCTGCGGATTGACCATCAATGCTCACTATTTTTTAAAGTGTATTGTGGGTAATTTTGAGTACACTACATTTTTTTCTCTCTGGACATTCGCCCCCCACCCCTCCTTCAAAATGGCACGACCCCGATATAGGAAATTGGGTGGACATTCGAACACTACCCATGACTCCGAAAATGTGGTACATGCACCGATAGTGGTATGCGTTTTTAATTTTTTTCAGGGGAGTGCTACAGGAAAGAGTCACTGAATTAAGAAGAGAAAATGACAAATAAATAAGATCTAGAACGTGACATCTGCCGTGAAACTACTTGAGACAAGTTCCGAGAGTCCTGGTTCCCGACTAAATAAATAGATGCAGTGGAATATATGTTAAGTTTGTTGTACAACCCTCTAAACAATTTGTCATTCTTAATATGGGTGTGAGTCTCACTCTTTGCTCTCATGGGCATTGGTCTGCGGCACAGGCTCGGTCAGCTTCATCTCAAATTCATTGCAGCGCAACGCCACCTGCTGGTAGTGAGTGATGAGCGCAAAGAGCGTGTCAAACACGAGGTTGTCAGTCAGGTAGAATTTTGGGCTGCCAGCCTCCTGACGGGAGTGAATGCGACAGTGCTGCACTCGTCCTGAGCGCCTGGAAAAGAGATGGGATTGATGAAGTGTAAAAATGTGACAATATTTATGTACTCCGTGTTAATTTGTTAGAATGTGTTTTTTTTTTTTTTGGTTGTGTTAAAAAAACAACACAGAAAAACATTTTACAGGCCTTTCTAAGAAGAACAGTACACAGCTAGTATGGCATAGTTATCAAGGGAGTCCCAGGATAGTGTATAAAGAGATGCAATTACAGGTGCTGAAGTGGTGAAAACACTTTATAAATAAAAATGTATATTGTATTGTTTTTGGGTCACCGTTTTCCAGGGTGCTTGTGGAGCCCGTATATACTAGACCAGTGGTTCTTAACCTTTCACATTCACCGAACCCTTCATGAGTGAAAAATATATTTTTTTTACAAATTCAAGATATTAAAAAAAAACCACACATTTATTAAAAAACAGAAAAAAGTAAATACAATTTCAAGGGATAAGTGTACTTTTTCTTTTAATTGTACGACGTACTATCATGACAGTTACACGTTGACTACTAAGCGAACTAAATTTCCCACAGCACTGATTGGACATGAGATGTAATATGATCATCTGCAGCCAGTGATGGCCAAGTGGGGTTGTCATAACTAATTGACATGTTGAGTCACGTGTGTTTTACCCTCCATGGCAGAGGCTCTGTCGAACCCCTGAGACCGACTCACCGAACCCCTGGGGTTCAATCGAACCCAAGTTAAGAACCACTGTACTAGACCTTCAAAAAGTTTTTGGTCAATCGTGACCTGTCCTGGAAAATTCCGACCATATACATTCAATCCATCACTTCCATTGATTACACCGTTCGTGACACCACGTATTCTGAGTCAATGCTTTGACAGACCAAGTCAACGCTCCGAACATGACAACATTAAATCCATGAAATGCACATGCACTAGAATGAATCTGTGTGTCAGTGCAGTCCTCATTTGATGTCCCAAATACAAATTCAAAAAACTATGTTAAATGTAAAGAGAAAATAGAAATTAATTTAATTTAAATGTAAAATTTATCAAAAATAACCCAAAATATTTGGTCATTTACTATAGATTAATATGTGTATAATCCTCAATTGTTGGAATTTTAAAATCAGGTTTTTCAGAAACTACATAAAATTCCCCATGTGGAACATACCAGAAAGACAGTGTGTAATCTCCCACAAAGGTCTCACTCTCTCGAACCAGGAAGGAGCCATCAGGCGCTCCAGTCTCTAGGCAGTATTCCGACAGCAGCCGTTCAGCTATCTGTCGCCCATCCCGCCCTGCGCCCAATTTTCCGTGGAACCACTTTTCTGTAACATGCTGGTCCATCCCATTGGAAACCTGTCAATTAGCATGGGGTAGGGAGAGTGATAAAACAGCTGAAACCCATAACCAAAAGATAGAATTTGATGCCGCACATTTCAAGTGTTGCAAAGATCTCGCCTTTGGGACAGCATGGTCCAAGACTGTATTCACGTCAAGTGAGACCTACTAACCTCTCTGTGCTCCTCCTCCTCATCATTACCCTGATTACTTGAGGTCTCCTCGGAGTAGTAGATCTTACTGCTGGTGAGGACAAAGAAATGCGGATACCACTCCTGCGGCAAGAGGGACAGGATATGAGGAGGCAGAATGCATGAGCTACATTAATTATTTAGAACATCCATGTGTTGCACAGAAATGTGACCACCAGGAAAAGCAGTTCAAAGATATTTTGTTCTAAGCAGGATACAGTTACACAATAACAAAAAACACACAAACAGTGAACAGACTTTACAAATGTATCCCAGAAGATGCATGTTGAGCTTAAGACGGTTCCAAAGACAGTTACATGATTGATCGGGTCCTCCAAATATAGGATTCCATTTTTGATGGAGTTGCTGATGTCATTCTCAGAGTAGGGAGTAGAGGTGGACACCTCCTCATAGGCGCTGCCCTCGGCAAGCTTCTTATGCTGCCACATGGAAAATGAGAGCAGTGAGAGTCAAGATGAACAATTATTTTGTATTTGCAACAATATTGCAACATGAAAACCGATGCACTTTTCAAGTATGAAAATATGATTACATGACATGTGCAAATGAGAAAATACAGCAGAGGCCGCAGTCAATTAGCTACAATGCATGGCGCAAATATGAAAGAGGCAGCTCAGTGTGTACAAATCTGATTTAAAAAATGACATAGCAAGCTCAACCTTGATGAGGATCTTCTTCTTGAGCTGGTTGGGTGAGGGTAGGCCATCCGCTGCGATATCCACCGCTTTGGTCAGCAACATGTCTCCAAACAGTTTCTTAAAGCAAGCGGCCATGTTCCTCTGCTGGACAATACTGCAGTGGTCCTCAATGGACAGGATTATGGGAAAGCTGTGGGAGAGATCAGACTGAAAGTCGCAACTTCCCTTTTCACTGCACTTACGTGCCATTTCTTATCTTATTTTCTCACACCGTACAATTTCCTCAAGTCGCATTGTTTCTCCATACTTTAGGTGCGCAACCTATTTATCTTTGTCATACATCACCGGGGAGGCCAAGAGCAAGACACTGAAGAGAGGCTGACAGTCTCTGGGAACTCACTCTGACGTAACAAATGCGTGCTCTTTGATGGTGGTCAATACATCACAGAACTTGATCTTTGTTGTGAGGGTGTGCCCATGGTAGATGACTGGCATTGCATCTGGACCATCCCAACAATCCACTACAACAACAAAAGACAGTACGCTACTACACTGCAACAATAACATAGAGCAACAGATTGAACTTGAACCTCAACTTGCAACAGTCATTTGCAGTCACTGTGTGACGTATGTTCCATTTTGTATGACACAAAGAAACACTTTTTTGGCATTCAAAGAAAACCAGCTTGACCAGTTCACGTATATGTTGATGTACACTAGTTAGGAAACTGCTGTGTGTGTGTGTGTGTGTGTGTGTGTGTGTGTGCGTGTGTGTGTGCGCGCATATGAGCGCGCGCATGGGTGTGGCAGCTTCATGTAGTAGTAGAAATGAGCAGACAGTGTTTACTCACATTCAATACAGCGACAACCCATCCTTAGACAGCGTGCATACGCCTCCAGAGACGACTCACTGGAAAACTGGTCTCCTGTCAGGTACCTATAAATAAGCACGTGAAGAGTCATAGCATGCATACCTCTTTCACTCTGAAGCATTCAACACTAATCACACTGGCATCACTCACACACAAAGGTCATTCTTCCGTTCCTCCTTTATTGACCAGTGCAAACATGCAGACTCAAATCAAAGCAACATCGGAAGCTGTCATTCTGCTCTTTCAAAGAGGACAGTTTGGCAATCAGCAGAGGAAGTTCATATTCGAACAGTTTTTCATACACTTTTCAACTGAAGGAAAACATGTATTTTCCTGACAAAATGAAGGCCCTCTCACATTCTGGAATTTGTTTGCTGAATAATCCACTTGTATCTGATTGGTGATGTCAGTTCAAAAGCATGGACGTTTCGCAACAAGATGCCAACTAAAGTGTACTCGAAACCCAACAGCAAGTGTAGACAGGAACAAGCTTACGTGTTGTGGGAAGAAGAGATCCAGTAATGGGACAAAGGGTTGTTCATATTTTCTGGACATACTTGGTCCAAGGAGGAATCCCAGATGGTGTTCTCTTTGGAGAATAAGTACGTCAGGAACTAGACATGTGAGACCAAAAGCAACAACAACATTTTACTCACCAAGTATGATTCTGTTCAAAAAAGAGAGCAGACTCAATAAGACTCCGCTACACATAACTACCGTATTTTCACGACCATAAGGCAGGTGCCTGATAATGCGGTGCGCCTTGCGTGCGCACAAAGTTCCAAAATCTGTGAATGTTAATGTGTGACTTTGATGAGCGCTCCGCTTGACTGAGTGATGCTGTGCCGACACGCTGCGTGTATAGAGGAAAGGCGGCCGTGATAAGGACAGCAGGCAGATGTTAAAGGGGGAAGGGTGCGCGTAAGAGGATGCTAAAGGCACACCCCCAGTAGGTATATAGTGCTTGGATGTGCATTGTGAAAAGAGTATCAGTTTGGCTAAGGACCCCCGAAAATGGCACCTATGAAGAGACATGCTTACGAAGCACAGATTAAACTGCAAGCTATCAGTTACGCGGAGGAACATGGGAATCGAGCAGCCGCCAGAGAATTCAAGATCAACGAATCCATGGTGCTTGGTGCTTTCGTTTTATAAAACAAGGCAAGGGCTGCAGCAATATCCGGCGGATTACAAAGGAAGGCTGGCTGGCAGGCAATCTTCTGCTCCTGCTGCAGCAAAAAGATTGCCGACAAACACATCCAGCCCAACCATATAAACAAAGTTTGATTGATTGATTGATAACATCAACATGGACGAGGTGTCACTCACTTTCGACATCCCAGTGAACCACACTGGAGAGAAGAAGGGGACCGGTACGGTAGCAATACACGCAACGGGGCACGAGACATCTGCTTTTACTGTTGTGCTTGGTTGCCATGGTAATGGACAGAAACTGCCACCCGTGGTGATTTTTAAGAGGAAGACGCTACCAAAACAAAAGTTTATAGTTGGAGTCATCTTTAAGGCTAATCAAAAGGGCTGGATAGATGAGGAGAAAATGAGAGAGTGGCTGAGTGAGGTGGACGCAAAGAGATCGGATGTTTTTCCCCCCCCCAATCATAACCGTCCCTGCTGATCTGTGACTCGATGTGCGCCCATCTCACAGCCACTGTGAAAAACAGAGTGCAGCAAATTAACTCTCTGAGCTTGCCATCATTCCAGGAGACCTGACAAAGGAACTCCAACCGTTGGACATTAGTGTATGCATGGCGTTCAAAGTGAAGTTGTGAGTACCGTGGGAGCGATGGCGAACATGGCTTTACTAAGACTGGGAGGCAGCGCCGGGCGAGTTACGCCACAATTTGTGAATGGATTGTGGATGCTTGGGCGAACGTGTCTGCTTGCACTGTTGTTCAAGCTTTCACAAAAGCCGGCGACATTTCTGACAAGCTGCACGGCAACGAGACTGACTGACAATAACGAAAGTGAGCCTGGCAGGTTTGATGGAGAATTTGCCCAGCTGTTCATTTCAGACACGGAAGATGAGGACTTTGATGGATTTGTACATGTGGAATGATTTTAAAAAAATATCATGAGTATATTGTTAGATACTTCAATGAAGTACAACCCGAACTCAGTTTTGCTCCCGCTGTCTTACGCTTGAGTGCATGCATGCGTGCTTATTTTTTAAACTAGTCTAAGTTTTACCGTCCCTGCGTCCAATAATACAGTGTGCCTTATGTATGTGTTAAATACAGAAAGAGCACCCCTAACTGAGACTGCACCTTTTAATCAGTTATTCTTTCATAGAAATGTCAATAGAATTATATAAAGCAGGTACAAATCAACAAAACTGCAGCTTGTTTCACATGTCGCTGGCGTTGGGCCGAAACGGCCGATGTCACAATTTGATAAATGTTATACTTTTGCACAAATCTATAGTGGTCAGTCCACATGTGGGTGTTTACAGATGATTGAATATTGATTATTGAATATTAAGTGTTGAAAATGGCTCGCTCTCTTTGATGATGCAATGTTAATAGTTGAGCAAACTTGTTTTCTGAGGTCTCCTGAAAAGCGATGATCTTGGAGATGCGAGGATTCCACCCAACGACAGTGGTATGCAAAAATGAGCAAAGGTTTCCTTTGCTTAACATTAAAAAAATAAAATAAAATCAGAAGACTGTTGAAGAGTTTTTACATGTAAAATGTAGCAACATACGCCATGTTTAAGTGTATGTTTCCCAGCCGTTTTAAGCCCTTTTAAGTGAATTATGACCTCATGCAAATCGAGACAGTACAAACTCCGACAAGCTGATTTGCATAAGTGCTCTCAATTGGCTGCTGTGTTTACTTAATCACCGCTTCATGGCAACCACAGAGTGCATCCGGCACTTTCTGCATACACTCACATGACACCGCAGCCAACCTTTTCTAATTGTGTAGGAGGTGTTTAAGGCCAACATCGAGCTTTCTTGTGTCAAGTACTGAGCACCATCTACCTTAACAAACAAGTCTGGGAATTTGGAGAAGTGGGGTGAGTGGAAAACTATGCAAACTCATTTGACTACAATTTCACATTTTATGAGCAGGCAGCAAAAAGCCCCTGCAATAATATTGGGACTATAAAACATGTGTACCTCATCTTGGAGGAAATAAGGCTGTTCCACTTCTCGAAGAGGGTCTTTCAGGTAGCCAAACATAAATTCCTGAACCTTGCTGCCATCTGTGGCCCACATATCCTGCATTTACATGAAGTGCATAAAAACATGGATATTCACGCATTAGGGGAAGCCAATCTCCAATAAACCAGAGATATTACCATTTGAGAATCCAGAAGGAAGCTCTTAAAGTCCTCAAGGGAGATCCTCTGTTCTGGTCTGTCAATGAACCTGGCAGAGGGAGTAATGCCTCAGTTAGCACGCATATGGGATGTGGCTGAGCAGGCCTATTTTATTTATTTGTTTTAGTTTTGGCCTACCTCTGCAAAAATGGGAAATCAAGCTGAAAGAAGGAGGAAAGAGAGAACAATGTCACTTAATTGGAGGCGTGACGATGAGCACAAACTTGTGTCGTGTGAGGATGGTTAGTCATGGCAGGCACTGAGGTCATCCATTTATTTGAAATATACCCCAGCCTGCCTACTCTTCATCTGGAGGCATGTGTTTATATGTATCCTAATGGCCTTCCCCAGAAGGGCTTGGGAGTTTTTAACTGGATTGTATTGATCTTGGTGCCATTTGAGAACAGACAGATGGGGGAGGAAACATGCCTGGGAAATGGCATCGGACTGTGGGGGTTGATGGTTCAGGGGATGCGCAAACTCAGACAGACTTCTCTGTGAACAATGGACACATTCCAAGATACATCGTATAAACTTACGTTCTTCTGAGCATCAAACATGAGGTTGCGATAAAGTTGCGAAAACTGGCTAAAGGACACTTCTCCATTCCTCCACTCAGAGTCCTTGGGGAAAAAAAATGACAAAGAAGAGCTGTCATCTTTCACTTCAAGTGTCAGGCCCAATACTAAAGCCACCAAGGTAAGCATCAGAAGAACAAGTCAGACTGTTAAGTAGAGTGAGGTTACCGGAAGTTTCTCTCGGAGGAACCTCATGTTGGGTACCCTGTAGTTGACCTGGCTCAGCATGTTCTTTAGATCCTTACAGGATATCCTGGACAAGAGCACATGCTTGGTTAAAAAATAAATAAATAAATAAATAGAAACACAAACATGAAGATGCGCGTTGATGCATGTCCTATTAACAGCAAGGTTTGGCCAAGAAGGAAGAAAAACCCCTGCAGCCCCAAAGTGACTTGCTCTGTTGTCTAGGACAGACTAACATCTCTGTCTATCTCCTCGAGTCCTGGATGGACTGTTTCCTGCGACAGGAAAAGTTGCCGGTATGTGGCTGAGAGGTTAATTCCTTCAATGCATCTCACCAACACTCAAGGCTGCTGTAGCTCATGAACTTCATCCCCGTCTTCACAGGAGGTAGGGACCAGGTCAACCCAAGAAAAGTGAAAATCAGCATATAACTGACACCCATGGAAATGGTGTGTGTCTGTCAGTGGCGTTCCGTCAGGGCCAGCAAGGCCTTCTCTGCTGGCCGAAACATTCTCAGAAAAGTAAATTTATTAAATTTACATTTCTGAGAATAACAAATTTAATTTGTTATTTTATTTTCATAAATATGTAAACAAAATTATTCTCTGTATTCTTTACGTCATACTATTTCCACTTAGTCGAGTGGCTTTCAATGTTATTTTAAATAACATTGAAAGCCACTCGATAAATAACTTATTTATTATGGAAGAGTTTTTAACAAATCATATTTCAGCTCGCTTGTGTTGCCAGGTAAATGAAACTTGCCTTCAGATTAAACAGAGCAGGCTCCTGTGCGCTGTAAGTGAACGGGCACAGTCAGATGGAGATCACGAGTCTCAGACTCGTGATCTTGAGACTCGTGATCTGACTCGTCTGCGTACTAGGGCCAGCTAGAATAATAATAATAATAATATCCTCATTTTGAGGATAATTTGAGTGAGGCAAAAAACTCCCGTACAAGCATATGACAGTTACAACAGGTCACAAGACATAAACAATGAAGGCGGTGATACAAGGGAGTGTATGTGCGCGTGATCGTCTGGTTGTGTGTGCCTTAGAAGGCCTTACGTCGAGACTGGCCCTGCGCGTTTGGTGATTGGATTAGCGCAGGGGTGTCAAACTCATTTCACATGGTGGGCCACATACGGCCTCGGTAGATGTCAAGTGGGCCGGACCATTAAAATGATACAATGCTTTGCTATAAATAACCAAAACAATATGTCTTTCCTTTGTTTTGGTATAAAGAAGCACAAGAACATTAGGAAAATGTTGAAATTTAATGAACATATCTTTTACAAAACATTTCATGAAGCACCTTACATTTCCTTCGACAAATGTGCAATTTACTTTTATCATTCACATATATGCATTGCAACTGATCCCACTGATTGTACAAACTTTAACAAGTAATTGGTATTGAAAAATACAGTAATGCACTTTAAGATTAAACAAGATTCATAAAGAAAGCAAGTTTTAAAGCATTTACACATGCATATAAAATCTAAATGTAATCCCTGCCTACACCTTACAAACTAAGGAGAGTGCTATTAAATGTGTAAAT